>NC_090741.1:55623240-55680740 GCF_036898095.1 Palaemon carinicauda
ATATGTTGAACCCTTACACACACACTCTTATGCTATTAACTGCTACCTCGTTGGGCCGTTATTTATAATACTCCTTTCAATCCCATTCTCTCCGCAAGAGCAGACCACCTCAAGGTAATCTGATCCATCATCCCTTGAAAACAACACGCTCTTATACTATTTACTGTTACCTTGTTGGGCCATTATTTCATTCCATTTCACCCATTCTCTCCGCAAGATCAGACCACCTCAAGGTAATCTGATCCGTCATCCCTTAAAAACAGCACGCTCTTATGCTATTTACTGTTACCTTGTTGGGCCATTATTTCATTCCATTTCACCCATTCTCTCCGCAAGATCAGACCACCTCAAGGTAATCTGATCCATCATCCCTTGAAAACAACACGCTCTTATACTATTTACTGTTACCTTGTTGGGCCATTATTTCATTCCATTTCACCCATTCTCTCCGCAAGATCAGACCACCTCAAGGTAATCTGATCCGTCATCCCTTAAAAACAGCACGCTCTTATGCTATTTACAGTTACCTCGTGGGGCCGTTATTTATAATACTCCTTTCATCCCATTCTCTCTGCAAGATCAGACCACCTCAAGGTAATCCAATCCATCATCCCTTGAAAACGAGGGTTATTATAAAGACGGTGCAGAACCACTTGCTTTTTAGCAGAATCCACTTATTAGCCCTCGCATTTACGGCTTTTTAACTCTCAACTTTCACTTCATATTTAATTGCATTGTTCACCCCCTCCACTAGTTGCACTAAATTTCTGAATGGCCTACCTGGGCCCAGTACATGGGCCATTATTATTATTATTATTATTATTATTATTATTATTATTGTTGTTGTTGTTGTTGATGTTGCTGTTGTTGTTGATGTTGCTGTTGTTGTTGTTATTCTTATTTTATTATTATTGTTGTTGTTGTTATTATTATTATTATTATTGTTGTTGTTGTTGTTGTTGTTGTTGTTGTTGTTGTTATCATTATTATTATTATTATTGTTGTTGTTGTTGTTGTTGTTGTTGTTATTATTACCTTCTCCAACTTCGTTGCAAAGGTTATGTTTTGATAATCTTGTATTTGTTTGTATGTCTGTCTATGTGTTTGTGATTCCCATAACTCAAAAACTATTTAACCGAATCTCATGAAATTTGACGGGATGATTGGACATGATCCAAGGACAATTTGATTAGAATTTTGGGAGTGATTGGGTCAAAAGTCAAGGTCAAGATCGCGAAAAGGTCAAAAACTCTATTTTGCCATATCGTGGCCAATTTTTATCTGATTTGCATGAAACTAGTGCCAAAATGTGCATAATTCATTTGTCCATCTTGTGATGTACAACATGATATAGGCGGTGGTATGTGGTCTACCGACTGCCCGTTATTATTATTATTATTATTATTATTATTATTATTATTACTACTACTTGCTAAGCAACAACCCTAGTTGGAAAAGCAGGATGCTATAAGCCCAGGGGCTCCAACAAGGAAAATAGCCCAGTGAGGAAAGGAAACAAGGAAAAATAAAATATTTCAAGAAGAGTAACAACATTAAAATAAATATCTCCTATATAAACTAAACACTAACAAAACAAGAGGAAGAGAAATAAGATAGAATAGTGTGTCCGAGTGTACCCCTAAGCAAGAGAACTCTAACCCAAGACAGTGGAAGACCATGGTACAGAGGCTATGGCACTACCATAGTTATTATTATTATTATTATTATTATTATTATTATTATTATTATTATTATTATTATTATTATTGCTAGCTAAGCTACAACCCTAGTTTGAAAAGCAGGATGTCATAAGGACAAGGGCTTTATTATTATTATTATTATTATTATTAGTAGTAGTAGTAGTAGTAGTAGTAGTAGTATTTTTATTATTATCATTACTAGCTAAGCTACAACCATAGTTGGAAAAGCAGGATGCTATGAGCCCAAGGGCTCCAGCAGGGAAAAAATAGCCTTGTGAGGAAAGGAAATAAAGTAATAACTAAACTAAAAGAGAAGTAAGGACAACAGAATATAACATATTCTAAGAACAATAATAACATTAAAATAGATCTCTCACATATAAACTATAAAGAAAGACTTTTGTCAGATAGTTCAACATGAATACATTCGCTGCAATTTGGAGTTTTTATTCGACCATTCTATCATTTACGCGTTTGATTTTTTATTTTCTATGATTTTTTATGTTATAAAAAAAGGTAATTGAATAAATTTGATGTTTTTGCACATGATCCCGTTGTATATTCATATTTTCATATTATTTTCATTTTCATATATTCATATTAGTGGCCTTCCACTGCCTTGGTTTAGAGTTCTCTTGCTTGAGGGTACACTCGAGCACACTCTTCTATCTCATTTCTCTTCCTATTGTTTTGTTAAAGTTTTTATAGGTTATATAGGAGATATTTATTTTAATGTTGTTACTCTTCCTGAAATATTTTATTTTCCTTTTTTCCTTTCCTCACTGAGCTATTTTCCCTGTTGGAGCCCCTGGCCTTATAGCATCCTGCTTTTCCAACTAGGGTTGTGGCTTAGCAAGTAATGATAATAATAATAATTTTGTCAAGCTTAATTCTAAGCTCATACAGAGCAGATTATTTATAGAATGGTTTAATATTGATATGCTATTTTTTTTCACTTCTCACACATAGCTTGCAAAAAGCTACATAAAAGAACGATTGGCCAGGAATCCCCTAATTTGTGTGGCCATGGATTAAAAAAAAAAAAAAAATAGTAATAATTAATTATATTAATATGCTATTTTTTTTTGTTTGCATTTCTCCCACTTACTTTTGCTTGCAAAAAGCTACATAAAAGAACAATCGGCCTGGAACCTCTTTTAATTTGTGTGGTCCTGGGAAAAAAAAAGAAAGAAAAAAAAAGAATTTATGATTTTATCTGAAGTTTTTGCTAAAACTCATTATTCGAAAATAATGATACGTTTACTCACGACTTGTATATTTATATCTCGTTAATCTTAATTCTAAGTCCATACAGGCCAGAACAATTATAAAATTGTCATGTAAACCCGTTTTGTGATAATTGCTCCAAAATCAAACCATTGTTCTCTAGTCTTGAGTAGTGCCATGACCTTTGTACCGATTGTCTTCTCCAGTCTTGGGTTAGAGTTCTCTTGTTTGAGGGTACACTCGGGCACACTATTTTATCTAATTTATCTTCTTCTTGTTTTGTTAAAGTTTTTATAGTTTATATCGGCAATATTTACATTAATGTTGTTACTGTTTATAAAATATTTTATTTTTCCTTGTTTCCTTTCCTCACTGGGCTATTTTTTCCCTGTTGGGGCTCCTGGGCTTATAGCATTCTGCTTTTCCAACTAGGGTTGTAGCTTAGCAAGTAATAATAATAATAATAATAATAATAATAATAATAATGGTAATGATAATGATAATGGTAATGGTAATAAAAATGAAAATAATCTTGGGGTAGTGCCATAGCCTCTGTACCATGGTCTTCCACCGTCTTGGGTTAGAGTTCTCTTGCTTTAAGATATACTTGCGCATAGCAAGTAATAATAATAGTAATAATAATAATTATAATAATAATAATAATGATAATTATTATTATTATTATTATTATTAAAAGGGACTTTTAAGATGAAGACAGCATTGATTCAATGGAGTGAATGTTGCGTGCAATGGAATTAAGAAATTATAATTGGAAATATAATTGCAAACTAAAGCTTCAAGCTTTCATAGTATATATTTTCTACAGTTGCTTAGAAGCGCGTGATGAAGTTACCTTCACGCAGTGTACTGTAGGTGATACTACTACTACTACTACTACTACTACTACTACTTTGTTCTCCAGTCTTGGGTAGTGCCATAGCAAAAAGTAATGTTATTATTGTTCTTAAACTTCTCTTGTAGTTTTTCTTTATTTCCTTTCCTCGCTGTGCTATTTTCCCTGTTGGAGCCCCTTGGGCTTATAGCATCCTGCTTTAACAACTAGGGTTGTAGCTTAGCAAGTAATAATAATAATAATAATAATAATAATAATAATATGGTCTTCCACTGTCTTGGGTTAGAGTGTTCTCTTGCTTTAGGGTACACTCAGGCAAACTATTCTATCTTATTTATCTTCCTCTTGTTTGGTTGAATTGTTTTATAGTTTGTATAGGAAATATTTATTTTAATGTTGTTACTCTTCTTAAGATATTTTATTTTTCCTTGTTTCCTTTCCTCACTGGGCTATTTTCCCTGTTGGAGCCCCTGGGCTCATAGCATTCTGCTTTTCCAACTAGGGTTATAGCATAGCAACTACTACTACTACTACTACTATTACTACTACTACTACTACTACTACTACTACTACTACTAATAATAATGATAATAATAAACTGGGTTAGAACATTTGCTCCTGACATAAAAAAAACAGTGAAAACCTCTCTCTCTCTCTCTCTCTCTCTCTCTCTCTCTCTCTCTCTCTCTCTCTCTCTCTCTCTCTCTCTCTCTCTCTCTCTCTCTCTGTTAGAACATGATGCTTTTACTCCTGACAGAAGAAAAGCAGCGAACATATATGGCAATACTCACAGAAGAAGGTCTGTATGAAGATCCAAATGAAGGTCCATTTCCACCTCTCGAAGAACCTTGCCATGGCTGATACTAGGAGATCAAATCTCTTACTGGTAACGAGAACAAGTATTCTACTAGCAAGGAGACCAAATTTTTCACTGGCAAGGACGCCCAATCTCCTGGTAACGAGCCCAAGTATGTTACCAGTAACGAGGCTAATTCTTCTGCTGCTAAAGCGAACTGCTCTCCTACTAGTAACGAGAGAAAATTTCTTGCTAGTAACGAGACCAAGTCTCTTGCTGTTAATGAGACCAAATCTCTTACTGGTAACGAAGCCAAATCTCCCACTAGTAGCGAGACTAAATCTTCTTCTGGTAACGAGGCCAAATTTCTTAGTGACATAGGGACTAAAATTTCCCCTCTGCCAATCGGAGCAAACGTTTGCCAACAAACCCCTCCCGTCCGCTTCGATCGACGTTCGCCGATCGTCTGACTTCTATAATTGTTGGGACTCGCTTTATGTACTAGAGGTTAAGCGGAGACTCGGGGTCCCACGAGAATTGATTGTCACCTACGCTGGTTTTAAGCGAAGGGTTGTGGTGGCCTGGTGGTAGCGTCCTTGCTTTGTGAACGCCAGACTAGGGTTCGAGTCTAGCTCAGACTCGTTAGTTCCTTTGCTCGCTGCAACCTCATCATCCTTGTGAACTAAGGATGGGGGTGTTTTGGGGGAGCCTATAGGTCTTATCTGCTGGGTCATCAGCAGCCATTGGCTGAACCTCCTTGGTCCTAGCTTGGGTGGAGATGCGGCTTGGGCTATGGTCAGTCTCTAGGGCATTGTCCTGCTTGATAGGGCAATGTCACTGTTTTTCTTGCCTCTACCATTCATGAGTGACCATTAAACCTTTAAGAGTCATATATCGTTGTCCATTTCAATTTCTTAAACGTTTAAAGGCTGCTCATGAATGGCAGAGACAATGGACAGTGACAATGCCCTAGAAGGACAAGGCCATAGAGACTTCCCATGTATACATATGATCAGTGCCCAAGCCCCCTTTCCATCAATTTAGGACCAGGGAGGGCCAGGCAATGGCTATTGATGACTCAGCAGATATGCCTATAGGGTCCCCCAAGCGCCCCATCATTAGCTCCCAAGGATGGTGAGGTTGCAGACGCTACAAGAAACTATCGAGGTTGAGCGTGACTCGAACCCCAGTCCGACAGAATGCTAGACAGGTGCTACTTATGTAGTGCTTATATTAAGTTATCCCAAAGGGACTTTGTATCAACCTTTCAGCCCATATATGCACCCACTTTTTAGCCTTCTTAACATTCATTCCCGTTTCTTCCATCTTGCTGTCCAGAATCCTAAGGGTTTTTCTCCCAATTGGAACTGGATTCCGATTAGCCTCCCTGGGCCCAACGCCTTGTAATAGGGCTCAAATACATAAATCATCATCTATGTCTATTTAGAGTTTATTGAGGAAGGTATATTACTTATCTCAGTTGTTTACTTGCTTGCTGGAAAACATGTTGATTTTAAATGGAAAAATTGATCTACATGGATAGTTTGTAACCTTGAGCAGAATATTTTGTAACCCTTAACGGAATATTTTGTAATCTTTAACAAAATATATTTTGTAGCCTCTAACGGAATATTTTGTAATCATTAGCGAAATGTTATGTGCAGAATATTTTGTAACCTTGAGCAGAATATTTTGTAACCATTAGTGAAATATTTTGCAACCTTGAGCAGAATATTTTGTAACCATTAACGAAGTATTTTGAAACCTTAAACGGAATGTTTAATAACCTTTAAAGAATATTTTGTAACCTCGAGCAGAATATTTTGTAACCTCTAACGGAATATTTTGTAATCATTAGCGAAATATTTTGTGCAGAATATTTTGTAACCTTGAGCAGAATATTTTGTAACATTAGCGACATATTTTGTAATTTTTAACAAAATATTTTGTAGCCTCTAACGGAATATTTTGTAACCATTATCGGAATATTTTGTAACTTTTAACATGATATTTTGTAAACTTTTTTGTAATATTTTGTAACCTCTAAGGGCTAACCATTTGCGAAATATTTTGTAACCTTGTGCAGAATATTTTGTAACCTCTAACGGAGTATTTTGTAACCTCTAACGGAGTATTTTGTAACCTTTAACATGATATTTTGTAAACTTTATTAGAATATTTCGTAACCTTTAACGGAATATTTTGAAACCTTAAACGAGAGGTTATATAACTTTTAACTGAATATTTTCTAACTTTTAGCAAAATATTTTGTAACCTTTAACAGAATATTTTATAACCAAAGGAAAATTAAAAGAACATGAAGTAGAGATGCAAATGTTTGTAAAATACAGACTTGGAAGAATTTTTGCATCAAAAGGGAATAAAACAAGATTTTATATTTCTGCAAAAGGACAAAAATATTTTCAAAATCATCTGAAATTTGCCGATTAATTTCATCATCATCATCATCATCATCTTCTCCTTCTACGCCTATTGACACAAAGGGCCTCTGTTAAGCCCTCCACACAATCGTGCATGCCCGACGGGCAAACAGTGATACCAGGCCCCAATAGGTAGTGAAAATGAGGGTTGATGACATCAGAAGCGGGAAAACTAAAGGCAGGGATCTGGTAACACTGTATGATGCCAGATCCCTGTCTGTGGTTTTCCCTCTTCTGACGTCATTAACCCTCATTCTTACTAACTATTGTGGTCTGGTATCACTGTTTGCCCGTCGGCCATGCACGATCGTGTGGACAGGGCTTTAGATTTCGCCAGTCGTCTCTATTTTGAGCTTTGAAATCAATACTTCTCCATTCATCATCTCCTACTTCACACTTCATAGTCCTCAGCCATGTAGGCATGGGTCTTCTAACTCTCCTAGTGCCTTGTGGAGCCCAGTTGAAAGTTTGGTGAACTAATCTCTTTGGGAGTGCGAAGAGCATGTCCAAACCATCTCCATTTACCCCTCACCATGATCTCAAGTAATCACTCTTATAGTTTCATTTCTAATCTTGTCTTGCCATTTCATCATCATCATCTCCTACGCCTATTAACGCAAAGGGCCTCGGTTAGATATCACCAAGTGTGCCCTGCCATTTAACCCCCCATTAATCTTCTGAGGGTTTTGTTCTCGAATCTACAATAATTTCACTTTAACTAAAATCCATCTCAATAATAATGTATTTCATATTATTATTATTATTATTATTATTATTATTATTATTATTATTATTATTATTATTATTAAATGCTAAGCTACAACCCTAGTTGGAAAAGCAGGATGCTATAAGCCCAGGGGCCCCAACTGGGAAAATAGCCCAGTGAGGAAAGGAAATAAGGAAAAATAAAATATTTTAAGACTATTAACAATATTGAAATAAATATTCCTATATAAACTATAAAAATTTTAACAAAACAAGAGGAAGAGAAACTAGATAGAAAAGTGTGCCCGAGTGTACCCTCAAGCAAGAGAACTCTAACCCAAAGAAGTGTAAGACCATGGTACAGAGGCTATGGCACTACCCAAGACTAGAGAACAATGGTTTGATTTTGGAGTGTCCTTCTCCCAGAAGAGCTGCTTACCATAGCTAAAGAGTCTCTATAATGTATAGAACACATTTTAAAGACTGGATTTAATCCTGACACGTGTTCGCCATACGCTCACAGGCATAGCTTTGCAAATATTGCAATAGGAATGTGTAATTACATATTGTACATATGAATTGGAGAGGCAATATGTCTCCTCGAAGTGGCAGGTTCAAGAAATGCTAAGTGTTCCATTGTGTGCTTCCATTAAAGTGTGTGAAACATTTATTTTTGGGATGGATGGCAAGTTGGTGTTTGTTTATGTGAGAAATGGATTCGTGTTTTAAAGGTCGACGTTTTGGCTTTATTAGAGATTCAATGGTAATGTTGATGATAATGATTTTTTTCCCTATATGATAAAGAGAAAGTATATATGTATGTATGTATGTATATATATTTATTTATATATAAATATATGTATATTTACTGTATATATGTATATATATATATATATATATATATATATATATATATATATATATGTATATATATACTATATATATATTTATTTATTTATATATATACTATATATCCTATATTTATATATATACATATATATATATATATATATATATATATATATATATATATATATATATATATATATATATATATACTGTTAAAGATTAACCGCAAAAAACTGCAAAAATTCTATAATAAGTGTTGCCAGGGATTTACCGTTTTAAAACGGATATATTAAGGTAAAGAAGTATGGTCACTAAACCGTAAAATATAATAACACAGTAGAGTAAAAATTACGATCGCATGTATTTTACTGAGAACAATATATTTAGACTGAGAATTTCCGATTAAAATTAGTCTTTTTAACTGTATATATATATATATATATATATATATATATATATATATATATACATATATATATATATATATATATATATATATATATATATATGTATATATATATATATATAATATATATATTATACAGGTATATCTATCTATCTATCTATCTATCTATCTATCTATATATATATATATATGTATATATATATATATATATATATATATATATATATATATATATATATATATACAGTATATATGTATATATATATATATATATATATATATATATATATATATATATATACAGTATATATGTATATATATATATACAGATATATATATATATATATATATATATATATATATATATATATATATACACACATATAGGCTATATACATATAGCTAAAGAGTCTCTTCTACCCTTACCAAGAGGAAAGTAGTCACTGAACAATTACAGTGCAGTAGTCAACCCATTGAGAGAAGAAGAATTGTTTGCTAACCTCAGTGTTGTCAGGTGTATGAGGACAGATGAGAATCAGTAAAGAATATGCCACACTTTTTTGTGTATGTGTAGGCAAAGGAAAAGTGAACCGTAACCAGAGATCCAATGTAGTACTGTCTGGCCAGACAAAGAACCCCATAACTCTCTAGCGGTAATATATCAACGGGTGGCTGGTGCCCTGACCAACCTACTACCTCACCATCCTTGTGAGCTAAGGATATAGGGTTTGGGGGGAGCCTATAGGTTTACCTGCTGAGTCATCAGCAGCCATGGCCTGGCTCTCCCTGGTCCTGGCTTGATGGAGAAAGGGCTTTGGTGCTGATCATATGGATATATAGTCAGTCTCTAGGACATTGTCATGTCCCTTGCCTCTGCCATTTTATTGTTAAGTAGTTTAACATTTGTTTTTTGAGTCAACGTATCTCACCTTTACATGGAATTTCTGTTGAATAATTAGTGGTAATTTATCCAGCTTTATGGAAAGTGGTTTTTTTTTTTTTTTTGAGCCTAGGTACATGGAATTTCTGTTGAATATAATTAGTGGTAATTTATCCAGCTTTAAGTAAAGTTTTTTTTTTTTTTTTTTTTTGAGCCAAGGTACATGGAATTTCTGTTGAATATAATTAGTGGTAATTTATCCAGCTTTAAGTAAAGTGTTTTTTTTTTTTTGAGCCTAGGTACATGGAATTTCTGTTGAATAATTAGAGGTAATTTATCCAGCTTTAAGTAAAGTGGTTTTTTTTTTTTTTTTTTTTTTTTTTTTTTTTTTTTTTTTTTTTTTTTGAGCCTAGGTACATGGAATTTCTGTTGAATATAATTAGTGGTAATTTATCCAGCTTTAAGTAAAGTGTTTTTGTTTTTTTTGAGCCTAGATACATGGAATTTCTGTTGAATAATTAGTGGTAATTTATCCAGCTTTAAGTAAAGTTTTTTTTTTTTTTTTGAGCCTAGGTACATGGAATTTCTGTTGAATATAATTAGTGGTAATTTATCCAGCTTTAAGTAAAGTGGTTTTTTTTTTTTTTTTTTTTTTTTTTTTTTTTTTTTAGCCTAGGTACATGGAATTTCTGTTGAATAATTAGTGGTAATTTACACAGTTTTTATTCTGGCTTAATCTTTTTTCTCTATTCATAAAACCCTGTATTGTTACACTATTTATTTTCTGAATTATGAGCCTTAATTACTTTTTAGTATCGAAGAGAGAAATGACAAATATGCTTATTTGAACACCGAACTGTGCAATTGGAAACCATTAAACCTCAATTCTTAAAAGTGCTCAAGAATAAAATAATAAAAGTAATAATTTAAGAATTTTCACTCTTGTTTATAGCAACCTTTTTAGCTATATAATTACTGCAGCATTCCGTTGGTACATTATTTCACGCCCCAAAGTATAACGTATGTTGCAATCGATTTTAATCGTGTTGCTTTGTTTGCGTATGTTGAAGTATATTCTTTGTTGCTTTGTGCTCAATGTATGATTGTGCTTTAGGTAAACGCTTTTGTTCTCTTCTGAGGCTTGGTTCTACAGCAAACTATTTTCTTGGTTGTATGTGATTTCAACTTAGTTCATCTTTCGTCATCATAGAATCTAATTTTTCTAAACCAAATTATAACTGAAGTTTTATCATTAAAAATCTGATTTTCCTAGACAAAATATAAAAATCCAATTTGAATTTTATCATTAAAAATCTAATTTTTCATACCAAAAAATAACTTGAATATCATAATAAAAAATCTAATTTTTTTCTAGCCAAAATCTGACTTAAATTTTATCACTAAAAGTCTATTTTTCTTAGCCTAAATCTAACTTAAATTTCATCACTAAAAATATATTTTTTCCTACCCAAAATATAAATTAAATTCTATCACTAAAAGTCTATTTTTTCTTAGCAAAATTCTAACTTGAATTTCATCATTAAAAATCTATTTTTCCTAGCCAAAATCTCACTTAAATTCTATCACTAAAAGTCTATTTTTTCTTAGCAAAATTCTAACTTGAATTTCATCATTAAAAATCTATTTTTCCTAGCCAAAATCTAACTTAAATTCTATCATTAAAAATATATTTTTCCTAGCCAAAATCTAACTTAGATTTTATCACTAAAAATCTATTTTTTTTTCCTAGCCAAAGTCTAACTTAAATTTCATCAATAAAAACCTAATTTTCCTAGCCATAATCTAACTTCAATCTTATCACGAAAATCCAATTTTTCCTAGCCAAAATCTCACTTAAATTTCATCATTAAAAATCTAATTTTTCATACCAAGTTCTAACTTGAATTTTATCATTAAAAATCTAATTTTCCTAGCCAAAATCTAACTTAGATTTTATCATTAAAAATCTATTTTTTTCCTAGCCAAAATCTAACTTAAATCTTATCAATAAAGATTTAATTTTCCTTGACAAAATATAACGTGAATTTTATTAAAATTCTAATTTTCCTAGACAAACTCTAACTTGAATTCTATCATTGAAAATCTATTTTTTCCTAGCCAAAATCTTACTTGAATTTTATTAATAAAAATCTAATTTTTCCTAGCCAAAATCTAAATTAAATTTCATCATTAAAAATCTAATTTTTCATACCAAGTTCTAACTTGAATTTTATCATTAAAAGTCTAATTTTTCCTACCTAAATCTAACTTGAATTTTATTAAAAATCGAATTTTTTCTACCTAAATTTAACTTGAATTTTATTATTAAGAATTTAATTTTTTTCTACCAAAATCTAGCTAAAATTTCATCTTGAAAAATCTAATTCTCCTAGCCAAAATCTAACTTAAATTTCATCATTAAAAATTTAATTTTTCTTAGCCAAAATCCAATAAATTTCATAATTAGAAATCTAATTTTTCTTAGCCAAAATCTAATAAATTTCATAATTAGAAATCTAATTTCTCCTAACCCAAATCTTACTTAAATTTCATTACTAAAATTTATTTTCTCCTAATCAAATTCTAACTTGCATTTCATCTTTAAAAATCTAATTTCTCCTTGCCAAACTCTAACTTAATTTAATCTTTAAAAATCTAATTTTCTAACCAAATTCTTACTTAAATTTCATCATTAAAATCTAATCTCTCATAGTCAAAATCTAACTTAATTTCATCTTTAAAAATCTAATTTTCTAACCAAATTCTTACTTAAATTTCATCATTAAGCTCTAATTTATCCTAACCAAACTAACTTTAATCTAATTTCTTCTAATCAAACTAAAATCTAAGACTCTAACTTGAATCATATAAAAGATTTAAATTTTCTTAACGAAATCTAATTTCTCTTAACCAAACTCTTAACTTGAATTTAATAAAAAAAAATTATAATCCCCCCCCCAAAAAAAAAAACTACCTAGATTCCAATCACTAAAACTAATCAATATTAACAAACTACCTTTAAAACATTAAGGTTTGCAATAGCTATTCTTAATCATAAGCGTTCTCAAGATTCCCATACGTTTGAAATAGTATTTTCATTCATTTTCTTATCAATTTATGTACTTACACTGTCCATTCCTCTATCATCCGGTTCCCAATAGATAGATATATCTATCCGTCTCATCTATTCTTTTGGGTAGGGGATGAGTGGCGGTGGCAACACCCACTTTTTACCCCTCTAGTTTCAGGCCATTATTTCTATGAGCCTCCACTGATGTTCATGTCGCTTCCCCAGGAGCTTGGTTTATCAAAGTATATCATCAAAATTTATTTTAAAATTTCCCATTTTCTTTTCATTTCAAAATTTCCCATTTTCTTTTCATTGCAAAATTTCCCATTTTCTTTCCATTTCAAAATTTCCCCATTTTCTTTCCATTTCAAAATTTCCCATCTTATTCCCATTCTAAAATTTCCCATTTTCTTTCCATTTCAAAATTTCCCATTTTCTTTCCATTTCAAAATGATCTATACCCTTAGTAATGCTGGAATCACATGTCATTTCTTGCTCTAGGTTTTCGCCAACCTCCAGATGATGCTTGCGAGCGAAAGTGTTTTAGACTCGCACTACGATCTCGCAGTTCGAGGAGCAAATAGGAAAAAATGTAAACAGAGCTGATCAGCTGGCATCATCATAACACCCAGAAATGTTCTGACTGTTACAGTAAGATGTAATCTCTGAATATTACCTGAACTGAAGAATTCTACAAGTACCATAGGATGGACAAGGCAGATTTTTATTATCTCTTAAGGCTTGTTGGACTCAAGGTTGCCAAGCAAGAGGGCGTCCTATATGCGGCAGCCATCTTTTTTGTTTACATCCGAAGTCATGCTTGCGGTTTGTGCTTGCTGCTTCCCGTCGAGTCGGGAAGCCAATATCTCGAGCAGAATGCTCACGGTTTGTGCTCGCTGTTTCCCGTCCAGTTGGGAAGCCAGTATCTCGAGCAAAATGCTCGCGGTTTGTGCCCGCTGCTTCCCGTCCAGTCGGGAAGCCAATATCTCGAGCAAAATGCTCGCAGTTTGTGCCCGCTGCTTCCCGTCCAGTCGGGAAGCCAATATCTCGAGCAAAATGCTCGCAGTTTGTGCCCGCTGCTTCCCGTCCAGTCGGGAAGCCAATATCTAGAGCAAAATGCTCGCAGTTTGTGCCCGCTGCTTCCCGTCCAGTCGGGAAGCCAATATCTCGAGCAAAATGCTCGCAGTTTGTGCCCGCTGCTTCCCGTCCAGTCGGGAAGCCAATATCTCGAGCAAAATGCTCGCAGTTTGTGCCCGCTGCTTCCCGTCCAGTCGGGAAGCCAATATCTCGAGCAAAATGCTCGCAGTTTGTGCCCGCTGCTTCCCGTCCAGTCGGGAAGCCAATATCTCGAGCAAAATGCTCGCAGTTTGTGCCCGCTGCTTCCCGTCCAGTCGGGAAGCCAATATCTCGAGCAAAATGCTCGCAGTTTGTGCCCGCTGCTTCCCGTCCAGTCGGGAAGCCAATATCTCGAGCAAAATGCTCGCAGTTTGTGCCCGCTGCTTCCCGTCCAGTCGGGAAGCCAATATCTCGAGCAAAATGCTCGCAGTTTGTGCCCGCTGCTTCCCGTCCAGTCGGGAAGCCAATATCTAGAGCAAAATGCTCGCAGTTTGTGCCCGCTGCTTCCCGCCGCTGCTTCCCGTCCAGTCGGGAAGCCAATATCTCGAGCAAAAAGCTCGCAGTTTGTGCCCGCTGCTTCCCGTCCAGTCGGGAAGCCAATATCTCGAGCAAAATGCTCGCAGTTTGTGCCCGCTGCTTCCCGTCCAGTCGGGAAGCCAATATCTCGAGCAAAATGCTCGCAGTTTGTGCCCGCTGCTTCCCGTCCAGTCGGGAAGCCAATATCTCGAGCAAAATGCTCGCAGTTTGTGCCCGCTGCTTCCCGTCCAGTCGGGAAGCCAATATCTCGAGCAAAATGCTCGCAGTTTGTGCCCGCTGCTTCCCGTCCAGTCGGGAAGCCAATATCTCGAGCAAAATGCTCGCAGTTTGTGCCCGCTGCTTCCCGTCCAGTCGGTAAGCCAATATCTCGAGCAAAATGCTCGCAGTTTGTGCCCGCTGCTTCCCGTCCAGTCGGGAAGCCAATATCTCGAGCAAAATGCTCGCAGTTTGTGCCCGCTGCTTCCCGTCCAGTCGGGAAGCCAATATCTCGAGCAAAATGCTCGCAGTTTGTGCCCGCTGCTTCCCGTCCAGTCGGGAAGCCAATATCTCGAGCAAAATGCTCGCAGTTTGTGCCCGCTGCTTCCCGTCCAGTCGGGAAGCCAATATCTCGAGCAAAATGCTCCCGTTTTCCCATTTTCAGCAGCAACAGCAGCTTGCTGCTGACGAAAAAGAAACCTAGTGTGATTCCAGTTTACTGGAACAATCTAGCGGTTAATGGTAAGGAGTGGCATCTGTTGCACGTTATTTGGTTTTTCCATACCAAAGGACCTTCTGGGCCCGAGACTTAGTTGTGTAGCCCATAGTCCATGAATCATCTGTTTCTCTGGTCCTGTCTTTCAAGTAGATATTGAATTATAATTTTGAACTTGGGCCTTTCGATCTGGCGCTTGGCCCGGGGAGCTCATTAAATGCCAAGGCCCCAAGGAGGTAAAATCCCACATATGCATTGTTTACTTCAAAGGGGAAGTGCATTATCAAATTTAGCATTAACTTGTATACTTTCCAATCTACGTAAAACAGCCCTTTATAATGTTTGTTTCCTCAACACAGGATTGCATTTTCTCCAAACAGCAGCTCTTGTATAGCAATATCTTAGGTCTACCCATTCAAATTAAATTCGTCTTCTAAACCTCTAGATAACGTCTGTTTAAATGTATTATCCTCTCATATTCATCTTTTCTCTCTATTGTCCAAACCTTTATATTCCTCTTTATTACATTACTATCTTGTTTCCTTATTTCACGATTAATTTTATTCCTCCTTTTAATGCAACTGTGGCCACAATTAATATTTATCGTCCCAAAGACCACGAATTATTCAAACTCGTCTGGTTCAACTTCTGCATATTAACGTTGTTCCCTTCAGTTAGAGTCTATTTTTATGCTTCTCTTACCTCCACGTCAAATTCGCTTTCAGTGTCACCCGACAACTACTTTCTGATCAAGTAAAACTGCTTTCAAGAAGAAAACATTGTATCCATGAACTCTTCCATAAGCAATGTGTTAGGTTTGATTCTATTTAAGAATTAAGGCCATATGACCTTGTTCTGGGACTGGGAAGGCCATTCAGGGCTGAACTGCAACCCAGGAAAACTCTGGTTGGTGTTCCCTGAAGTATAAATTGTAAAACTGGTTGGATTGCAAGATGAAAGACAAGAACTGGGAATAGAGGTACAGCATTAAACTAAGATTCCATTAGTTAAATTATTGCCACATAAGTTTAATAAACTGTTCAGTCTCTGACTGAAAATTTGTGTTTTCCTCTTGGCATTATCCTGGATGCGGAATTCACGTTTAGCAACGATGGAATAGACGCCACCGGGATGCAGTGACGTTATAGTATGGTCCAGTGCTGTACTATAGTCAATTTTTTTTAGCCAGGCAGATTTGCACCGACTCGCAGCGGTGCTCTTTTAGCTCGGAAAAGTTTCCTGATCGCTGATTGGTTAGAATTATCTTGTCCAACCAATCAGCGATCAGGAAACTTTTCCGAGCTAAAAGGGCACAGCTGCGAGTCGGTGCGAATCTGTCTCGCTAGAAAAAATTGACTATAGTACCATTCTGTTGTCTGTTTTTATGAGGTTGCACTTTCAATCGTTATAAGGAGGTATTGATTCGTACTGCAAATGCATAATGCTACCTCTAACACAACCGAGAGAATGGAAACAACTGTTTGCAGTTAAATATGTTTTATTTTTGCTGCTACTTCATGAATGGAATTATAGGTTTCGACTCATAGGAATGCTGCAAATACTCTTAAGAAAAATTTAATACGTGTATCTTTTTTGAAATACATTGTTCAAATTCAACAATCTATAAAGATATGAATACGTTATATTTTTCTGTTCAACACACTATCACTCGTCTACATGACTTTATTGATGAACTGAACATTATGACGAGTGGACGCATGAAGGAAATAAAGTAATAAGAGCTTTCAAAAGCTTCTTTTCTCAATCCCAATTGTACTGTATTTTAATACTGTAGTATTTTCTTAGTACTGTATAACTTACAACTTTCTCATCCAGGTCTGATAACTATACCATGTCTATTTATCACAGGTTTTTGCATTCAATTCATCTTGAACAATCACCCTTAGGATGGTAGTACCATCTTTGTACCTCCAGTGGTACACTGTAGGCATTACTTAACCCTTTTACCCCCAAAGGACGTACTGGTACGTTTCACAAAACCCCATCCCTTTACCCCCATGGACGTACCGGTACGTCCTTGCAAAAAAATGCTATAAAAATCTTTTTTTTCATATTTTTGGTAATTTTTTGAAAAAATTCAGGCATTTTCCAAGAGAATGAGACCAACCTGACCTCTCTATGACAAAAATTAAGGCTGTTAGAGCAATTTAAAAAAAAAATATGCAAAATATGCTGGGAAAAAAATAACCCCTTGGGGGTTAAGGGTTGGAAATTTCCAAAGAGCCTGGGGGTAAAAGGGTTAATCTATTCCTTTACCTCTATCCTTTTCTTCTTTCTTATTATTAGCTGAGCTATAACCCTAGATTGAAATGCAGGATGCTGTAAGCATCAGGGCTCCAACAGGGAAAATAGCCCAGTGAGGAATGGAGATAAGGAAACATATAGAATAGTGTGCCTGAGTGTCCCCTCAAGTAAGAGAACTCTAACCCAGGATTATAGAAGACCATAGTACAGAGGCTATGGCACTACCCAAGGCTAAAGAACATTGGTTTGAATTTTGGAGTGTCCTTCTCGTAGAAGAGCGGCTTATCATAGCTAAAGTGTCTCATCTACCTTACCAAGTGTAAAGTAGCCACCGCACAATTATTGTGTGGTAGTTAACCCCTTGAGTGAAGAAGAATAGACTGGTTATTTTAGTGTTGTCAGGTGTTTAAGAAAAAAGAATGTGAAAAGAATAGTCCAGAAAAATCCAATGTAGTACTATCTGGCCAGTCAAAGGACCCAATAACTCTTTAGCAGTAGTATCTCAACAGGTGGCTGGTACCTTGGCACAGTTTTCGACATAGATGCACATTGGCACAGGATTGTCTCTTTGGACACAGTGCTGGATTACATACACAAATCTATTGTGAATACTTTCCTTTTCAAAAATACGGTAACTTTTCCTTCCAAGAAATTTTGTCCCTTACCCTATGCATTTTTTTTTTTGTGTACCTCCATAGGTAGAATCTTAACCTTTACTTCTTTAAAATTGCATCACGCTGTATATAACAGAATTGAAAAAAGGTTTTTGTTTCACCTCAAGAACTACTTCAACCTTCAATATATATTTTGTACAATACTGTAAATATTCTTTTTCTTCCAATTGTGACAATGCCTTGTTCCTCACCTTGGGTGAACAAGTGCTGTATTACCTTTTTCTTGATCACATCTAATTTTCTGACCCATTCCACCCAAATTTTCCATTTTTGCAAATGATAAGTGATATGGGTCTCCGGCAGAGAAGATTGTTTTGTCTTTAAATGTTTTGCAGCCTGCAGAAACAATAATGAATATACAATCATTATGGGATGTTAAAAGCTCTTTTATTGCTGTATAGTACAATTGAAGTTCTGAAGTACTACAGTATACTGTAGTTTAAACTCAACTCTGCTTTTCCTTGGTATGGCTACCTTCATAGGCTGCATGTTACGTTAATCAAAAGTACCGTATGTGTTTCCTTTTGACTTCATTTATGTGTAATCCTATCCTGAAGTGTGGGATCTTGCATATTTTAATCAATTACTTTCGAGGTATAGTTAATGTTTAGGGCCTTAAGATTTCAAGCCATGAACATTTAGTTTAGCAAATGATCCTTGTTCACTCCGCAGAAAATTTAGTTTCAGAGCCCTAAAATTTTAAGTCAAAGCCATGAACATTTACTTCTGTAAAAAATCATTGTTCACTTGGTAGAAAATTTAGATCTTAGGGCCATGAAATTTCAAGTCAAAGCCATGAACAATTACTCGTGCAAACAATTCTTGTTCACTTGGTAGAAAATTTAAGTCTTAGGGCCATGAAATTTTAAGTCAAAGCCATGAAAATTTACTTGTGCAAACAATCCTTGTTCACTTGGCAGAAAATTTAAGTCTTAGGGCCATGAAATTTCAAATCAAAGCCATGAACATTTATTTGTGAAAACAATCCTTGTTCACTTGGTAGAAAATTCAAGTCTTAGGGCCATGAAATTTTAAGTCAAAGCCATGAAAATTTACTTGTGCAAACAATCCTTGTTCACTTGGTAGAAAATTTAAGTCTTAGGGCCATTAAATTTCAAGTCAAAGCCAGGAACAATTACTTGTGCAAACAATCATTGTTCACTTGGTAGAAAATTTAAGTCTTAGGGCCATGAAATTTCAAGTCTAAAGCCATGAAAAATTACTTCTGCAAACAATCATTGTTCACTTGGCAGAAAATTTAAGTCTTAGGGCCATGAAATTTCAAGTCAAAGCCATGAACAATTACTTCTGCAAACAATCCTTGTCCACTTGGTAGAAAATTTAAGTCTTAGGGCAATGAAATTTCAAGTTGAAGCCATGAAAATTTACTTGTGCAAACAATCCTTGTTTGCTTGGAAATTTCGTTTTCACTATTTAGGGAAGCCTTCAGACTATTTGGAAAATATTGAGAGTTCCTTTGGTCAACAGCTACATTGCCTTCCATATTTTTGCTATGTTCCCTTTGGTTTAATATTCAATTTCTCTACTTTTTAATTTTATTTCACCAACTTCACTGATACATAAAACAAATTCTTTCAGGTCAGTCTTTTAAAATATAGAAATGTAGTTTAATAGTCAGGGTAAATATTTTTACTGGAAATGGATAATACAATCAGTTTCTTCCATTTCTTATTGACTAATCTTTACTTTACTACAAGAAGTTCTTGAGACATTCCTACCCAAAGTAATTAAAGCAAAATGTTCACGAAAAGGGATTTGTCCCTTTTTTTCGTAATCATAGATCAGATATTTGGGAATATTATTATTATTATTACTTTCTAAGCTACAACCCTAGTTGGATAAGCAGGATGCTATAAGACCAAGGGCTCCAACAGGGAAAGTAGGGATTGATGTTATGTTGTTATTTTATGTTACCTGTTATTCTGAGTGGGGGGATACCTTAATGTGGTGTAAGGGTTTGTGTATCGTCATGATCAGCAAAGCTGTACTAGTCAGGGCTACCCATACTAGGTTCGTTTGTTGTGAGCGATCAGATGTAAATCTCCCTCAAATACCTTCCGCATTGGCCAACGTGTTGATGAAAATGGTAAAACCTAAGGCATGTATAAGGACATGTCTGAGGACATTGTCTTGCAGTGGACTAGAAATGGCTGCATTTGTTGTTATTGTTATTCTTGAAAAGATAATATGAAAACACTGTCAGTACAGAGGCAACAGTGAAGTATAAAGGAAGTTGGGTGAAAATACCAATGAACTTAAGAATGTAATTTATTTTCTATGTACAGCAACCTCTGAATCTTGCTAGATTTAATATATTGGACTGAAAAAAAAGCATTAGCTGATTTATTTCTCCCCGCCCTCTTTGATTGGAACTTCTTCGGCGGCCTTCCTGAAGTTAGGGAACTGCTCCCAAGGTGCATTCAGGTCAAACTTCCTGAATTCCTGAGCCAGTTCCAAAGGTTCAACCACGACACGCTTGGCCTCGTCGTCATAGCGGACCTAAAAAAATGATGGATATCTGTTAGAATTTTCTTTCAAAGAAATATTAAAGGAATTAAAGATTAAATTTATATATGGCTCGATTCTGGTGCCAGAAGGGGCTACCGACACCAAGGGGAAAACCTAAGTTTATCATTATTATTATATCTAGACAAGCTACAACTGTAGTTGGAAAAGCAGGATGCTATAAGTCCATGGGTTCCAACAGGGAAAAGTAATCCAGTGAGGAAAGGACATAAAGAAATAAACTATATAGAAGTAATAGATAAAAAAAATTAGAATATTTTAAGATTTTTAACAACATTGAAACAATTCTTTTGTCAACCTGTTCAACATAAAAACACTTGCTGCAAGTCTGAACTTCTTAAAAGTTTTACCAATTCAATTAAAAGATTGAGATCTTTCCAAAAATCTGGTCACAGCTGGTATAAAACTTCTGGAGGTAGGCGTTAGAGGAGGTTGTATAGCAAGATGTTAGAAAGGTGGCAAGAATGGAGATAAAGCAGGCTATAAATTAACCCTTTTACCCTCGGGGTATTTGGAAATTTCCAACCCTTAACCCCCAGGGGGATATTTTTTTCCCAGCACATTTTGCAGTATATTTTCTTTAAATTGCTCTAACAGCCTTAATTTTTGTCATAGAGAGGTCAGGTTGGTCTCATTCTCTTGGAAAATGCCTGAATTTTCTCAAAAAATTATCCAAAAATATGAAAAACGAATTTTTATAGCATTTTTTTGCAAGGACGTACCGGTACGTCCATGGGGGTAAAGGGATGGCTTTTGTGAAACGTACCAGTACGTCCTTTGGGGGTAAAAGGGTTAAGAGAGTTATTGGATCCATTAACTAGCCAGACAGTACTACATTGGATCCCTCTCTCTGGTTATGGCTCATTTTCCCTTTAATTACACATACACCGAATAGTCTGGCCTATTCTTTCCACATTCTCCTCTGTCCTCACACACCTGACAACACTGGGAATACCAAACATTTTTCTTCACCCAAGGGGTCAACTACTGCAATGTCATTGTTCAGTGGCTACTTTCCTCTTGGTAAGGGTAAAACAGACTCTTCAGTTATGCTAAGCAGCTCTTCTAGGAAAGACACTCCCAAATCAAACCATTGTTCTCTAGTCTTTGGTAGTGCCGTAGCCTCTGTACCTGGCCTTCCACTGTTTTGGATTAGAGTTCTCTTGCTTGAGGGTACACATGGGCACGCAGTTCTATCTTATTTCTCTTCCTCTTGCTTGTTTTGAAGTTTTTATAGTTTATATATAAAATATATAATTTAATGTTACTGTTCTTAAAATGTTTTATTTTGATTATTTATTACTTCTCTTGTAGCTTATCTATTTCCGCATTTCCTTTCCTCACTAGGCTATTTTCCCTGTTGGAGCCCTTAGGCTTATAGCATCTGACTTTTCCAACTAGGGTTGTAGCTTGGCTTTTAATAATAATAAGAAGTGCAGTTAGGGGTCAAAGGAATTCTGCTACAACTCTTAAGTAATCCTTATAGTGCACAAGTTACCACTTACCTCTACATAACCTGAGAGAGGGAAATCCTTCCGGAGAGGATGTCCTTCGAATCCATAATCAGTCAGAATCCTTCTCAGATCTGGATGATTGGCAAAGAAGATGCCGTACATGTCCCAGGCTTCACGTTCGTACCAGTTTGCCGCTTTGTGAACCTGTCGAGTAATATTAAACGTGTTAATTACTGGTACCTTATACCAAGTGACAAGATTTATCCTCAACACTTTTTAGGGAAAAGGTTTACATACAGTACCAAAAGATTTAAAGAATTAAAGGCTACTCATGAATTGCAGGGGCATGGGACAGTGACATTGCCCTATCGAGCAGGACAATGCCCTAGAGACTGACCATATATACATATGATCAGTGCCCAAGCCCCCTCTCTATCCAAGCTAGGACCAAGGAGGGTTAGGTAATGACTGCTGATAACTCAAGAGATAGACCTATAGGCTCCCCCAAAACCCCCATTATTAGCTGACAAGGATGGTGAGGTTGCAGTGACCAAAGAAACTAACAAGTTTGATCGGAACTCAAACCCCAGTCTGGCAATCACCAAGCAGGGACGTTGCCACATCGTCCACCACCAACAATATACAGTTTTCTATACTTCATCTTATCTAGAAAATCTTCAGTTAAGGAAACACGGATAAGCAACAATCGGTACTTATCGGCAACAAAACCTTTGTAAAATTATTAGACTTTTACCGATATACGATTTAATTTTAGATTTTGTGAGTGTTTGTACGGTAAGTCAGGCACTAGAGATGTTGGGAGATATGAGATACTAAAACATAACTAAAAAGGCCTTCATGTCTATAATTATTAAACCAATAGAAATGCCAGGTGTGAGTGTTGAAACATAAGCTTAGTGATCCGTTTAAATCACTATCTATGATTGTCCAAAGATCAACGGATAATATCACTCAGTGCTGTTATGATATGCGATCTCAAAGTTGTGCTTTTGCTTTGGTATGCGATCTCACTTCACTTCACGGTGAAGCAAGAATCATTAATTTTTCAATATTAATCTTACCCGATAATCATGTAGCTGTCAACTCCGTTGCCCGACAGAATTCTACGGACGGGATACGCCAGCGATCGCTATACAAGAGGGGGGTGTACTCACCAGCGCCATCTGTGGCCAGGTACTGCAGTACTTCTTGTCAACACCACCTCAATTTTTCCTCTTTCGTGCTTCCGGCAAGACCTACATGGATACGCTTATGATTTTGGAGTCTTTGTTCACGGTTTTGGTGAAGTATTGCTCTGAGATTTCAGCTTTCGCTATACAGGAAGCTTTTCCCTTAGCTTAGATAGCTTTTGGATTGATTTTGATTAATGGTATAACGATCTTTGCTTTAATTTGGAAACCCCCCTTGACTGTTCTCTGATTCAAGATGTCCGACCATTCTCAAGCTCCTACCCAAAGACGATGTAGTGTTAGGACTTGTAATAGGCGACTTCCGAAGGCCGCGGTTGATCCTCACACCGTTTGTTCCGACTGTAGGGGAAAATCCTGTCAGTTGGAAGATCGATGTGAGGAATGTGCCGGGCTTTCGGAATTTGATTTTATTGAATTCCTCAAGTATACGACTAAGTTAGAGAGGGAGAGAGTTAGGAGGAGTTCTGCTCGCTCTTTGCTTTATTCCTCCCCCCATGATCCTCAACCTTTTCCTCTCCCTGTAGTGGCTACCCCCGAACCTATTATTAGTGCTCAGCCTGATATGTCAGATGTTTTACGTGCCATTCAGGCTTTAGGTGATAAGGTGGAGTCGGTAGTGAGTGACCACAAGTTTCTCTTGGCAGATGTCAAGGAACTTAAAGTGAAAAGTGCAGTGGGAAGTGGTAGTGCCAGTGCTGTGCCTAGTGTCAGTGTCAGTGTTGCGCATGAGGATACTTCTGTGCGTGCCAGTCGTCCTCCCAGTCCGGGACCTCTTGCAAGCTCCCAAGCCCAGGGGAGAAGCAATGTCGAAAGGCAAAAGGGTTCGGCAGGCCTTGATCGGCGCACAGTAGTATCCTCAGTGGTTGCGGGCGTATCTTATAGAGATCGTCACTTCCACTCTCAGACGATTGAGCCCTTAATTTCCTCGTCTGCAGAAGATGTTTCCGGGAGGAAACGCTGGACCCAGGTCTCAAGGCCTCTTAAGCGTAAGGTCCAGACCGCGCGAGTCCAACAGCCCAGGTGTAGCCACTGGGCTAGTTCGGACTCGCCGCAGTCATCGAATGGCTGCACGCCTCCTAAGAGAGGTAAAGCGATGCCTCAACAGACCTCAACTTCTGTTAAAGCTATGCCTCAACAGACCTCAACTTCTGTTGATCCCAAGTTGGCTATGCTGCAGACTATGCAGTCGCAGCTTGCGGTGTTGATGCAGGAGTTTCAGGCAGAGAAGGTTAACACACCTCCTCCTGCGAGCGCTCCTCCACCTCTGCGCAGTCCAGCCTGCCAGACGTATGATGTTGAGGTTCCTCAAGCTACCTCCATGCGTGAGCTGCCGCATTGGGAGTTGCCAGATACCAGCGCTGTGCAGCAACCTCCACTTTCCTTGAGGCAGGAGCCTCTTGCCACGCGGCAACCTCCTCAACACTTGGGGCAGGAGCCTTATGCTTTGCAGCAACCTCCTCTACCCTTGAGGCAGGAGCCTCATGCGTTGCAACCATCCTCGAGGCAGCAACCTCTTGCGGTGCGACAACCTCCACCATCCTTGAGGCAGCAACCTCAACTCTTGCGGCAACCACCTCCACTTTCCTCGAGGCGAGAACCTCAACTCTCGAGGCAAGCACCTTAACTCTTGAGGCAAGAACCTCAACTCGTGAGACAAGAGCCTCTCTCTGCGCAGCCACCTCAACCCTTGAGGCAAGCGCAACTCTTGAGGCAGGAACCTCATGCTATGAGGCAGCCACCTCAACGCATGCAGCAACCACATTCTTCTCAGCTTGAGCCGCTTCCCATTCAACTTGAACCGCAGACTATGCAGCATGAGCCTCATGCTTTACAGCATTCGCCTCTCACCACGCTTGCTCCTCAGACCCCCGCAGAACCTCCTTCATCCCAGCCTCATGACTTTGTCATTACCAGCCCTCATCCTCTACAGCAGAGACTTGAGGATGAATCCGCAAGTGCGCATGCACCCGTTCTTCAGGATTCAGCCATTCAGCATACCGCTTTATCGTTACCTCTCGCTTCTCAACCCTCAGGTGATGAGGTTTCTGAGGATGAAGCTGCTCACCTGGATGATCCTTCATCTGATGTGGAGGAACCCAAGTCATTGCCACCCTCCATTGACTTTCGCAAGGTCCTTACTCTGTTCAGAGAGTTATACCCTGAACACTTTGTTTCTGCTACCCCTCGTTCTCCTCCATCCGAGTTCTCTCTAGGCATGCAACCTATTAAGTCTGCCTACACTAAGCTTGTCTTCGCTAGATCATCAAAGAGAGCTTTGAGAATGTTAGGGGATTGGTTGCAGTCCAAGCAGCAACTGGGAAGGACGTCTTTTATGTTTCCGCCTCCTAAACTGACTTCTAAGGCGGGCGTCTGGTATGCCACGGGAGAGGAACCAGGCTTGGGGGTCCCTGCCTCTGCCCAGGCTGACTTCTCAAGTTTGGTTGACTCTCCACGAAGGTCGGCTATGAGACGCTCTAAGGTCTGCTGGACCTTTTCTGACCTGGACCACTTCTTAAAGGGAGTCTTTCGCGCCTTTGAAATTTTTAATTTCCTCGACTGGTGCCTGGGGGCCTTGAGCAAGAAGACTGCCCCTTCTGACAAAGACTCGGCCATGCTGATCATGTCCTGTATGGACAAAGCAATTCGCGATGGTTCCGGCGAACTTGCCTCTATGTTTGTATCGGGAGTCCTCAAGAAAAGGGAACAACTTTGCTCCTTCCTTTCCACTGGTATCACCTCTTGCCAAAGGTCACAGTTACTTTTTGCTCCTCTTTCTAAGTTCCTGTTTCCTGAGGATCTTATCAAGGAAATGTCTGCGGCTCTTATACAGAAGGATACGCATGACCTCGTGGCCTCTTCAGCACGGAAGGCTAAGGTTGCACCTTCAGTACCAAGAACTTACCGCACCCCAGTGGCTGATACTCCTGCTACCAGATTTATTCCGCCCTTTCGTGGCAGAGCCCCCAGCCGAGGAAGTACCCGCCCATACGGTCACAGGGGCAGGTCCAAGAAAGGTACCAAGTCTTCGAAAAGCAAACATTGACTCTCCTCCTCTCCAGACAGCTGTAGGAGCCAGACTCAAGACCTTCTGGCAAGCTTGGGAAAGAAGAGGTGCAGACGCCCAGTCTGTCAAGTGGCTAAGGGAGGGTTACAGGATCCCATTCTGCCGCAATCCCCCTCTGACCACTTCTCCCATCAACCTCTCTCCCAACTACAAGGAAAAGGACAAGAGGCTAGCGTTACATCAAGAGGTGTCGCTCCTGTTACAGAAGGAGGCAGTGGTGATAGTCCGGGATCATCAATCCCCGGGCTTTTACAACCGTCTCTTCCTGGTGGCCAAGAAGACAGGAGGTTGGAGACCGGTGCTGGACGTCAGTGCGCTCAATGCTTATGTCACCAAGCAGACGTTCACTATGGAGATGACGAAGTCGGTCCTAGCAGCGGTCAGGCAGGAGGACTGGATGGTCTCGTTGGATCTGAAAGACGCCTACTTTCACGTCCCCATTCATCCAGACTCCCAACCTTTTCTGAGATTCGTTTTTGGAAAGGTTGTGTACCAATTCCAAGCCCTGTGTTTTGGCCTAAGCACGGCACCTCTGGTGTTTACGCGACTGATGAGGAATATTGCGAAATTCCTCCACTTGGCGGACATCAGAGCCTCCCTTTATTTAGACGACTGGCTTTTAAGAGCCCCCACAAGTCGTCGCTGTCTGGAGAGTCTCAGATGGACTTTGGACTTGACCAAGGAACTGGGTCTTTTGGTCAACTTAGAGAAGTCCCAGCTTATTCCTTCCCAAACCATCGTTTACCTGGGAATGGAGATTCGGAGTCAAGCTTTTCGGGCTTTTCCGTCGGCCCCAAGAATCAACCAAGCCCTAGAGTGCATCCTGAGCATGCTGAAGAGGAACAGATGCTCGGTGAGACAGTGGATGAGTCTAACAGGGACCCTGTCATCGTTAGCCCTGTTCACCGAGTTAGGGAGACTCCACCTCCGCCCCCTTCAATACCATCTAGCAGCTCACTGGGACAAGAATATGACGCTCGAAGCGGTCTCTATTCCTGTTACCAAAGAGATGAAGACTACTCTCATGTGGTGGAAGAGCAACATCCTTCTCAAGGAGGGTCTCTCGTTAGCTGTTCAGACCCCCAATCTTCATCTCTATTCGGACGCATCAGACTCGGGCTGGGGCGCGACCTTGGACGGACAGGAATGCTCGGGAACATGGAACAAGGAACAGGAAACGCTTCACATCAATTGCAAGGAGTTGTTGGCAGTACATCTGGCCTTAATGAACTTCAAGTCCCTCCTGCTAAACAAGGTGGTGGAGGTGAACTCCGACAACACCACAGCCTTGGCGTACATCTCCAAGCAGGGAGGGACTCATTCGAGGAAGCTGTACGAGATAGCAAGGGACCTCCTCATTTGGTCAAGAAGTCGAAACCTCACGCTGGTAACGAGATTCATTCAAGGCAATATGAATGTCTCGGCAGATCGCCTCAGCAGGAAGGGTCAAGTCATCCCCACAGAATGGACCCTTCACAAGAACGTGTGCAACAGGCTTTGGGCCTTATGGGGTCAGCCAACGATAGATCTGTTCGCTACCTCGATGACCAAGAGGCTCCCATTGTACTGTTCCCCAATCCCAGACCCGGCAGCAGTTCACGTGGATGCTTTTCTGCTGGATTGGTCCCACCTCGATCTATATGCATTCCCGCCGTTCAAGATCATCAACAGAGTTATTCAGAAGTTCGTCTCTCACGAAGGGACACGGCTGACGTTGGTTGCTCCCCTTTGGCCTGCAAGAGAATGGTTCACAGAGGTACTGCAATGGCTGGTCGACGTTCCCAGGACTCTCCCTCTAAGAGTGGACCTTCTACGTCAACCTCACGTAAAGAAGGTACACCCAAGCCTCCACGCTCTTCGTCTGACTGCCTTCAGACTATCGAAAGACTCTCTAGAGCTAGAGGCTTTTCGAAGGAGGCAGCCAGAGCGATTGCCAGAGCAAGGAGGATATCCACTCGCAGAGTCTATCAATCCAAGTGGGAAGTCTTCCGAAGCTGGTGCAGAGCCAATGCAGTTTCCTCTACCAGTACCTCTGTAACCCAAGTTGCTGACTTCCTGTTGCATCTTAGGAATGTTAGATCTCTTTCGGCTCCTACGATCAAAGGGTACAGAAGTATGTTGGCAACAGTTTTCCGCCACAGAGGCTTGGATCTTTCCTCCAACAAAGATCTACAGGACATCCTTAAGTCTTTCGAGACCTCTAAAGAACGTCGCTTGTCCACTCCAGGCTGGAATCTAGACGTAGTCTTAAGGTTCCTTATGTCTCCTAGATTTGAACCTCTCCAGTCAGCCTCTTTCAAAGACCTTACTCTCAAAACTCTTTTCCTCGTCTGCCTTGCAACAGCCAAAAGAGTTAGTGAGGTTCACGCCTTCAGCAGGAACATAGGATTCACATCCGAAACAGCTATATGTTCCTTACAGCTCGGGTTTTTGGCAAAAAATGAACTTCCTTCACGTCCTTGGCCTAGATCGTTCGAAATTCCTAGCCTTTCCAACATGGTGGGTAACGAGCTAGAGAGAGTTCTTTGCCCTGTCAGAGCTCTAAAGTACTATCTTAAAAGGTCAAAACCTATACGAGGACAATCAGAGGCCTTATGGTGTGCCATTAAGAAACCTTCGATGCCTATGTCCAAGAACGCAGTTTCGTATTACATAAGGCTTCTGATTAGAGAAGCTCATTCTCACATGAAGGATGAAGACCTTGCTTTGCTGAAGGTAAGGACACACGAAGTGAGAGCTGTGTGGCTACTTCGATGGCCTTCAAACAGAACCGTTCTCTGCAGAGTATTATGGATGCAACCTATTGGAGGAGCAAGTCAGTGTTTGCATCATTCTATCTCAAAGATGTCCAGTCTCTTTACGAGAACTGCTACACCCTGGGACCATTCGTAGCAGCGAGTGCAGTAGTAGGTGAGGGCTCAGCCACTACATTCCCTTAATCCCATAACCTTTTTTAACCTTTCTCTTGAATGCTTTTATTGTTGTTTTCGAGTTGTTACGGTAGGCTAAGAAGCCTTCCGCATCCTAGTTGATTTGGCGGGTGGTCAATTCTTTCTTGAGAAGCGCCTAGGTTAGAGGTTGTGTAGAGGTCCTTTAGTATGGGTTGCAGCCCTTTATACTTCAGCACCTTAGAGTTGTTCAGCCTCCTAAGAGGAACGCTGCGCTCAGTAAGGAAGACGAACTTATTAAAGGCAGAGTAATGGTTCAAGTCGACTTCCTTACCAGGTACTTATAATTTCATTGTTATTTTGAATAACTGATAATATGAAATACGGGATACTTAGCTTCTTGATTAACATGTACACTGGTTTTCACCCACCCCCCTGGGTGTGAATCAGCTACATGATTATCGGGTAAGATTAATATTGAAAAATGTTATTTTCATTAGTAAAATAAATTTTTGAATATACTTACCCGATAATCATGATTTAATTGACCCACCCTTCCTCCCCATAGAGAACCAGTGGACCGAGGAAAAATTGAGGTGGTGTTGACAAGAAGTACTGCAGTACCTGGCCACAGATGGCGCTGGTGAGTACACCCCCCTCTTGTATAGCGATCGCTGGCGTATCCCGTCCGTAGAATTCTGTCGGGCAACGGAGTTGACAGCTACATGATTATCGGGTAAGTATATTCAAAAATTTATTTTACTAATGAAAATAACATTTTTCAAAAAAAAAAATCGGGAATAATTATCTAAGAACTAATAATCAATCATTGATGTTAGCGTGCGTAGTTCAACATTACCGCTTGCCAGTACACACGGAGCTTGATGTTTTTATATTTTCTCTAGCGCACGGCACGGCCAAGCAAGAACCATTAGATTTTCGATTCTTGTTTTTTTTTTTTTTAATACCTTATTAAAAATATTGAGATCACATACCAAAGTAAAAGAATAATTTCTGAGATCGCATACCAAAACAGTACCTATACCCCTTGTATCTATGAGTCTTCCTCTTTCACATTGTTATCCCTACATTAAGGGGTCAATTGCCTGATGCGCCCTCTCCAATGCCTTCTATCAAAGTCACCCTCTTCCCCGTACGAGTGATAAAACTTCAAATAAAACACAAAGAATGCTGACCAACACTTTCAGTTGCAAGGTATTTTGCATTGAAAAATTACATACAGACAAAAATTTAATTTCAAGTGCATACTTGTGAGCCCTGCTAATATTTTCATCAACTGCCCTGCTTAAGCAATTTACTACCAAGGCGCAACTGGAAATGCATAATCTTGTCTCCTTCAATATATAGGGCCAACACGAGGCTAAATGTGAACGGTTAGTTTCTACGAAAAGTTGCATAAGATAGAACCAAGCAAGTATTGTCTAGCAGGACCTAAATACCTGTTTCAATTCTTAACCTACTGGAGGGAATCGAGAGGAGACCTAATCACTTGATCATATCAAGTTGCAACACACAAAGTTTAAAAATGTTTTGGGGTACATCTCCATTCTAAAATGAAAAACTACTATCTTCTTTTGCCTCCCCCTTTGATAATGAAAATAAATATACAAAACTTCAAAGAAATTACAGTACCAAGAAATTAAAATTATCTATCATCATAAAGAGAGATTAGTTCACCAAACGTTCAGCTGGGCTCAACAAGGCACTAGAAGAGTTGGAAGACTCAGCCTAGAACCTACATGGCTCAGGACTACGAAGCGGGAAATAGGAGATGATGAATGGAGAAGTAATAAATTGAAAGCTTAAGATAAGAGACGACTGGCAAAATCTAACCGAGGCCCTTTGCGTTAATAGGCGTAATGGGAGATGATGTTTATGATAAAGAAAGAATAAGAAATCTGTAAAAAATATAAAACGGAATAAACACCTATGATATAACTGATATGGCCAACAACAACTACTGAGGAATGTGATGGGGAAGCACTGATACATTTGTCTTGCGTACACATTTGCACGTACCCCAACATTTTCTAATCTACATTAATTTTTACAACTGTATAGATACTGAAGGTTGAAAAAGATCATAAACTCATTAATAATGTAAGTTTGATTCCATTCTACAATTATACAGCACTTACTAACAAAAAAGTACTCCCACTATATATGAAAGTTCTCTATACAATATTACCTTAATATTTTGAGGATACCTTATAAGCAAAGTATGAAAAATTAAATTAGAAAAGATCAAATTTTAACACTGGGAAGGGTAAACAGATAAATCCCATCCAGGTTTAAAAAGCTGGGACAAAAGGTTCGCGTAACACAATGCGAAAAAACCTCCAAGACTTTATGCAACGGAGACTCGAGATAAATAAATCGAGTACCTGACAGTCGTATCTAATTCAATTCTCCAAAAACTCTACTGCAATATCAGACTTTCACTCTGTTACACAATGGAAATCATTACTTGTGCAGAATGTCCTCAATTTAGAAACATTCGGAGATACAAAGAGAAATCTAACTGAAATACTTCTCAGATATTGTATCAAAACTTCATGATGAAATACTGTAATGAAATATTATGTAATTTAATGCAGTAAGTAAGACAACATTTGCAATGTCTAATAGGACTATTCGTTAAATTCTGTAGTTGAAAATTGTAGGCATGTAAGTTACGTGAAGCTTACCCTAGGGTAAAATTTAACAAAATTAGACTTAATAGATTTACAAACAGCTTCTTGGAACCTGTTATGTTTGTAAGTTGCGGACTATCTGTATTATATTATTTCTCAAATACAATATGATAATGTGTACTGTACACCAATACACTTACTTCACAAGCACTGTCAACTGGTGTCAATTCATCGGTGTAAGTCCTCACGCGAATTCTTGAATTGTATCGCAGGGACAAGAGGTTATACACCACCTGAAAAAAAAATTAGATACAGCGAATAGAGAGAAATAATACAATCTGCTATACAGTACTGTATAAATGAGAAAACAATTGGTCTATACATTGCTAGGTAGTAGGTTGGCCAAGGCACCAGCCGTCCATTGAGATACTACCTTTAGAGAGATATGGGATCCTTTGACTGGCCAGACAGTACTACATAGGACCCTTTTCTCTGGTTACGGTTCTTTTCCTTTGCCTACACAGACACCGAATAGTCTGGCCTATTCTTTACAGATTCTCCTCTGTCCTCATACATCTGACAACACAGAGATTACCAAACAATTCTTCTTCACCCAAGGGGTTAACTACTGCACTCTAATTGTTCAGTGGCTAATTTCCTCTTGGTAAGGGTAGAAGAGACTCTTCAGCCATAAGCAGGTCTTCTAGGAGGACACTCCAAAATCAAACCATTGTTCTCTAGTCTTGGGTAGTGCCACAGCCTCTGTACCATGGTCTTCCACTATCTTGGGTTAGAGTTCTCTTGCTTGGCATTACAGTGAGCCCTCGCTAATTCGCGGTTCGACCATCGCGGATTCACGACTTCGCGGTTCGACCATCGCGGATTCACGACTTCGTGGACTTTTTTCATTATATACGGCATCCGATTTCATCAGCAAACCACTATTTTTGGGGGAAACATCATTTTATTCTAGAAAATTGCTACTCTTTAAATAGTTAATTGCACATTAAGAAAGTGTGTACTTTTGTTTTTAAATTTCGGGTGTGTTTTAAAAATTGAGTATTGTTGACTTCTTTTTGTTTTACTTTTGGCTGTAATCAGATCAGCTGACGTCTAGCTGCCGGTCTCAAGAATATGCGCGTACGAAGTATTGTTTATACCATTTCTTAACTTATTCAAACCATCTATACAGTTGATATTACATAAACACCAATGTGTTATAACCTATCATATTTTTTTGTTTATTACATTTAAAACAACTCTCTCTCTCTCTCTCTCTCTCTCTCTCCCCGTAAGAAATAAAACCTTAGTTCACATATGGCAACTTGAATTTAAGAATGAAATTAACATGAATATTGTTAGTTGTAGCGATCAATTCCTCGCTTCAGGAGGTACAGGAAATAAAAACACGGCATTCGATTACAACAGCTGATTCTCTCTCTCTCTCTCTCTCGCGTTATACAATAATTACAAATAGATGAACAAACCAAAATCGGTTTTCTTAAAGTGTCAATTAAATACAAAACGAAAAAATGATACCGTGTATACATCCATTTCAATCATAGCTTAAAATACGGTATCCGATTTTGTCAGCAAACTACTATTTTTTAGGAAACACCATTCTATTCCAGAAAACTTTTACTCTTTAAATAGTCAATTGCGCTATAATAAAACATGTACTTGTGTTTTTAAATTTCGGGGGTGTTTTAAAAATTGAGTATTTTTGACTTCTTTTTGTTTTACTTTTGGCTGTGATCACATCAGCTGATGTCTAGCTTCCACGAATACATTAACAAAGAATTGTTTACACCATTTCTTAACTTATTCAAACCATCTATACAGTTAATATTACATAAGCACCAATGTGTTATAACCTATCATATTCATTATTTAGTACATTTAAAACCATTCTCTCTCTCTCTCTCTCTCTCTCTCTCTCTCTCTCTCTCTCTCTCTCTCTCTCTCTCTCTCTCTCTGTCACATCGAACGTAATAGCGTTAACTTAATTTTTCGATGACTTTAAAAATGGCCTAGTACTTTCTTCTTCTTTTACCTTTTTTGCATATGGTGAGGTGGGTACAAGTTGACTTATAACTGAAGTTAGGAAAAGTATTTTGGATATGGAAAGAACAATTATCTTTCGTAACAGTTTAAAATTATCGTAAATTATCATCCTGTCATTAGCGGCAGTTTGCTATTGTGGATTAAACGCATAAGGAAAAAAAAAGGTTTCCAGCTTTGCTACGCATTTAGGAATTTATATGGATATGATAAGTAAAATATTTGTAATAACATAATGTTTACTAAATGTTTTATATCATTAGTTATCACTTTGAGCATGTGTGTTTAATGCGTTCGTTTGTTTATTATGATTGAAGATGGAGCGTAAACAAATGGAAGGTTTCCGTTTCAGGCGGAGTCATAAAGAAAAACATTATAATTATAAAGGGCATTCATTTCATTTATTTGGAAGTTCTAAGAAAAATTAAGTAGAATATTGGTAATAACAAAGTCAATACAGTACTTGGTAAGATTGCTGTCGATGCAAAAACTAACCTATACACAGATGTGTAAATGCGTCTGTTTCTTCGTTATGATCAGAGATAAACGTAAACAGAACATTGGTTGTCATTTTTTATTGTGCTTTTTGGCGTGTTTAGGAAACTCATGATATAAAATCGCCTTAATATTTGTGCCTGTTTTAGTTTAGGGTACTGTAGTACATGCATTAAGTGTTCTGTACATTAAAGGGTAGTTTATTAACAGTACTACGTAAAGGGAAGGTTTTAAAAGTCTGAATATACATGTTAAAAAAATACGTAAATATGGTGTCCCTACTTCGCGGATTTTCAGCTATCGCGGCCGGGTTTGGAACCTATCTACCGCGATAAACGAGGGTTCACTGTACAGTAGAATCAATGCTTCGCTTGCCTAAAAAGAAAAGCATCAAGCTCCTATGTACTGGCAAGCGGTAATGTCGCTGTGTGGGACTCTACCGTAATATTACTAAAAACATCTTGATCATAATGTCAGTAATGATGGCAGCCTTATTTACCCCTAAAATAACTTCATGTACTTATAACTAGCCAACAAATAGAAAATTGAGAGGGTTGGCTATAAAATTGTTCTAATTTATTTGTCAATACAAGCGAGGATTGTGAATTGAGAGGGTGGGTGATAGAAGTGTTCTAATTTATTTGTCAATACAAGCGAGGATCGAGAATTGAGAGGGTGGGTGATAGAAGTGTTCTAATTTATTTGTCAATACAAGCGAGGATTGTGAATTGAGAGGGTGGGTGATAGAAGTGTTCTAATTTATTTGTCAATACAAGCGTGGATTGTGAATTGAGAGGGTGGGTGATAGAAGTGTTCTAATTTATTTGTCAATACAAGCGAGGATCGTGAATTGAGAGGGTGGGTGATAGAAGTGTTCTAATTTATTTGTCAATACAAGCGAGGATCGTGAATTGAGAGGGTGGGTGATAGAAGTGTTCTAATTTATTTGTCAATACAAGCGAGGATCGTGAATTGAGAGGGTGGGTGATAGAAGTGTTCTAATTTATTTGTCAATACAAGCGAGGATCGTGAATTGAGAGGGTGGGTGATAGAAGTGTTCTAATTTATTTGTCAATACAAGCGAGGATCGTGAATTGAGAGGGTGGGTGATAGAAGTGTTCTAATTTATTTGTCAATACAAGCGAGGATCGTGAATTGAGAGGGTGGGTGATAGAAGTGTTCTAATTTATTTGTCAATACAAGCGAGGATCGTGAATTGAGAGGGTGGGTGATAGAAGTGTTCTAATTTATTTGTCAATACAAGCGAGGATCGTGAATTGAGAGGGTGGGTGATAGAAGTGTTCTAATTTATTTGTCAATACAAGCGAGGATCGTGAATTGAGAGGATGGGTGATAGAAGTGTTCTAATTTATTTGTCAATACAAGCGAGGATTGCACATAACTGAACTTCAACTCTTATGGGAATAAGGTAGAGGAGAAATTGCATAATTATTTCATATATAAAATTCCAATCTCGCACATAACTGAATTTCAACTCTTATCATGGGAAAAAGGTAGATGAAACATTGCATAATTATTTCATATATAAAATTCCACTTACCTCAAATCGAAACGGTTTAGCTGGGTAATCTACCCCACAGAGATCTGAAAGGTTAGAATACTGAGCATTGGTGTGATCCTTAAGAAACGTCAACACCGGGATGACTCCATCGGGTGCTATTAGCAACTCCAGTTCATTCCCGGCAGTAATTTGCACCTGCAAATAAAAGACTATTGGAGTATCATGGCATAAAAATTTAAATAATTTCATATAACTAATAGAAGAGGGTAGAAGAGACTCTTCAGCTATGGTAAGCAGCTCTTCTAGGTGAAGGACACTCCAAAATCAAACCATTGTTCTCTAGTCTTGGGTAGTGCCATAGCCTCTGTACCATGGTCTTCCACTGTCTTGGAGTAGAGTTCTCTTGCTTGAGGGTACACTCGGGCACACTTCTATCTTATTTCTCTTCCTCTTGTTTTGTTGAAGTTTTTATAGGAAATATTTATTTTAATGTTACTATACTTAAAATATTTTATTTTTCTTTATTTCCTCTCCTCACTGGGCTATTTTCCCTGTTAAGGGCCCCTGGGCTTATAGCATCCTGCTTTTCCAACTAGGGTTGTAGCTTAGCATTTAATAATAATAATATCAAGCTCGTAGTCATAGATGGCATACAGGTTTAAAACCTTGCCTGATTTCAAAGAAAAACTCCAAAACAAATTATGAATAGTTTTCAATACATCCACAGGGCACAATTTCTCACCAACTGACCCAATTGTTGGCATTTCATTCTAATTACCCCCTACTGATTGTATTTATGATGGAAATCAACACTAGAAGAAAGCAATATGGTAGAGAGAAAGACTCCACTTCATATTGAGGAAAGGAATCTCCTACAAGGTGGAATATTTCAATTATTTTGTGGAAATACTGACTTATGAAGCAGATTAAAAACACAGTAAGAAAAATTCTGTAGCCAGAGCCTGAAGCAAAGAAATGCATGGATTTATTGTGTGAATAGGGTTAGTATTATGATGCAGAAAATGGCAGAGAATTCAAGTCTAGGGTCAGAACTATAATGCAGAAAATGGCAGAGAATTCAAGTCTAGGGTTAGTACTTATAATGTGGAAAATGCCGGAGAATTCAAGTCTAGGGTCCGTACTATAATGCAGAAAATGCCGGAGAATTCAAGTCTAGGGTCCGTACTATAATGCAGAAAATGCCGGAGAATCCAAGTCTAGGGTCCGTACTATAACGCAGAAAATGCCGGAGAATCCAAGTCTAGGGTCCGTACTATAATGCAGAAAATGCCAGAGAATTCGTACTATAATGCAGAAAATGCCAGAGAATTCGTACTATAATGCAGAAAATGCCAGAGAATCCAAGTCTAGGGTCCGTACTATAATGCAGAAAATGCCAGAGAATTCAAGTCTAGGGCCAGTACTATAATGCAGAAAATGCCAGAGAATTCAAGTCTAGGGTCAGAACTATAATGCAGAAAATGCCAGAGAATTCAAGTCTAGGGTCAGAACTATAATGCAGAAAATGCCAGAGAATTCAAGTCTAGGGTCAGAACTATAATGCAGAAAATGCCAGATTTCAATAGATGTAACTACTAGATGGATGGCTGCAGTGCAGTCGAGGTCAAAAGATAATATTGCAAATGAATTTACGTAGAGACTTCATGTCAAAGGGAAGGTAAATAAGCCAAAGTTTCAGACTTAGATGGTTTGAATAGTGGGTTAAAATACAAATTAGTGTCAAGCTAAAAGTGGTGAGACATGTAGGAGGAAAAAGACTAAAGAAAATTGATAAAAAGTAATCCAGATGGAGTTGGAAAGGTGCTGTAAGGAATCTTTAGTACCATCTGTAGTGTAGGCTTTAACTCCCACCCCTGCCATGGCATAAACAGTATAGAAAAGTCATACGATAAAAACAAATTAAAAAATTACAATTGATAGAAAGAAAAAAAGACAAACCAAAAATATTTGCTCCATGGTAAATCGAATTTATTAAAAAGCTGTGGCCATATACATTCAACATAAAAAAAAAACTTTCAAATTGTGCAAATAAAAATATTTTTGTTAACAAAACCTGAATTAAAAAAAAATACAATTGAAGGAGAATAAGCCAAACACAAATATTTGTTCCACACTGGGTAAATTGACTTTCACATTCATTCAATATAATAAAAACTATTTGAAATGCTTCAAATAATTATATCTTACCTTCTGAATGTACTTTGGCAAACATTCAGCCACATACTGGCCAAATTCACTCACAGTCTGTCTCTCCACTGCATTTTGTGGTCTTACGGTTGCTGAAATACGATCACAAAATTTAGAACGAATGCTATCTATAAATACGATGCACATAAACGAATATTAAACTAGAAAAGAACCAAATGCTTTGTTTTTAAAAAGGTCCTTCGACATTAGTTATGTCAGTGTTAACCAACTGAATTTCAGCGGTCAATTTTGGAGTCTATGACCTATAAGCCCTAGGCGATCTTAGCGTACTAAGTCAATTATGACGACTTGAGAGCAATTTTGATGCGAAAGAACCTACTTAATAATCAAGTTAATGAACTATGTATTGCAATTAATTTACTGAAGTATCCAAGCTAACATAAATGTCAAGAATTTCCAAAGCAATCTAAAACGATGCTTTCATCCTTAACAAAGGTACTAAAACAGACAAGAAACGCTCAATTTAATAATCCCAATAAATAATCATAAGCTCCGAATTTCCAGTAATTTCAGCCTCATTTTCAAAAGGAAGTTATTGAAAGGAAAATGTACATAAAGATCTTACAAAACTTAAGCGAGGCTCTAAAATTAAACTATCAAATTCATTACTATACAGTACTGTGAAATTCTACTTACGATGTGTAAGCTGAGTACTGCTATGGCGTACCACCATCCCTCGGGGTAAGCCTGACAAAAATAGATAAATTAGATCAATGTCAGTCTTGCAGAAAAGAACAGAAGATCTATTATATAACTATAAGCTTGTCTTATATTCTATAAAGGAATATTGAAAAATAGGAAAATAACAGTTACAGTTATAACAATGTACCACAAAACTGTGGAAAACATGACGTAAATAAGGCATTGCACCAATTACTTAAATATTAACCGTCATCAAAGGGGAGGTTTAAACGTATTACATTAAGCCTTCAAATCCCATTACACGTATCGTACGTCCAGTAAACTCCAGTTTTTTACAGTACAGGTACTTTTATTATTTATGTGCAAGATAGTTTTACAAAGCAAGTGTAAAATTATTAATCAATTAAAAGGAAATTTAGGAGCGATACAATAACAAATGTTTGATATTCCTAGCACTGATGGTTTTTGTACTAAGAAGAGCTAGGAAAGTGTCCCCAGACCAGGGATTGGGGTTTCAGTGACCAAGACCCCTCCATCCAAGCTAGGAACAAGGAGGGCCAGGCAATGACTGCTGATGACTCAGCAGTTGGACCTGTAGGCTCCCCTAAACCCCCAATCCTTAGCTCACAAAGATGGTGAGGTTGCAGCGACCAAAGGTACTGAACGAGTCTGAGCGGGTCTCGAACCCCAGTCTGGCAATCTCCAGGCAAGGACGCTACCACCAGGGTTATCTAAGCTCGGTATCAATCCAGCATGCAAGTAAGGCTTAATTTAATCCCCGTGATTTTATTAAATTCAAAGTGCTACGCCAGATCAGTAGAGAGGGTCAATAGGTAGGGACCCAAGACCTAAGCTAGGTTAGGTGAGGGTACACTCGAGCACTCTATTCTATCTTGTTTCTCTTCTTGTTGCTTTGTTCAAGTTTTTATAGTTTATATAGGAGATGTTTATTTTTAATGTTGTTACTCTTCTTAGAATATTTTATTTTCCTTTTTTTCCTTTCCTCACAGAGCTATTTTCCCTGTTGGAGCCCCTGGGTTTATAGCATCCTGCTTTTCCAACTTGGGTTCTAGCTTAGCAAGTAATAATAATAATAAATGCATCACTACTGTAAATATACAGTACATAGCCTATAGGTTTTCTAGGCAATGTTACTGTTGTTTCAACACATTTATCTTTAGCGGTTCATCATATTTCCATGTACAACAATAGACAAATTTTATTTGTCTATTTGGCGTTTATTTATCTACTAGTCTACCGAGCCATAAAAAATGGCATCTAAATATTTAAATAGATATGCACGCACATTTTCAACCCTTCCCACCCCCTACCTAACTACAATCCACTGGGTTGGCCGTTTGTGGGAAACGTCAAGATGGAGACGACTGGCGAAATCTAACCGAGGCTCTTTGCGTCATTAGGTGTAGGAGGAGATGATGATGATGAAATTTATATATATATATATATATATATATATATATATACAGTATATATATATATATATATATATATATATATATATATTTAGCCAGACACTTGCTCTTAGTACTTTCCTGTTAATGCCCCACCACTAATTTCCAATATAACAGCAATACTATTTTTTTTCAGGTTAGGTTATAATTTTATCCACCTACATATTAAATAATTTACCTAACCTAACCAACCTGATAATTAGTATTGGGGTTATATCGGAAATTAGCGGTGGGGCATTAACAGGAAAGTCTCTTTATTATATAGAGGAGAGGGATCGCACAGCGATATTACGATGGTCCAGTAAGATTTTGTGGGGGGGGGGGAATATGTAGATTGGCGGGTCAACCAACCTTCACTTGCCTATTTACAACACTATTCTATAGGTTAAGTGGAAACACAGTTCATATGTTTACAGAGGATTCTGGGGGTGTATGTACGATAGCGGCCACCTATATGATTTATTATGTCTAACTTAGAATATGGCAGTGTAAGGGGGTCGCCTCCCGCTAGGGAAGTAGGTAAGGATACGGCTTGTAGGTTAGGTTAGGGGGTGAAAGTTTAAGTTAGTTAATGTCCATTTGGGTTTCATTGTATATTATTACATCTCAATGTATCCTAGTATTCCAACTACTTTTTCTTATAGGAAAAATTACGCTCCCTTCGAAAATAACACTCGTTCCCGTCGCAAATGAATAGTTACAGAAATATATATACATCTATATCCGCCGATAATGGGGGACCCCCAGTGGGAACTCGGGGTTTTGGGTGGGGAAAACATACTGGGGAACCGATATATAACCGTAATTCAGTCCTTTTCTTCTCTATACATTTCTTTCTGGTATTTATTATAACCGTAGAAAAAGACAAATCAGTATACCTGGATATATTTGGGAGGAGCCGTTTCAAAGGTTATTTCTTGTAGTAATACAGTAACCAGTGCTGCCAACGCCTGATGTAGATTAAATGTTAGAATTCCATACCTGATGTAGATCAAATGTTAGCGTTTCATGCTAACATTAGCACCCATTTGTTCGTTTGCCCCACCTTCCGTCCTTCGCTTATATAACCCCCCTTCGCAGGAGTTTCTCTCCATTATTACTCTTTTTATTACCGTATTATTTTCTCATTTTATATTCCCATTCAATATAATTTATCATACATTCCATTTTACCTTCCTATATTGGGTTTATTTGTTTTGTTATTTCCTTTCCCATTTGTACGTACGTTCGTTTCATCAGTTTCCGATCTGCGCATATACCCCCCCCCCTGCGCAGGAGTTTCCACTCCCCCTTTTACTCTTTTTATTAGTGTTATTTTCTCATTTTTTATTCCCATTCAATATTATTTATCATTCATTCCATTTTACCTTCCTATATTGGTTTTATTTGTTGAGTTATTTCTTTATCCCTTCCCGGTTTCACATAAATACTTACCCTGGACTAGTTTTTTTATCCAGTTAATTCTCGGTATGATCTCCTCATTTTATATTCCCATTCTCTATTATTTACCGTTCATTCCATTTTATCTTCCTATATTGTTTGTATTTATTTTTGTTGGTTAGTTCCTTTTCTCTCCTCTGTGTCTTATAAAACTTTTCTTTCGTCTAGTTTCCGTATTTAGTTCATTCATGTTTTCACTCTTTTGTTCGTTGTTTTTCCCTTAACCAATCATCACTCTAGGTAGTAGGCCTATTCAGATATCTCCCTACCCCCCCTTCCTTTATCTCTGTATGCGCTGTTTTCCGACCCATTGTTCCCCTGCCTTTCCCGTTTTAACCTTTGACCTAGTTACTCGTCCTTCGTTACTAGTGCGTTTTTTTCCCCGTATTTTGAGATGGAACATATTATAGAAACTCGTACCGGTTGCAGCATTCCGTATCTAAAAGCAGTGGCTCAATTCCATGGTGATTTTGTTGATAATTCAGGTTATGTTGACCATTTTCTTAAATCTCACAATGTTATTCCTCATCGTTTAAACTGCCCCTAGTGTCGTGCGCCTTTGTCTCTTCCTTCCGAGTCCAGCAAGTTTCGACGTTTCCTTCATAAAAGTAAGTCATTCCTCAATAGTCATTATTCGTGTTTTGTGACCGGGGTACTTCTAGGCAAGGTTAGGTGGGTTTGTTAGGTTCTGTGGCCTTCCTGTACTTTTTATATATTTCGTACCAGTTATATGGAGAAATTATTGAATATATCTGAGGAGATATTTAGCAGTTCTAGCTCTAGTAATGCCATCGTGTCGTTGGTAGTTCTGTGTACCATTCGTCTCCGTTGGTAGTACTGTGTATCAAGGTAAGTCATTCCCCCATTCTTAATATATGTGTTTTGTGACCGGGGTACTCCTAGGCAAGGTTAGGTGGGTTTGTTAGGTTCTGTGGCCTTTTGGTACTCTCTATTTATTGTGTAATAGTTTTATGGAAGTATTATTTAGTTTTCGTATGGAAAAATTTATTTCTACCTCTAGTATAGACATCGTGCCGTTGGTAACACTGTGTACCATTCGTCATCGTTGGTAGTTCTGTCAACCATTGGTAACGTTGCTAATGTTATCGTCCCCGACATCTGTTGTTTATATATTTTAACTCAGTATATATGTCCACAGTGTTAATATTTATATGGTTCATTTGTATTGTATTTCATTGTGTGATTTCGTACAGGAAATATATGATTTCCTATAGTAGATATCGTGATTTAACTGGTTTTCTCATTCATTTCATCCGTAATAACATCAACCAATTCGTCAACTTATAACTAACCGAATTGGTTGATCTGTTTGTTTGCGATTGAAATGGTCATCAAAATCGGTTAAATCTCGTTATTTGCTATAGGAAATCATATATTTCTTGTGCATAGTCACACGATGTAATAATATACAAAATTACCTCCATTTGTAATCAATGCATGAGGAACTGGCCGCTGATGTACAAAGGCTCCGGATTCTGTATAGATATATATTCACTCAAATCAATGCTATAGTATTAGTTACTTATGCAGTGTTATATGTCATTACAACCCTCTACCTCCTGCCTAACAAGAAAAAACTTTCGTCTATTTAATTGCCGAGTTTTGTTTAAATTCTTCATCATATTACAACTACCTTTTCCCACCTGGGTGGATTTCGGCGAGAAATAGCCTCCCTGGCCCTATGGAGAAGAAATATTGTGCTATTTCGTGGAGTAATTTAGCCGGGTGGTTTTATCAAGGGCCAATTTAACCGGTAGCACTGGGTTAACGTTGTTAGTCTATCTTAAACTGTACAAACTATATATCAAGTACACAATTCATATAATTTGCATATTAGATTAAACCTAATTAAAAAATAACTAGATTAAATTAATAGTTTTTATCTAATATTCTAGACAACATCAATACCGTAGGCTTCTACCTGTAGGCTAATGCACACACATATAATATTAGGCCTAATTCTGCATTTAGAAGCTTGAAACTAATTTTAATTATTAAAATAATGGATTATATTCGAGAACTTTACCGATTTTCGAAGCATTTTTCCCCGCTGAGAGAAAAGACCTGAAGACGGTGGCCGCCATGTTTACTTCGTCGATCAGCTGTTTTCAAAAACAATTTATTTAATAATGTGGTATGAACCTTTTAATTTTATTCATTTACTGTTTTTAATATTATTATTTTTAAAAGATTAAAATTAGCGTTCATATATTTTATAATTGTTGTGTAATTATTTTAGATTGGAAGATAGATAACGATGTAAAGTAGAAAGGTACTGGATGGTCGTCCTCAGGTTGTTTTGATCCGCCATATTTGTAGGTGACAATGGATACTCTCTCTCTCTCTCTCTCTCTCTCTCTCTCTCTCTCTCTCTCTCTCTCTCTCTCTCTCTCTCTCTCTCTCTCTCTCTCTCTCTCATGGTTAGCATTTTACAAATTCAGCATAGCTCCAAATTTCTCACCTTATTTATCTTTGTCTATTATTATGCAACACAAATAGTTCTTCTACATAACTTTAATATTTTTGCTTTCAAGCATATTTAGTTTCCGTAATTCATTTACTTAAAGGAAAGTGGGTTCAATTATCTATCCGTACATTACTTTATTCCCAAGATAAGTCAAGTTCTTAACTTTTTGCATATATCCTTTTACCTCTGTTATGATTATTCTGTGACTTACCTCTTCTGTTAGGTTCCCATCTGTTAAATCTACAGACGAATCAACCATTTTTATTAGTCCAATTCTTCCACCTTAGATAGCAATGCTCATTGTAACATCTTTCTGTTTTCCACTTAACATGACATAAGTCTTTTTATAGTTTATATATCACATATCTGTTTTGACGTTGTTACTGTTTTTTAGAATGATTTATTGTTAATTTCTTCTCATCATTTATTTATTTCTTTATTTCCTTTCCACACTGGGCTATTTTTCCCTGTTGGAGCGCTTGGGCTTATAGCATCTTGCTTTTCCAACTAGTGTTGTAGCTTGGCTAGTAATAATAATAATGATGATAATAATAATAATAATAATAATAATAATGATAATAATAATAATGGTAATAATAATGATAATAATAATAATAACAACAACAACAACAACAACAACAACAACAACAACAACAACAACAACAATAATAATAATAATAATAATAATAATAATAATAATAATAATAATAATAATAATAACAATAATAATAATAATAATTAATAATAATAATGATAATAATAATTGTCTCGTACTTGCTCACATTTCATACTATTTCATCAGCTTCTGCTGCTTCTCATCACTGTCTCCAATTAGTACAGTCTCATCTGTAAACATCAACATGACACGTCATATTTACATCTCATTTTCTTATCTTACAACTTTGTACATACGTCAATTGTCCTTTATTATTATTATTATTATTATTATTATTATTATTATTATTATTATTATTATTATTGTTATCATTTATTATTGTTATTATTGTTAATGATATTATTATTATTATTATTATTATTGTTATTATTATTATTATTATTAATTATTATTATTATTAATTATTATTATTATTATTATTATTATTATTATTTATTATTATGAGGATTATTATTATTATTATTATTATTATTATTATTATTATTATTATTATTACTAGCTAAGCTACGATCCTAATTGAAAAAGCAAGATACTATAGTTCCAAAGACTCCAACAGAAAAAAATACCCCAATGAGGAAAGGAAATAAACGATATGAAAAATAATGAACTATTGAAATAAGATATTTTAAAAAACAGTAACACATGTTTCACATCTATCATATAAACTGATAATATCCCCAACAATATGTCAACTAGTTCATACATTCTCGATACTCTCCACATTAAAGGTTAAAGGTGTCTGGTTTTAGTTCCATGAGAATAGATGCTCACCAGAACGTCAGCCGGGCAAGCCCATTCCCCAACTGTGGTGCCTAACCACAGCAGTGGCCTCCCCAGTAAACAGCTTAAACTCTCGGTCCCGGGAGGGGATCGATCTGCTGCCATGCAAATGCTAGGCAAACACGTTACCACTGTACTAGCCTCGTTATCAATTATATCATATGGGTTTTGTAGGTCCATGGAAGCCGTAAGATGTAATAGTCTCGTTCAATTGTTATTGTTTTTGTTGTTGTTGTTGCTGTTATTTTCAAAAAAGGGCCGCAAGCCTGTTTTACTACGTCACTTGGTGACATGCCGCCCAGAGCAGCGATGATGCTATAATTTCCTTTTCGTGGAATTCTGCAGTATTGAAAATGTGAGAGCCAATGGGTCCTAAAGAGGAGGCTCATATGTCGCTTCATAGGATAGCAGTGTTCAGGTTGAGCTGCTTGCTACCACTTATGTAGCAGTATCCAGTACACAGAGTGAGCTGGTGTTTTTAATGGTTTTAAAAGCTACTCATGAATGGCAGAGGCAAGGGAAAATGACATTGCCCTAACAAGCAGGACAATGCACTAGAGACTGACCATATATGCATATGATCAGCCCCAAGCCCCCTTTCCACCTAAGCTAGGAACAGGAGGGTCCAGGCAGTGGCTGCTGATGACTCAGTAGGTCGGCATATAAGCTCCCCCAAACCCCCCATTCTTAGCTCACAGGGATAGTGAAGTTGCAGACACCAAAGGAACTAACGAGTTTGAGCAGGACTCCAACCTCATACTGGTGATAACCAGGCAGAACCACAACAATTGGGCTAAAGAGGAAGAGAATCATCTGCCGTTTAGAAGGCATTTCCTCTCCCAAAGGGTTCACAAACCCCAGACTAGGCACGCTTTCACGTTTTTGTGTTAGTATTTACATATGGGAGCATTCGTATGCATTTATGTTAGCAAACGCAATGAAAAAGATCGCGATAATCTGTGAAATATGGAGATGCGCTGGAGGGGTGAAAGGTTAGCATAGGTGAAAGAATGAATCAATGTGTTTTTTAAATGGCTCAGTCATGAACAAAGATTAGAAGAAAGTGTGTATAATTCAGAAGTACAAGGAGATAAGAAAGGAAGTCTTAGAAAGGGTGATAGATGGTGAAAAAGATATAATAAGAATGAATGGCCCTAATATCCAAGATTAGCCAGAGTGCATTCAAGACAGGTGTGAATGAAAGTGTCTACAATAGGGGAAAGTTGATGAAGATAAATGGAAAGTTGGTGAATAAAACAATGGATGTTGGTATGGATGGTAGAAAGATAGAACGGTTGAGTCACATTAAAAATTAAGGATTATCAATTGGATTATGTTAGTTTGAGAGACAAGATGAATTACAGAATGACAGAGGTAAGTAAGGCAGTAGGATATTTGCAAAAGTCAGGGATTATCTATGGAAGCCAAGTTTAGAATATATAAAAGCATGGTTTAGCCAACTCTCCATCATGTAAGGGAAATGCAAGGGACAAGTTATAGTGATGAATTATATAAAAAATAGAAAAATAGGAAATTTTTAGATTCATATAATCAGTTAAAGGGTTAGTAGAGTTTTTTTAGATGGTTTGGTCATATAGGAAGAAAGCTGGATAGAGTGTACAGTTCAAGAAGTGTTTGAGGAACAAGAAGAAATCATAGAAAGTTCTGGATAAGTAGAGTGATTTCTAGTTTTTGGTAAATGGTGTATCATGTCTTTAGAATTTCGCTTGTCTGCTGGTGGACTCTTATGTAGGTGTATGAGGCTGCTACTGGAAAAGTTTTATCCATGATTCAACATTTGAAGTGTGAATGAGGTATTGATCAATGCCTTGTTTTTCCTTGGTGCCAGTCCTTGTTTTTGTGAGACAACTTTGCTTTGAAATATAGAGATGTGTGTTCTTCTATCAATAAAATGTGAATGAGATAGCAATGAATGTCTTGACTATCTTTGGAGCCATCCCTTCTTTGGGGAAACGACGTAGCCTTGAAATATATAGATGTGTGTTTATTACACACATACAGACACAGAATGTTCAAGTTTGAATATTTTCAGGGTAAATAAAATAATAGGAATTGCAAAATATTCTAATTTATTAGTTTAGTTACATAAAGATGCCAATTTAGTCATAAAAAACAACGAAACAAACAAAATATAATACTGGATAGAAAATTATTTGGTCTTAAATGAATAAATTCCGCAGTGAATAGCACATGGCGTTAATAGAAGCATCGGATTCAATCCTGTGTCATTAACATTTACAGACGAATCGTCATGAGGAAACGAGACATGTCATTCGCTGGTGGATATATACTCCGAGAAAGTAATTCTGATACAGGCCGTTCATTTCTCAAACATACTAGTTCCGATACAGACCGTTCATTTCTCCAAGAAACTAGTTCGATACAGGCCGTTTATTTCTCCAAGAAACTAGTTCGATACAGGCCGTTTATTTCTCCAAGAAAGTAGTTCCGATACAGGCAATTTATTTCTCCAAGAAAGTAGTTCCGATACAGGCCGTTTACTTCTCCAAGAAAGTAGTTCCGATACAGGCCGTTTATTTCTCCAAGAAAGTAGTTCCAATACAGACCTTTCATTTCTCCAAGAAAGTAGTTTCGACACAGGCCGTTCATTTCTCTAAGAAAGTAGTTCCGATACTGACCGTTCATTTCTCCAATAAACTAGTTCTGATGCAGACTGTTCATTTCTACAAGAAACTAGTTCTGATACAGGCCATTCATGTCTCCAAGAAACTATTTCCGATACAGACCGTTCATTTCTCCAAGGAACTAGTTCCGATAAAGACCGTTCGTTTCTCCAAGAAACTAGTTCCGATAAAGACCGTTTGTTTCTCCAAGAAACTAGTTCCGATAAAGACCGTTCGTTTCTCCAAGAAACTAGTTCCAATACAGACCCTTCATTTCTCCAAGAAACTAGTTCCAATACAGACCCTTCATTTCTCCAAGAAACTAGTTCCAATACAGACCCTTCATTTCTCCAAGAAACTAGTTCCAATACAGACCCTTCATTTCTCCAAGAAACTAGTTCCAATACAGACCCTTCATTTCTCCAAGAAACTAGTTCCAATACAGACCCTTCATTTCTCCAAGAAACTAGTTTCGATAAAGACCGTTCGTTTCTCCAAGAAACTAGTTCCGTTATAACTAGTTCATTTCTCCAAGAAACTAGTTCCGATATAACCAGTTCACTGTTTTTTATCGTTTAAAGTGAATATACATTCTTCTGAAGCAATAGAAAAAAGTATACGAAAGAAACGTATGCAACAAATCTATATGGATCTAAAATGTTTAAATTTAAGATCAGTTTCAACTTAATCAAGATTATTTTTAGATGTTGCTCATCAAAATTCAGACATATAAGAATCTCATTATATACTTTTATCAAAATGAAATAATAAAAAACCTTGTAGCGTACCCAAGTGTTTGAATCTTCAGAGCTTACCCAAGGCACATAAAGGCCTTTATGAATAACTCGTCATGCGTCACTAAGATACTCGCCAAAGCCTTTGATTATCATGAAAATATGAAGTAACGTCTGAATAAACCTCTATTTTAGGACTTATAGTATTACAAATTGAAAGACTATGAGGATATCTCGTAAGTGTAAAATGTGAATGTACTTTGAAGCAAAAGAAAATATTGAATGGAGCATGAAAAGAGTTGGGCATACCACCCTTCTTTCCATGTGACAAATCACGGTTCTTTTCCTCTTTGTTATTCTAAATATAAAGCAATGGAATTTCTGTATGCAAATATAGATTATTTAGTAAGAACAGGATTTGTAGTAACCTATTTGAAATGTCTATATCTACCAATTTGTTGCACGGGAGTTCGAGCCATGCTCAAGTTCTATAATTTCTAGTAGTGTCTGAACCCTCACTATCTTTGTGAGCTAGGGAGAGGGGTGGTTTGTGGGAGCCTATAGTTGTGTCTTATGAGTCATCATCATCCTTTGTCTGGCCCTCCCTGGTTCGAGCTTGATGGAAAGGTTCTTTGATGCTGATTTTATGTATATATGGTCAGAATGGCATTGTCCTGCCCCTAGGGCATTGTCCTTTTTCTAGGGCATTGTCCTGATTTTAGGACATTGTTCTGTCTTTAGGGCATTGTCCTGGCTCTAAGGCATTGTCCTATTTGTAGGGCATTGCACTGTTTCTAGGGCATTGTCCTGACTCTAGGGTAATGTCTTGTCTCTAGGGTATTGTCCTTTCCCGTGCCTCTGCCGGTAGATCCTTAAACCTTTGAAGGTTATATATTAACTATAATCACAATGAGCATAGTCATGTTTTTACTTACGTTAGAAGTTTAGTAAATATGTCATCACACTAACTTACTTTTGTCTTATTTCATGTTTTGTTGATTGAAATATTAACTAACTAAAATCTAACAATTGTTTCTACTTCATAATCAATGCTTCCTTTCATCTTGCTGTCCACCTTATCTTAATTATTACTTTTTAGTTGTACTTAAGAAATGAATAGCCTCCCCGGGCCTTGCGCTCAAAATCCACAAATCCATTCATCAATTTCATATTCAAACCCTTTAATCAGTTATTGTCTTCAGACTAATAAAACTTACGGAGTATTTGCAAATTTTGGTTGACCAATGTTATGAAGGTAATTCATATTTGGATACTAATTCCAAGCTTGGTGAATTGTGTAATAATCTGATTTTCAATTAGTTCCCTTTGAACTTTTTCAGCCATTGCTCTACCTCTTCAAGCTGAAAGGAGAATAATTTCAATTTAGAAGATGGAGATGTGAAGTAATTTTTGTAAGCAAAGCTATTTATAAAAATGAAAATATATGTGCTTCTGCCAAGATTACACTCTTCTCTTGATTGTAAACTTTTACGCTATTTATTATGAGGTAATACTTACTATTTCTGATTATTTATCTAAAAAAAAAATAATACGTGTGAAAAAAATAAATGCTGAAATCTTAAAAATTGGGAACTCCAGTAACAGAAATTTATCAAACAGTCGTTACAGCACAACAAAAGATAGAAAAAACTTAATGTACGCTTGACGCCAGTACAGTATCCGGAAGGATTTAGAAAATGCATACCCTGTATCCTGTAGGTCCGCGAGCGCCCTTGTAAACGATGACGCCATCCAGGATGATGTAGAGCCTCTCTGGCAACCCGGCATAAGCTTTGCTGCTCTCATCAGTGAGAGGGTCAATCAGCACCGGGCATGACTGCGGCTCAAGGTCAATCATCCGCTGAGCAGCGGCAAACCTATCTTGGAGGCTTCTGCAAGATTGTATGGCAGTTTAGAATTAGAATGTCACTATAGACTCCAGCTCTGAAGGAGACAGGGCAGTAGCAAACCTATCTTGGAGGCTTCTGCAAGATTGTATGGCAGTTTAGAATTAGAATGTCACTATAGACTCCAGCTCTGAAGGAGACAGGGCAGTAGCAAACCTATCTTGGAGGCTTCTGCAAGATTGTATGGCAGTTTAGAAATAGAATGTCACTGTAGACCCCAGCTCTGAAAGAGACAGGGCATTAGCAAACCTATCTTGGAGGCTTCTGCAAGATTGTATGGCAGTTTAGAATTAGAATGTCACTATAGACTCCCAGCTCTGAAGGAGACAGGGCAGTAGCAAACCTATCTTAGAGGCTTGTACAAGATTGTATGGTAGTTTAGAAATAGAATGTCACTATAGACCCCCAGCTCTGAAGGAGACAGGGCAATAGCAAACCTATCTTGGAGGCTTCTGCAAGATTGTATGGCAGTTTAGAATTAGAATGTCACTATAGACTCCAGCTCTGAAGGAGACAGGGCAGTAGCAAACCTATCTTGGAGGCTTCTGCAAGATTGTATGGCAGTTTAGAATTAGAATGTCACTATAGACTCCCAGCTCTGAAGGAGACAGGGCATTAGCAAACCTACATTAGAGGCTTCTACAAGATTGTATGGCAGTTTAGAAATAGAATGTCACTGTAGACCCCCAGCTCTGAAAGAGACAGGGCATTAGCAAACCTATCTTGGAGGCTTCTGCAAGATTGTATGGCGGTTTAGAATTAGAATGTCACTATAGACTCCAGCTCTGAAGGAGACAGGGCAGTAGCAAACCTATCTTGGAGGCTTCTGCAAGATTGTATGGCAGTTTAGAATTAGAATGTCACTGTAGACCCCCAGCTCTGAAAGAGACAGGGCAGACCAAACCTATCTTTGGGGCTTCTGCAAGATTGTATGGCAGTTTAGAATTAGAATGTCACTGTAGACCCCCAGCTCTGAAGAAGACAGGGCAGACCAAACCTATCTTGGAGGCTTCTGCAAGATTGTATGGCAGTTTAGAATTAGAATGTCACTATAGACTTCCAGCTCTGAAGGAGACAGGGCTGAGCAAACCTATCTTGGAGGCTTCTACAAGATTGTATGGCAGTTTAGAAATAGAATGTCACTGTAGACCCCCAGCTCTGAAAGAGACAGGGCATTAGCAAACCTATCTTGGAGGCTTCTACAAGATTGTATGGTAGTTTAGAAATAAAATGTCCCTATGGGCCCCTAGGCGTGAAGAAAACAAGATAAAGAAGAAGCTAGAGCCACCTAAATGGAAAGTTAAAGTTCTAGATTTAAACAACTATAGAATAACTCAAGGTAAAGATTAGAAATATAAACATAATTACGAAATTAACAAGTTTGAATAATCTTGGAAAAGTTTCAAAGTACTAAAAATCCTTACTTGTGATTAGCGACCTCAATGTTACCCTCAATGACCCAGCCATCAGTGGGGTGAGCCTCTGCGATGTAAACCAGCACAAAGTCTGCCACCTCAGAGAAGTCTTCCGTAAGCTGAAAGAACAAAGATCTTATGGAAAACTATGAATTTAGAGATTAAGAGCTATACTGTAATATGTACAGTATAAGGTTCTCATGTCTGGATTAAATGTCATATGCTCGCCCAGGCTCTTGATCATTAGGCTCACCAGTAAAGCCTGTATGTGTCTAAATGTCCTGACATATATGAAAATGCAATTATGGAACATGCCTGTCCTGAATCAAAATATGAGAATGTATTTCAGGAGTCTTGATATACACAGAAATATGGTTGTAGCCAAAAAGTTAATAGATATCATCTACATTTAAGAAATCTGATATATTGGTGACCAGTAGGTAGCCTGGCCACTATGATAAAACCCTCTACAGAAGTTAGCAGACAGCAATAAAATTTTCATATTCATATTATTCTACTCAACTTTTAATTACATTCATAGCAAGAACATCACACTACTACATCCCCGGATAAGGATGACCACAAAAAGATATATTAAGTTAATATGAAATCAAGACCATACTAAGTTACTATGAAATCAGCAGGGCTTGAGAAATTTTTTAAGGGGTGTCTACACAGTACAAAAACTGAATAAATTTAATTCTTTGCCAACTTTTAAATGTAAGGGGCTGTTATATGTTGGATGACTTAAATCCTTGTTTGTTATAGTAGACGCCCTCTCTTCTATAGTCAATTTCTTTTAATGAGGCGCATTTGCAACTCGCAGCGGTGCGCTTATAGCTCGGAAATATTTCCTGATCGCTGATTGGTTAGAATTATCTTGTCCAACCAATCAGTGATCAGGAAAGTTTTCCGAGCTAAAAGAGCACCTCTGCGAGTCGGTGCAAATCTGCCTCGCTAAAAAAATTGACTATAGTGAAACATCGCCTATATGCTTAGGTTTGATAATTCCAGCTCTTTCCTCATCAATTACTTACCATAAAGGGAAAGCCTGTCTTTCTCAGCCCCCTTCTAGTGCTGTGGATTGTATCTACTGAAAAGGTAAAGACTTTCCTGTACTTTTGTGAAAGTCTGGTGTCCTGTTGTCTCTTACACCAAGTATTCTGCTCCTGTCAATGCAGATCTCTACAAATTCTTCTCACAATTAAAGGTTTCAATGGCCACTTTCCTCTTGGTAAGGGTAGAAGAGACTCTTTAGCCATGGTAAGCAGCTCTTCTAGGAGAATGGCATTCCAAATTCAAACCATTGTTCTCTAGACTTGGGTGGTGCCATAGCCTCTGTTCCATGGTCTTCCACTGTCTTTGGTTAGAGTTCTCTTGCTTGAGGGTACACTCGAGCACACTATTCTATCTAATTTATTTTCCTCTTGTTTTGTTAAAGTTTTTCTAGTTTATATAAGAAATATTTGTTTAGGTGTAGTTGCTGTTCTTAAAATATTTTATTATTCCTCATTCCCTTTCCTCACTGAGCTATTTTCCCTTTTTGAGCCCCTGGGCTTATAGCATCCTGCTTTTCCAACTAGGGTTGTAGTTTAGTAAGTATTAATGAAAATAATAATAATAGGCTGCTCTTAACTGGCAGAGACAAGGACAGTGACATTGCCCTAGCTATGAGGACAATGCCTCAGAGACTGAGCATATATACATATGATCAGTATCCAAGCTCCATCTCCACTCAAGCTAGGTCCAGGATGGACCAGGCAATGGCTGCTGATGACTCAGCAGGTAGATCCATAGGCTCCCCCAAACCCCCCATCTTTAGCTCACAGGGATGGCAAGGTTGCAGACACTACAAGAAACTATCGAGCTTGAGCATGACTTGAACACGTCCTAGAGAATTCCAGGCAGGGAGGTTTTCAATGGGCCACCACATTGATAAGTAAAATTTCATGGCAATAAACTATATTAAGATGGAAGGAAAAGTGAAATAGAGTGGAAGTGGAATAAAACAGTGGCCAAAATAATAATCAATCTGAAGGGCTATCTGGGTCTTGCCAATCATGAAGATATCCATGAGAGAGTAAAAACCTGTTTCTTCTAGAGTGTACACTAAAACCTCTTTACCTCACGGAACCTCTCGAGGTTGGCCATGAACGGAGGTCAGGTGCACGATCCGAAATTGACGATGAGTGGCCTCCCGGCCCTGGCGAAGTCCAACAGCCTGCAGTCAGTCTTGTCAATCATCTTGATCAGTTTCGTGTTGGGAGCTTTTTCGTTCTCTTCGGCTATCATTACCACTTCATTCACAGCACTGGAAGAAGAGAGTAATTCTCCCATTATTATTATTATTATTATTATTATTATTATTATTATTATTATTATTATTATTATTATTATTATTATTATTATTATCATCATCATCTTCAATAGAGAACCTTTTCTTTGAAACAAGTCTTAATGACTATCAACTTCCAAAGGAAAGTTTCCAAAGGGAAAGGGATAAACCAACCGGATGAAATAACTTCAAGGTAATTTGTAATAATTCTGTAGCTTATTGAGCAAAGGAATATTCTAAATTCATGAGAATTATCTGATGTGATCATGAAAACTAGCTTTTTTTCTGTCACTCAGCTGTTTCCTTGAATTAAGAGACATCAAAGTATAAGGTCATTTAGGTTTAAGACTTCTAGTACATTAATTATACTTTTTCCTTCCTCATATTCTCTTCAACATTCTAATTTATCCTATCGTTTGTAACTCTAACCTAAGCTTTATTTTTATTCAGATCTTATTGTGCTTATATTAACATACAATATCCTCCTTTCATGTCCTGATTGTTTCACATTAGCCTCTCTGGACTGTCTGCTTGTTGAGCTTCTGCAGAGATTTTGGTACATTTCTTTCATCAAGCACTTTCAAGAATTACCTTATCTTCACTTGCAACAGTTCCTTACATATACATATGTGAATCAACTGCTTTCATTTTCCACTCATCCTTTATAGTTCCTGGAACGTTATACCATTGTCGTGCAAACATTCACTCTAAACTTTCTCCTTTTTAGAACCACCTTCAAGGTCTTTCACCACGCACTGCAAGGTCTCTTACTATCAACAATCAACCCTCTTCATCATAACAAATTCAATTTTCAGATGGTCCTATCGAGCCACAAATTATCTTTGGTTTTATAAGAAAATATGAAAGTACGAGTATATATTGAGATATATTCAAAGGAGTCATTGTGTTAAGATACAATTTGGTTAAAGATAAAGCTACATTTGCAGGTTCTTGTTTTGTTTTTTCTAAAATGTTTCTCTTGGAATGTAATAGAGGTAGGCTTACTGGATGATACTTGCCCTTATCTCAATTAGATGATAGTTTATCATTAGTGTAAAGCATGTGAAACAATTATATGAAATGCTACCTTAGGAAAATATCAAACCATGAAAACACGCTCGACACTTACAGTTTGATAAGTAGTTTTATCCTGCTCCACATATACCTCGGAGTGACAAATCCAGTCCTGATGAAAGCTACTTGCTTTTCATTCCCAGTGAGTCCCATGCTGTTCATGTAAGCCTCGTAGACGAAATTTGGGCTTGTCTTGAATAGCTTCGTGTAGAGGCCAATGAACAGGGTCTCGATTGGGGCGATAATGATACATACCACCATCCAAACATATCTGCCAAGTGTCTTCATCAATGTTTCTACGGAATTGAGAGAAGAATGCTTTTAATAGATGAAATCGGTGTTGCCAGATATGGGGATGTATCTCTAGATTTTTGAGATTTTGGGTGTCTGGTGGATATATTTTTTACACATTTCTATGAAGAAGAAATAAAGATGAGTAGATCCTTATATTGTTGCAATTATTTTGCTTGCACTTAGATGGAGTATAGTGAGTATTTTTTTTATTAGCAAAGCCTACATGATCAGAGGGAAATATACAGTATTTGTGGAAATGGCGATTTTGGGTTGTTTTGGGGATTTTTAGACTAAACCATCTGACAACACTGGATGAGACATACCAATGCTTTGACTTCAGTCCTAGTTTGTAACCATTCAGTGCTGTGGGGTGTCAATAAGGCCCAGTTAAAGTTAGGACAACCTTAGGTTTTGAAAAAGATGGCCTGTTCTATGGAATTGAGGAAAGGGTACTTTGAATAGATGAGATATACCAATGCTTTTACTTCAGTCCTAGTTTGTAACCACTCAGTGCTGCTTCTTGTGGGGTGTCAATAAGGCCCAGTGAGAGTTGGGACGACCTTAGGTTTTGAAAAAGATGGCCTGTTCTATGGAATTGAGGAAAGGGTACTTTGAATAGATGAGATATACCAATGCTTTTACTTCAGTCCTAGTTTGTAACCACTCAGTGCTGCTTCTTGTGGGGTGTCAATAAGGCCCAGTGAGAGTTGGGACGACCTTAGGTTTTGAAAAAGGTGGCCTGTTCTATGGAATTGAGGAAAGGGTACTTTGAATAGATGAGATATACCAATGCTTTTACTTCAGTCCTAGTTTGTAACCACTCAGTGCTGCTTCTTGTGGGGTGTCAATAAGGCCCAGTGAGAGTTGGGACGACCTTAGCTTTTGAAAAAGATGGCCTGTTCTATGGAATTGAGGAAAGGGCACTTTGAATAGATGAGATATACCAATGCTCTTACTTCAGTCCTACTTTAGTTTGTAACCAATACAATATTCAGCTTGATATTGCCCATAGTTAAGACACAAGTTCTTGTTGGTGTTATTGTTTAATGGAGTCTGTAATATTTCACAATCATGTTCGGATTTACCTTAATAACAGGTAAGCTACGCCGATGTGACGGTGTGTGAAAGGAAGTTTAGTTATCCAGGAACAGATTGCAGTGCAAATGAAAGCTTACAAGTGAATATTGAGTCGGAAAATCTATTTTCACAAAATGGTGTACGATGGTGCCTGTGACGTTCGCCTGGCCATAGTTAAGACACAAG
>NC_090741.1:55685740-55690740 GCF_036898095.1 Palaemon carinicauda
GCCTTGAGTTTTATCAATGGTAATCACTTGACATCCAGATCTGTGGATACGTGATGTTTGTTCTTGTCTTTGACCTTCAAGGAGATATATATTTGGAACGTTCATATCATTAATCGATAATTCAATCTGTTTTGTACTGTTTATAAGAATGTAAATGAGAGAGAGAGAGAGAGAGAGAGAGAGAGAGAGAGAGAGAGAGAGAGAGAGAGAGAGAGAGAGAGAGAGAGAGAGAGGGAGAGAGAGAGAGAGAGAGAGAGATTTTGACTATCCTTAGCAGGATAATCAAAGCAAGCAAATCTAAGGATATTGTATTACCTAACAAAATACAAAACAGTTTGTTCACGACTACAGCTGTATAAAGGATTGTAGTTGTATAAATGAAAGTAGTAGATTGATAATCAATTGACCCTCACTATAGCAACGTTGTGTTTTAACTGTATTCAGGAAGATATATCAGTGGAAACTGAAGTTAGGAATAAAATAAAACTGAGGGGCTGGAAAATAAGATAAGTAACTGGAAAGACAATGTATGAATCAATTTTTAAAACATGTCCAAAGGTGTTTAAGAAAATTAGTATTTTTTTCTTTTATTTTGTTAAAATGAAATGAACACAGATAGATCATTTGAATCAGGATCAAATGAAATTAAGAAATTAGTCTTTGAATATTATTTATTTAATTAAAAGAAAATTCATCCTTGAAATTTTAATCTATTTATCAAGTTAAAACAAAATTCAATTGAAATGATTTCAGCAGATTAAAATTAAAACATACCACAAATTTTCATCCTTGAGGTTTTAATCCATTTATAAAGTTGAAAAAAAGTTCAATTAGAATTATTTCAGCAGATTAAGATTAAAACATACCACAAATTTTCATCCTTGAAGTTTTAAGCCATGTATCAAGTTAAAATAAAGTTCATTTGAAATGATTTCAGTAGATTAAAATTAAAACATACCACAAATTTTCATCCTTGAAGTTTTAAGCCATGTATCAAGTTAAAATAAAGTTCATTTGAAATGATTTCAGTAGATTAAAATTAAAACATACCACAAATTTTCATCCCTGAAGTTTTAATCCATGTATCAAGTTGAAACAAAGTTTAATTGAAATGATTTCAGCAGATTAAAATTAAAACATACCACAAATTTTCATCCCTGAAGTTTTAATCCATGTATCAAGTTAAAACAAAGTTCAATTGAAATTATTTCAGAAGATTAAAATAAAAACATAAAATTAAGTTTATACCAAAAATTTACTGTTAAATTTGGAGGTTTTGTTGCATTTAAGATTGAAGACAGCTGAATGGATTTGCAATATCTTTTCATTAAGTATAAGAAACAAAATGAATTAGCTACAATAAAGTTTCAATTTTTATTCAAAATATTTGCACTAAAATTTCGCTAATCCATAGAACTCAAATGTCAGAGATATGCACCTACTTAAAAAACCATCTACTTTCCACTTATTTATACCTCGGCACATTATTATTATTATTATTATTATTATTATTATTATTATTATTATTATTACTTGCTAAGCTACAACCCTAGTTGGAAAAGCAGGATGCTATAAGAACAAGGACTCTAACAGGGAAAGTAGCCCAGTGAGGAAAGCAAATAAGGAAAAACTACCAGAAGTTTAAGAACATTAATAACATTAAAATAAATCTTTCATATATAAACTATAAAAAACTTGAAAATAACAGATTTTATGTAAATCAATCAATCAATAATGAACCAAAGGCTTCTGTGAAACACACAATCTGGATTAAAGTTTCTTCTGAGTTTACCAAAGCATAAAAATACCTTTGAGGTTAACTCGTCATATGAGACAATCAAGAGGTGCTCACAAAATCCTCTGTTCATTCAAGGAATGGTAAATTATTGACGATTTTCTAGTAGAAGTGGTAAATTGTTGATGATTTTCTGGTAGGAATGGTAGATTGTTGATGATTTTCTGGTAGGAATGGTAGATTATTGATGATTTTCTGGTAGGAATGGTAGATTATTGATGATTTTCTGGTAGGAATGGTAGATTATTGATGATTTTCTGGTAGAAATGCAAAATTATGGATTCTTCTCTTGTGTAAATGGTAAATTATTGATAATTTTCCGGTAGAAATGGAAAATTATTGATGTTTTTCTTGTGGAAATGGTTTATTACTGATGATTTTCTGATAGAAATGTTAAATTACCGCTGATTTTCTGGTAGAAATGGAAAATTATAATAGATTTTCTGGTGGAAATGGCAAAATATTAATTATTTTTTGGTAGAAATGGAAAATTTTAGCAGATTTTCTGGTGGAAATGGCAAAATATTAATTATTTTCTTGTAGGAATGGTAAATTATTGCCGATTTTCTGGTAGAAATGGAAAATTATAGTAGACTTTCTGGTGGAAATGGCAAAATATTAATTATTTTCTTGTAGGAATGGAAAATTATTGATGAATTTCTAGTAGAAAGGGAAAATTATTGATGATTTTCTTGTTGAAATTAAAAATATTGATGATTTTCTTGTAGAAATTAAAAATATTGATGATTTTCTTGTAGGAATGGAGAATTATTAACTACACTAATAAAAATGGAAAAATATTAATGATTTCCTTATAGAAATGTAACGTTATTGACGACTTTCTGTGTAATGTAACTTTGGGCTTCGCTTGTTTCGCTGGGAATAATAAACTTTGTATGATTGCATCCAGTATCATGAGAATAGTTAGAATGTATAGGAAATCTGGTGATGACAGTGATAGTAGTAATAATAATGATAATAATAGTAATAGTAGCAACAAATCTCGTCCACTCATGAGGCCTACTTATTGTAAAATTTTCACAATCCTGCTGGGGAACAAGTTACTACAGATATACAATGACCATTAATGATAATAATAATAATAATAATAATAATAATAATAATAATAATAATAATAATAATAATAATAATAATAATAAAACTTTAAAGCAGGAAGAATTATCAAAAGGGGTCTTGCTTCTCCTTAAGGGGTTGACAAAATAATTTCTCCCATTTCTCAATCAGCTGTTCGTTTATGTCTTCATCTATATCGATCAGCTGTTGTGTTATCTCTTCTTTTATTCTCCTTTAAATTTCTGCAGCCACTCTTCCACCTCGGGGAGCTGAAAAGAAGATAATAAGAGGAATTAGAAAACAGAGAGACCAAAACAATGGAAATCACTAGTTATGGAACAATGCATTGCAGGATTTCTAACTATGGAGACATGATTGAGTTATGGATTACTTGGATTGGATTTATGGATTTTTGCAGTAAGGTTTAGTACTGGGCCCTGGGAGGCCATTCATTGTTCATGAAGTACTTGGGGATATCTTTACACTTGTTCTATGGAGTAAATTTTATGAACGGAGGGAAAGCAAGATGGAAGAAAAATTATTATTATTATTATTATTATTATTATTATTATTATTATTATTATGTAAGCTACAACCCTAGTTGGAAAAGCAGGATGCTATAAGTCCAAGGCGTGCAACAGGGAAAAATAGCCCAGTGAGGAAAGGATTGGAAATAAACAAACTACAAGAGAAGTAATGAACAGTTGAAATAAAATATTTTAAGCACAGTAAGAACATTGAAATAGATCTTATGTCATCCTGGTCTACATAAAAATATTCTTTGCAAGAATGCTAAAAAGTGACTTTGTATCTAGATAAGTATTGTGTGCAGTGCACCTCTACACACTACGGGCCTTGAATTACTAAATCAAAAAAAATTGCAGAGAGACAACCAATAAGTTATGGACGAACCTCAAGAGATTGTTAATGAATATACATACTTAGGAAAGACAGTAAGTGTTTCTCCAGGACACGAGACCGAAAGTAAAAGAAGGATAAACATAGGATGGAGAGCATTTGGTAAAGAAAATGAGATTATGATAATTAAAGTACCACTTTCTCTAAAAAGAAAAGTATTTAATGAGATGGTCCTACCTGCATGATAATATTGCCAAGAAAATGAGATTATGAAAAGTAAAATGCCACTTTCTCTAAAAAGAAAAGTATTTAATGAGATGGTCCTACCCGCATGATAATATTGCCAAGAAAATGAGATTATGAAAAGTAAAATGCCACTTTCTCTAAAAAGAAAAGTATTTGATGAAATGGTCCTACCCGCATGATAATATTGCCAAGAAAATGAGATTATGAAAAGTAAAATGCCACTTTCTCTAAAAAGAAAAGTATTTAATGAAATGGTCCTACCCACATGATAATATTGCCAAGAAAATGAGATTATGACAAGTAAAATGCCACTTTCTCTAAAAAGAAAAGTATTTAATGAAATGGTCCTACCTGCATGATGATATTGCCAAGAAAATGAGATTATGAAAAGTAAAATGCCACTTTCTCTAAAAAGAAAAGTATTTAATGAAATGGTCCTACCCACATGATAATATTGCCAAGAAAATGAGAATATGACAAGTAAAATGCTACTTTCACTAAACATTAAAGTATTTAATGAGATGACCCTACCAGTATGAATCTGCCAAATAAAACTTTCTGAATCTCAGTCCTTAGATATATCACCTTATAGCTAAACGGCCCAGGGCCACCTTTGTAGACAATGACACCATCGAGGATAATGTAGAGTCTCTCTGGCATTCCTCCGTAGGCCTTGCTCGTCTCGTCCGTTAGGGGATCGACCAGCACCGGGCAGGACTGGTGTTCCAGCTCGAGCATTCGCTGGGCAGCGGCGAACCTCTCTTCCAGGTTTCTGGATTAATGAATAAGGATTATTATTGCAATTGTTCTATTGCTTTCCAGTTTATCAAGTTAGATTGAATACGTCTTGAAACAGATCACTCCTTTGATTATTAATTATTAACTAGTGTACGGGACCCGTCAAAAATGACGCTTAAATATTTGGATGGATATGCACACACACTTAGAGATTCAACCCTTCCCACCCCCTTCCCCTTTCCTAACTACAAACCCTCTTACCAGGGTATGACTACTCCATCTCACCCTT
>NC_090741.1:55693240-55755740 GCF_036898095.1 Palaemon carinicauda
TATATATTCTTAATATCAGTATATTTTCAATCGATATATTTTCAATAATACTTTTTTTTTTCAATATTAAATTTTCAATATCACTAAATTTTCAGAATCAATATATTAACTTCTATATATTCTTAATATCAGTATATATTCAGTCGAGACAGGAGACAGGAATTAAAAGAGCTTTTGATATACAAAATATTATGATATGTAAAATGCCCCTTTCTATAGAAAGAAAAGTAGTCTTTCTCTCTCTCTCACACTCTCTCTCTCTCTCTCTCTCTCTCTCTCTCTCTCTCTCTCTCTCTCTCTCTCTCTCAGTATATTTTCAATCGATATATTTTAAATAATATTTTTTTTTCCAATATTATATTTTCAATATAAAAAAAGTACTCTCTCTCTCTCTCTCTCTCTCTCTCTCTCCTCTCTCTCTCTCTCTCCTCTCTCTCTCTCTCTCTCTCTCTCTCTCTCTCATTATATTTTCAATCGATATATTTTAAATAAAAAATTTTTTCAATTTTATATTTTCAATATCAAAAAAAGTACTCTCTCTCTCTCTCTCTCTCTCTCTCTCTCTCTCTTCCTCTCTCTCTCTCTCTCTCTCTCTCTCTCTCTCTCTCTCTCTCTCTCAGTATATTTTCAATCGATATATTTTAAATAAAATTTTTTTTTCAATTTTATATTTTCAATATCAAAAAAAGTACTCTCTCTCTCTCTCTCTCTCTCTCTCTCTCTCTCTCTCTCTCTCTCTCTCTCTCTCTCTCTCTCTCTCTCTCTCTCTCTGTCAGTTTATTTTCAATCGATATATTTTCAATATTTTTTTTTCAATATTATATTTTCAATATCAAGAAAAGTAATCTCTCTCTCTCTCTCTCTCTCTCTCTCTCTCTCTCTCTCTCTCTCTCTCTCTCTCTCTCTCTCTCTCAGTATATTTTCAATCGATATATTTTCAATAATACTTTTTTTTAAATATTATATTTTCAATACTTTTTTTCTATATCATATTTTCAATAATACTTTTTTTCAATATATTTTTAATAATACTTTTTTTCAATATTATATTTTCAATACTTTTTTTCAATGTTATATTATTAATAATACTTTTTTTCAATATTATATTTTCAATGATACTTTTTTTCAATATATTTTCAATAATACTTTTTTTTCAATATTATATTTTCAATAATACTTTTTTTTCAATATTATATTTCAATAATACTTTTTTTTAATAATACTTTTTTCAATATTATATTTTCAATAATATTTTTTTTTCAATATATTTTCAATAATACTTTTTTAATATATTTTTAATAATACTTTTTTAATATATTTTTAATAATACTTTTTTCAATATTATATTTTCAATAATATTTTTTTTCAATATATTTTCAATGATACTTTTTTTCAATATTATATTTTCAATAATATTTCTTTTTCAATATATTTCAATGATACTTTTTTTCAATATTATATTTTCAATAATATTTTTTTTTCAATATATTTTCAATGATACTTTTTTTCAATATTATATTTTCAATAATATTTTTTTTTTCAATATATTTTCAATGATACTTTTTTTCAATATTATATTTTCAATATCAATAAGATTTCCAATTACCTTACGGAACCTCTCGAGGTTGGCCATGAACGGAGGTCAGGTGCACGAGCCGAAATTGACGATGAGTGGCCTCCCGGCCCTGGCGAAGTCCAACAGCCTGTACTCAGTCTTGTCAATCAGGTTGATCACTCTGGTGTTGGGGGCCTTTCCATTTTCTTCGGCTGTTGCTGTTAGCTCACTCAGGGCACTGGAAAAAATTGCAATATTTTTTAATATAGGTGATTTTATAGAATAATGGTATTAATTTTTTTTACTTTGAATATAGGTGATTTTATGAAATAATGGTATTTAATCTTTTTTTTTTTTTGAGTTTGAATATATATGTGATTTTATAAAATGATGGTATTCATTTTTTTTTGAGTTTGAATATACGTGATTTTATAAAAAAAGAAAAAAAAACTAATTTTTTTAACATACGTGATATTATATAGATAAATTTCATTAATTTTTTTTCGAATTTGAATATAGGTAAATTTATATAAATGCTATTATTTTCTTTTTACTTTGAATATAGGTGATTATATATAAATAATGCTATTAATTTTTTTTTTAATATAGGTGATTTTATATAAATAAATGTTATAATTTTTTTAATATACGTGATTTTATATATTAATAGTATTAATTTTTCTTTTAAGTTTGAAAATAGGCAATTTTATGAAATAATGGTATTTAATTTTTCTTAGTTTTAATATAGGTGATTTTATATAAATAAATGCTATTAATTTATTTTTTGAGTTTGAATATAGGTGATTTAAAAGAAAATAATGGTATTGAAAACTCCATTTGTTTTGAGAACAATTGTGGATTTTTTTCTTATTCGAAAATACAATAAAATAACAGAAAACAGCCTTATGTATACACACACACATATATATATATATATATATATATATATATATATATATATATATATAAATATATATATAGATATAGATATATAGATATATAGATATATATATTATATATATATATATATATATATATATATATATATATATATATATATATAACAACAACAAATACAGCCGTTTCTAGTCCACTGCAGGAAAAAGGCCTCAGCTATGTCATTATTCATGTCTGGGGTTTGGCCAGCTTTCATCACCAGGCTAGCTAATGTCGAATGGTGATGGTGGGAGATTTTCATCTGATCGCTCAAAGCAAACCAACCTAGTAGGGGATGGCCAAACTAGTACATCCCTCAGAAAGGGATGCAGGCATAATAAACTTATAAATTGAGACTTGCACAGGTATTGTTATAATAAGCTAGTGTCTTTCATTCATTATAATCAGATCTAACATCCTGTTAAAATAAGCATTGGACATCACTGGAAACGTCCCTGCGTAGCGATCTGACGGACTGGGATTCGAGCCCCGCTCAAGCTCGATAGTTTCTTGTAGTGTCAGCAACCTCACCATCGTTGTGAGCTATGGATGGGGGATCTGGAGGAGGTCATAGATCTACCTGCTGAGTCATCAGCAGCTATTGCTTGACCCTCCCTGGTCCTAACTTGGAGGGTACACTCAGGCACACTATTCTATTTTATTTCTCTTTCTCTTGTTCTGTTAAAGTTTTTACAGTGTATATAGGAAATATTTATTTTAATGTTGTTACTGTTCTTGAAATATTTTATTTTTCCCTGTTTCCTTTCCTCACTGTGCTATTTTCTCTGTTGGAGCCCTTGGGCTTATAGCATCTTGTTTTTTTGACTAGGGTTGTGGCTTAGCAAGTAATAATAATAATAATAATATATTGCCAGTCTCTAGGACATTGCCTGCTGGAAAACTGTCATTGTCCCTCCCCTCTGCCATTCACGAGCATCCTTTAAAATAAAAACCAAAAAATCCTCACCCCTTGATGATAAATTTCGTCCTACTCCAGAAAGTGGCAGGACTCGCAACTGTATCCTTTATGAAAGCTACTTCTTTCTCGGTTCCAGTCAAGCCCAGACTTCTCATGATTTTGTCGAAGAGGAATCCTGGGACAGTCCTGAACACTATCGCTATAAGAGTCAGTGTAGTATTACAGACGATAGCGTAGAGGAGATACCATATCGTCCATACATACTTGCGAAGGGTTTTGGCAGACATGTTGGCTGGAGTTATAACTAGATGGGCACTCAGTAGAGCGCATACCTCCGCTGCGGCAACTTATTTCTTGACCTTGACCTTTGATCTTAATGTGTATTAATTGGCGTGGATTTTTATGCACTCAAATATTAACCAAGTTTGAAGTCTCTGTGAAAACGATGTCCAAACTTATGGCTGATTACGTGAATTGGATATTTTGCTTGACCTTGACCTTTGACCTTAACGTGTATTAATTGGCATGGATTTTCATACACTCAAATGTGAACCAAGTTTGAAGTCTCTGTGACAACGATGTCCAAACTTATGGTTGATTACGTGAATTGGATATTTTGCTTGACCGTGACCTTGACCTTCCAAATTTAATTATTTCCAGCATATTACCAAACAGTTAATCCCTGCAAGTTTCATTACTACACGATTATAATTGTTGCCAGGAAGCTATTCAAAACACAAACACATAAAAACAGGGGATAAAACATAACCTCCTTCCAACTTCGTTGGCGGAGGTAATAACATTTGTAGAACAGTTCAATTAAATCCTTTGTAATTGAGATGAATAATCAGTTATTCACTACGAGTTTGATACTCCCTTCGCTTTATTTCTATTCGCTCACTCCACTCTCGATAGTATACGGTCTGTGATCTCAAACTCAGTCCTTCTCACTGCTTGTCTGACTGCGCCCTTTAAAGGCTAATTGGAAACTCTCATGGGACTTAAATCAGTATATCTTGTCTCCAAGCAAGAGCTGTATGACCTCGGAACTCCGTAGCAACAAGAGATAACTGTTGACGTGAAGATAATCTTGCGCAGACAATTAATAATAAAAATAATTCCTTGCCTTTGGTGGAGAAGTCAGTGATTATTGCTGTATATGTTGAATAGATTAAGCTGGTCTTATGCCAGCAAAGGGCTCTTATTATTATTATTATTATTATTATTATTATTATTATTATTGTTGTTGTTGTTGTTGTTGTTGTTGTTGTTGTTGTTGTTGTTGTTGTTATTTTTATTTTTATTATTATTATAACTATTATCATTATTCTTATTATTATAATGATTATTATTATTATTATAGTTATTATTATTATTATTATTATTTTTATTGTAATTATTCTTATTCGTATTCTAATTCTTCTTCTTCTTCTTCTTCTTCTTCTTCTTATTATTATTATTATTATTCTTATTATTGTTATTATTATTATTATTTTTATTATTATTCTTATGATTATTCTTATGATTATTGTTATTATTATTATTATTAATATTATTATTATTAAAGAAATAAATTACAAGAGAAATCATGAATAATTGATATAAGGTACTTTAAGAACAGTAACAACATTAAAATAAACTATAAAGAGAGACTTCTGTCAGCCTGTTCAACATAGAACTTTTTAAAGTTCCATCGATTCAACTACCTGATTAGGTAGATGATTCCACAATCTGGTATTAGATGGAATAAAACTAATAGAATGTTGTGTAATATTGAGCATTATGACAGGAAAGAAAGCACCATTAGATTTAATTTGCTTGAGGGTACACTCGGTCACACTATTTTATCTTATTTCTCTTCCTCTTGTTTTGTTGAAGTTTTTATAGTTTATGTAGGAGATATTTATTTTAATCTCGTTGCTCTTAAAATATTTTATTTTTCCTTGTTTCCTTTCCTCACTGAGCTATTTTCTCTGTTGGGGCCCCTGGGCTTATAGCATCCTGCTTTTCCAATCAGGGTTGTAGCTTAACAAGTAATAATAATAATAATAATAATAATAATAATAATAATAATATGCAAAAAGCAAAAATCTCGCTTACTGAATAGTAAGTCCGTGATTATGAAACGAATAGTTTCTTCCCAAGAAAAGAATTATGGTGGCCTTTTAATAACGTCCTTGCCTGGTGATCGACAGACTGGGGTTCGAGTCCCGTTCAAACTCGTTAGTTCCTGTGGTCGCTGCAACCTCACCATCCTTGTGAGCTAAGGATGGGGGGGGGGGGGGGGTTGGGGGAGCCTATAGTTCTATCTGCTGAGTTATCAGTAGCCATTGCCCGGCCCTCCTTGGTCCTAGCTTGGGAGGAGAGGAGGCTTGGTCGCTGATCATACGTATACGTAGTCAGTCTCTAGGCCATTGTCCTGCTTGCTAGGGTAATGTCACTGTCACTTGCCTCTGCCATTCATGAGTGGCCTTAAGTTTTATGTTCATCTTCAAATGGCAATATTCATTAGAGATAATGTTTACAAATATATTTGATTTTGAGTGGATTATAAATTTGGACGATATAACCCGTTGTTGGGTACAAGGAGTCCGTTCAACATCCAGGTATGACTGGGGGAAATGGTGAAAGTTAGAAGAAGTTGGAAAACATTATGAAAGAAAGAAAGCGAGAACGGAAGTAGAGTAGAAACCTCAAAGAGAAAGTGTAACCAGAGGCTGAAGAGACGTCACGAAGACCATCAATTCAATCTCTCTCTCTCTCTCTCTCTCTCTCTCTCTCTCTCTCTCTCTCTCTCTCTCTCTCTCTCTCTCTCTCTCTCGTTCAACTAGTGTGCACTTGATCTCCTCTTATCATATAATTGCCCCTCGAATAATTTAATTTTTACCTTCATTGGAATTTTAAAATTTTCATTTCCTCATCCCATCACGCACACACTCAGATATATATATATATATATATATATATATATATATATATATATATATATATATATATATATATATATTTATGTATATATATATATATATATATATATATATATATATATATTGAAATCTACAGACTATAGGGAATCTTTTCAATCCTAAGATATATATATATATATATATATATATATATATATATATATATATATATATATATTATGTATGTATATAGTATGTTTATATACCTTATATATATATATATATATATATATATATATATATATATTATGTATGTATATAGTATGTTTATATACCTTATGTATATATATATATATATATATAATATACTGTATATATATATATATATATATATATATATATTATGCATGTATATAGTAAGTTTATATACCTTATATATATATATATATATATAATATACTATATATGTATATATATATATATATATATATATATATATATATATATATGTGTGTGTGTGTGTGTGTGTGTGTGTGTGTGTGTAGGCATGTGTGTTTGGGTTTCCACTGTGAAATAGCAGACATAATAAGAATACATGATTAAACGGAAATGTCAATATTAAGATAAAAAAAAAACAGTGAAAGAAACAGTCTTATAAACATCACAGAGGTAGGCGAGATACCGAACTACAGTATTTTATAAAAAAAAAAAAAAAAAAAAAAAAATGGTGAATAAATTATGTAAAATTTCAAATAGGATGAAATCCCCAATACAAAAGAATATATCCTCCAGTTCACTAACCTTTCTAAAAATACTTTCATCCTGGGCCAGAAGTACTTCAGGTCCCCAACACCTCCTTGTAACAGACAAGTCAAGTATTGGTTTTCCTTTTTGACATCAACCAGGTCCACAAGACCTTTGTGGAAGCCGTCCTTGCCCTTCGGGATAAACAGCTGTGAGAACGTCATGTACAGGTTCATGAATATCGCCTGGATCAGCTTAAATGGCAGGAGAATATAACTCAACACTTTCGGTAGACCCATCTTGTAGGTTTGTCTGTCAGCTTTTCATGGCAATGTGGTGCTTTGAGAGAAATGACCGTTTTTAATTCACTGGAAGAGACTGTGTACCTTATTTCGAAGGCATCTCTGTCTTCACTAAATTGTGCTCTAAGGCAGAGATATCTGTCTTTAACTCACTGAAGGAGACTGTACAGTATACCTTATCTAGAAGACACTCCTGTCTTCACTAAATTGTGCTCTAAGGCAGAAATATCTGTTTTTAACTCACTGAAAGAGACAGTACAGTATACCTCATCTCGAAGGCATCTCTGTCTTCACTAAATTGTGCTCTAAGGCTGAAATATCTGTTTTAACTCACTGAAAGAGACCGTATACCTTATCTTAAAGGTAACCCAGTCTTCACTAAACCAGTGTCGAGTAACTGAAATTATAAACATGGGCGTGTTGGAAGGTGTGGCCTTGAGAAAGCCAGCAGTGAGATTTGGTCCCAAGAGCTGCCAGTTATGGTATATTCTCTGAACAGAACGTCTGAATTCTATACACCTCTTCTAAAGCAATATCTATATTTATAATTCTAAATTTCACAGTTTTCATGTATTTTGTATTTATAAAGCAATTAGTTCTTTTCATCCAAGCAATCGTGCTTGCTAAACTAACTCTTAACTCCCTACTTTTAGACATTTGTGTGGTTAGATTTTTCTAACCACAGAAATTTCTAAAAGCTAGGGACGAAGAATTTCGAGCAAACTGTAGAATTCAAGAGCGCAGTAATATGACCACAACTCATGGAATACAATGACTTGCTCTCTCTCTCTCTCTCTCTCTCTCTCTCTCTCTCTCTCTCTCTCTCTCTCTCTCTCTCTCTCTCTCTCTCTCTCTCAGACGAAAATAGTTTCCCAACCGGTGTGAAAGAATGATCTGAAATTGTTTCCTCTCGACAAAAAATATTATTTTCTCTACAGTATATACTTGCTCGACTATTTTAGGTTCATATTAATCTATTTTAGGTACATAATAGTCTATTGTAGGTTCTCTACCATCATGGGTTCATTCATATTCGACTATTGTAGGTTCATATTCGACTATTTTAGGTTTATATTCATCTACTGCAAGTACATATTCTTCTATTATAGGTTCTCTACCATTATGGGTTCATTCATATTCGACTATTGTAGGTTCATAATCGACTATTGTAGGTTCATATTCGACTATTTTAAGTTAATATTCGTCTATTTTAGGTTCATATTCATCTATTGCAAGTACATATTCTTCTATTATAGGTTCTCTACCATTATGGGTTCATTCATATTCGACTATTGTAGGCTCATATACGACTATTTTAAGTTAATATTCGTCTATTGTAGGTTCATATTCGATATTGATAGTTCATATTTGTCTATTGTAGGTTCTCTACCATTATGGGTTCATTCATATTTGACTATTGTAAGTTCATATTCTACTATTGTAGATTCATATTCGACTATTTCAAGTTAATATTCGTCTATTGTAGGTTCATATTCGATATTGATAGTTCATATTTGACTATTGTAGGTTCATATTCGACTATAGTAGGTTCATATTCAACTATTTTAAGTTAATATTCGTCTATTGTAGGTTCATATTCGATATTGATAGTTCATATTTGACTATTGTAGGTTCATATTCGACTATAGTAGGTTCATATTCAACTATTTTAAGTTAATATTCGTCTATTGTAGGTTCATATTCGATATTGGTAGTTCATATTCGACTATTGTAGTTCATATTTGACTATTGAAGGTTCATATTCGACTATTTTAAGTTAATATTCGTCTGTTGTAGGTTCATATTCGACTATTGTAGGTTCATATTCGTCTATTGTAGGTTCATATTCGATATTGATAGTTCATATTCGACTATTGTAGGTTCATATTCGACTATTGTAGGTTTATATTCGACTGTTTTAAGTTAATATTCGTCAATTGTAAGTTCATATTCGTCTATTGTAGGTTCATATTCGATATTCATAGTTCATATTCGACTATTGTAGGTTCATATTCGAACATTGAAGGTACAAATTCGATATTGCAGTTTCATATTTGACTATTGTAGGTTCATATTCGACTATTTTAGGTTCATATTTGACTATTGTAGGTTCATATTCGATACTGTAGGTTCATATTCGACTATTGTAGGTTCATATTCGACTATTGTAGGTTCATATTTGACTATTTGAAGTTAATATTCGTCTATTGTAGGTTCATATTCGACTATTGTAGGATCATATTCGACTATTGTAAGTTCATATTCGTCTATATATATATATATATATATGTGTGTGTGTGTGTGTGTGTGTATTATATATATATATATATATATATATATATATATATATATATATATATATATATGTATATATAAATAATAGTAAAGTCTCTTCTGAGGAACAAATCCAGTCTATTTTCTCTTCCTCACTGGCATAAGACTTGGGCTATTGTTTAAGATTTCAAAAATTTTGCGAAACCTTTTAAATTCTTGGTATTGCAACTGGGGGTAATCATTCCTCTTGATGTTGAAGAGACGAAACTAGGCTGGATTCACACGGTATATGTTTTACTTTTCTCCGAGTTGATGAATAGACTCCCAGGCCCCTGTGCTTTGCCCAAGACCCAAATAAACTAGTTAGGACTCACTCTGTATTCTCTCTTTTCCTCCCCCATTGTTGTTGAATAGACTCCCAGGCCCCTGTGCTTTGCCCAAGACCCAAATAAACTAGTAAGGACTCACTCTCTATTCTCTCTTTTCCTCCCTCATTGTTGTTGAATAGACTCCCAGGCCCCTGTGCTTTGCCCAAGACCCAAATAAACTAGTAAGGACTCACTCTGTATTCTCTCTTGTCCTCCATCATTGTTGTTGAATAGATTCCCAGGCCCCTGTGTTTTGCCCAAGACCTAAATTCATAATTCCAATTCAATATAATAAAAATCAATCTGTAGAAAAAGTAAAATTGATGACATATTTTTGTATTAGACTGTTGTAGTACTTTTTGAGTCCATCAGTTTTAGATTAATTGAATTATATATATATATATATATATATATATATATATATATATATATAATCTTCCCATTTTATTTTGGACAGTTGGATTTATGAACAGGTGTCTTATGTCCAGGTGCTGGGTCCTGGGATGCCATTCAGCAATTAAGAGGGGAAACCAAGTTGTTGGAATATGAAGTAAAAAGGGTTAGAGAAGAAGATAAAGGAAAGAAAGGGTAGTGCCATAGCCTCTGTACCATGATCTTCTCTACGGTCTTTGGGTAGAGTTCTCTTGCTTGAGGGTCCACTCGGGCACATTATTCTATTTTATTTCACTTCTCTTGTATTGTTAAAGTTTTTATATTTTATAGAGGAGATATTTAAATGTTCTTACTACTCTTAAAATATTTTATTTTTCCCTGTTTCCTTTCTTCACTGGACTATTTTCCCCTGTTGGAGCCCCTTGGCTTATAGCATCATGCTTTTCCAACTAGGGTTATAGCTTAGCAAATTATAGTAGTAATAATAATATAGTAGAAGGCTAACAAGTGAGTGCAGCTATGGGCCGAATGAATGTTACAGAGACCCTTAATTGTTCTAGTTTTTATTTCTCACTCGAGAGTAAATCATTCAAGACTCTTGTCAGGATTTAAGGTTTAAAGGTCACTCATGAATGGCAGAGGCAAGGGACAGTGCCAATGTCCTAGCAGGATAATGCCGAAGAGTCCTACCATATATCCCTATGATCACAGCCAAAGCTACCTCTCTGCATAAGCTAGGACCAGGGAGGGCCAGGCAATGGCTGCTGATGACTCAGTAGGTGGACTTATTGGTTCCACCCAAGTACAAGCAACTATCGAGCTTGAGCGGGTCACCAACCCCAGTCCAACAGATCGCCAGGCTGAGACGTTTCCAATAGACTACCATATCGACTCAATTTTGGGCACCAACCACCCGTTAAGATACTACTGCTAGAGAGTTATGGGGTCCTTTGACTGGCCAGACAGTACTATATTGGATCCTTCCCTCTGGTTAAGGTTCATTATCCCTTTGCCTACTCACACACACCAAATAGTCTGGCTTATTCTTTACATATTCTCCTCTGTTCTCATACACCTGACAGCACTGAGATTACCAAACAATTCTTCTTCACCCAAGGGGTTAAGGCACTGTAATTGTTCAGTGGCCACTTTCCTCTTGGTAAGGGTAGAAGAGACTCTGTAGCTATGGTAAGCAGCTCTTCTAGGTGAAGGACACTCCAAAATCAAACCATTGTTCTCTAGTCTTGGATAGTGCCTTTCCACTATCTTGGGTTTGAGTTCTCTTGCTTGAGGGTACACTCAGGCACACTATCCTATCTTATTTCTCTTCATCTTGTTTTGTTAAAGTTTTTATAGTTTATATAGGAGATATTTTAATGTTACTGTTCTTAAAATATTTCATTTTTCCTTGTTTCCTTTCATCACAGGGCCATTTTCCCTGTTGGAGCCCCTGGGCTTATAGCAATCTGCTTTTCCAACTAGGTTTGTAGCTTAGCAATTGATAATAATAATAATAATAATAGTTTAATCAGACTGTTTTGCCTAGTTGCATTCAATGTAAATTTGCCAGTTTCCTCATTTCAGTTATTGTCTGCCTGAGCAGGATTCCTACATATCTTAACATTCACATTCATGCAATGTATAATTAATTTATTGTTTAATAGAATTTCTAAATCATAATCAAGGAAAATCATTTGCATGTTAATAACCGAGAAATATTATAATACATTTATTTCACAGTACAATGAAATAAAAATACAAATACACTGGACAGGAATAAATTATATCACAATTTTCATTTACAACAAAATCAGCAATAATAGATAATAATAGATTCAAGGCACAAAGGATTTTCACATGCAGCTACTCTGTATTGGCCTTAAAAACTCCCAGGGCACTTTCAATCAGTACCCCTGTACAGTATATCAATTAAAACAAAGCCTAGATTTAAAAAAAAAAACAATCTAAAGCCCTGTCCACACGATCGAGCATGCCCGACAGGCAAACAGTGATACCAGGCCACAATAGTTAGTGAAAATGAGGGTTGATGACATCAGAGGCGGGAAAAGTAAAGGTAGGGATCTAACGTCAACCACCTAGGGGCTAGACGCACCGTCAGAAAACCCCTGTCCGGAGAGAAGCTCCGGGCAATCTAAAGAAGAAGAAGAATGGCAACACACTATGATGCCAGATCCCTGTCTGTGGTTTTCCCTGCTTCTGACGTCATTAACCCTCATTCTTACTAACTATTGTGGTCTGGTATCACTGTTTGCCCGTCGGGCACGCTCGATCGTGTGGACAGGGCTTAATACAGCATTAGAAAACAATCTTAAAAGCAAAAAAGACTTTGGTCTCAATAATGACCTAGATCAAGACTTCATTGTATCACACATTAGAAAGAAGAACGAGTTTTGCGACAAAATATATGTAATATAAAAATCAATGTTTGATGTTCCAATATCATGGATGTATTTCCTGTTCAATGGGGTCCATTTCTAAAAATACAGTAGGTAACAACTACTACAGTTGCTGTATTTGTAAAAATAACTAAAATGTTTGTTTATTTCAATACAGGGTCGTTCTGAGTTTGGCCTTTTTCCTTGTAAGAGACTCGATTTCCAAAAATACAGTGCATATATTCCCTATACAATGGTATCCATTTCTAAAAATACAGTAGGTAACAACTACTACAGTTGCTGTATTTGTAAACATAACTAAAATGTTTGTTTATTTCAATACAGGGACCTTCAGAGTTTAGCCTAGTTCCCTGTAAGACAGACTCAATTTCTGAAAATACAGTGGATGTATTCCCTGTACGATGGGCTCCATTTCTAAAAATACAGTAGGTAACAACTACTACAGTTGCTGTATTTGTAAACATAACTAAAATGTTTGTTCCCTGTAAGGCAGACTCAATTTAAACTTCATTGTATCAAACATTAGAAAGAACTACGAGTTTTGCAACAGACAAAATATATCTAATATAAAACCATACTAAATACACTGTAGATAAAAACAGCTTTTGTTGATGACATATTGCATTATAATACATAATTAAAGATGAAAGAATGGCTTAGAATGGCCTAACTGGAACTTCTATATCAAAGGGAATAATGGTGTGCTGAAAAAAATCCAATAAAAGATTCGGACTATAGTCAATTTTTTTTTTTAGCGAGGCAGATTTGCACCGACTCGCAGTGGTGCCCTTTTAGCTCGGAAAAATTTCCTGATCGTTGATTGGTTGGACAAGATAATTCTAACCAATCAGCGATCAGGAAACTTTTTCCGAGCTAAAAGGGCACCGCTGCGAGTCGGTGCAAATGCGCCTCATTAAAAGAAATGGACTATAAGATACAGTGAAGGTATATATATTATCCCCAATGCAAATAAATAATAAAAAAATTTATGTCTCGTGTCTTAGACATATAATTGAAAATGAAAGATGTCCTTTTCATTTAAAAAAATATAACATAAGGCTTGGATCAGAAATAGACTACAGAAAAGGTATACATATTATCCCCAATGCTGATAAATAATAAAAACAATTTTATGTCTCGTGTCTTAGACATATAATTTAAGATAAAAAATGTCTTTTTCATTTAAAAAAAAATAGCAAAAAGTTTCCTTTAAGATGGTAAATGAACCAATATAATAATTGATCAGGCCCTATTTTTCCCCACAACGAGCAGAACAGATTAGTTTATTAAGCATGTTTATCTTATATTTAAACAAATTAATATATCTAATGGTCTGTACTGTTTAGCTCCCTTCCTACTGTATCAGCTGACCAAGAGGAAAAAGTTATAAGAATATTCAAAGTACTGTATAACTTTAAAAATATCTATATCCCTCCGCTCAAAAATATTACGTCATGTGTTTCAAACCATTGTGTTACTCAGGACTATATGGGTCCTGGTGTTACTATTGATTTTAGCATCTACTAATAAAAATATGAAATTTCCATGAAGATAAAATCATGATGAACTACAAATAAAGTTTATCAAATAAATTTTAAGCATGGCAGTTTTTGAAAAGTGTTTACTAAGGTTATGAATGTATGAAGTTACGAAAAGTTAAAATGGCACTCTTAAATGTGCTCCAGCTAAATGATAAAAATCAGAACATATCTATGCCAAGACCATAAAAGATATTCATTTATAAATGCCAGCAACCAATGTGTACTAGTCGTTAGTTATGAAATAGCATAATCAGACTTTGTTTAAATTCTTAACACATATAGGGCTGGCCTAAATGTTTAACACTAATAGGGCTGTCCTAAAAATTTAACACTAATAGGACTGGCCTAAAAGTTTAACAGTAATAGGGCTGTCCTAAATATTTAACACTAATAGGACTGGCCTAAAAGTTTAACACTAATAGGGCTGGTCTAAAAGTTTAACACTAATAGGGCTGTCCTAAAAATTTAACACTAATAGGACTGGCCTACAAGTATAACACTAATAGGGTTGGCCTAAAAGTTTAACTCTAATAGGGCTGGCCTAAAAGTTTTGTACTTTGATAAAAATAAAATAAATACAGTTTATCCTATCAGAAATTAGAGATTACTTTTTAAAAACCAAATGCAGTACTTTGATAAATGAAAATAATTCCTGAAGGGATTTGTGTCAAATTTTTGTTGATTACTCCCAACTGTTACTAGCCAACCTCGGTTGAATACCTCGTCAGGCTGGGAGCAGTGGATAGAGGAAATGTTACCAGCCAAACTCGGTTGAATCCTTCGTCAGGCTGGGAGCAGTGTGTCAGGGAATTCCTTAGACATTTTTCCCTGGTAAAAAAATAGCACTGCTTATTTGTGATTAGGTATGGTAAAACAAATTCAGAAATTTAGAAACAAAGTTTATTTACAATTTATAATTTATTAACACCACTATGGATTATGAAATTGAAAGATTTAATACTGAAATAAAGAAATAAACAAATGACGAACAATAAACCATTAATTAACTTATCTGTCTGACACCCTTTTAACATCCATTACAAAAATAATAAATCACCAAAGGTCTTGTTACGAATAAATACCTCAACAATTGCTCGAGAAAAATAACCCTTACAACACAGAACATAACACAAGTCACTGTTCATGGGTCTCTGACATTTATCATACGTTAAATAACACCAATTTGGATTTCGGATTCAGAGTCACCTATATAACGTATGCTTTGATATAACAGCGGGAACCTGTGATTTTAGTTCGAGCATTTATAAAAAGTGCATCTCTTGGTTCGGGATTGCTTAAGGTCGTGCACTGTTTCCCCAAGGGTCGAGGATTACCCTAGCTGAAAGCGAAAGAACATAACTTGTGAAATTTAACAACACTTATGATTAATAACAATTCGTAAAGACTTAATTAAATATGCACTTAAACAATTTTAGATACACTTTTAAAGACAAAAATTTTAAAGATTAACACATTTCACAAAACTGATATAAAAATATTCCATATAAACACAAGCAGTTAATACACTTACTGCACGGCTAGGTGATTATAACGTGACTAAAGAAAATAAAAACTTATCTTTCAAAGTCTATTATGAAACTGAAAATACAAGGATAAAATAAACAGAAACTTCGAAAATACGGTAACTAAAAAACCACTCAATAGATGGCGTTACTAACATGAAATTCCCTTACAAAACCCCCCATTAAGCCTTTTATATATAAAAGGTAAATAACATGGAATTTCATAGAAAAGACAAAATACCTTAACCTCTACTTAACAAATCAGCAAATATATTATTGGTACCCTTCACATGAACAACAGAGAAAGAATAAACTTGTAATGCCAAAGACCAACGCATTAGTCTATCATTACTAGACTTTGAAGTCTCTAAATACATGAGTGGCTTATGATCACTTTCCAAGAGGAATTTTCTCCCCATTAAGTAGTACTCAAACTTCTTTATTCCCCATACTATGGCCAAGCATTCTCGCTCGATAGCTGCATATCGAGTCTCGGGGGGAAGAAGTTTCTTGCTTGCGAATGCTACTGGATAAGGTTCACCGTCTATATACTGCAGCAAAACTGCTCCTAGACCTGTAGACGATGCATCCGTTCTTAAACAGAAAATGTTATTTAGATCAGGCACCTGAAGAATCGGAGGAGAAGTTAGACAAGATTTCAGTTCATTAAATTTGCACAATGCATCTTCATCAAAATTAAATTTTTCTGAACTACCCTTCTTCAAAAACTTCGTAAGATGAATTAGTTTATCTGACAAATTTGGAATAAATCTACCATAAAAATTTACAGATCCAATAAAGCTTCGTAACTGTTTCTTGGTAGTGGGAGCAGGCATATCCAAAATAGCTCCAATTTTATCCTGTTGAGGAAAAATACCCCTTTTGTTGATTACATATCCTAAATATTGTATCTCTTCATAACCGAGGAAACACTTTCCTGGTTTAGCAGTTAATCCTGCTTCTTGCAGTCGCAATATGACTGTTTCCAAATCTGCCATATGAATTTTCCAGTCTTTGGATACAATAAAGATATTATCAAAATAGCAAACTACAAAAGAAAGACCTTTCAATACTTGCCTCATTAATCTAATATACGTAGCACAAGCTGTGCTAAGGCCAAAAGGTAATCTTACATATTGCATTAGTCCAAGATTAGTTGAAAAAGCTGTATACTTGCGACTTTCTGGTGTTAAAGGAATCTGATGATATGCTTTGCAGATATCAAGTTCTGTAATGTACATAAAATCTGCAAACTTATGAAGATCTTGCTCAAAGCTTGGCATGGGCTCACAATCAAAATCTGTAATTGCATTTAAAGTTCTAAAATCAACAACCAATCTGTAGTTACCTTCTTTCTTTTTGACGAGCAATGCAGGAGATGAATAATTAGAAGATGATTGCTCTATTATTCCAAGATCAAGCAAACTTTGTACTTCGTCATCGAAATCCTTAGTTAAATGAGCTGGAATTGGATAATACTTACGAACAAAGGTTTCAGTAGTCGTAATCTTAATATTATGCTCTTGTAAAGAAGTTTTACCTGGTTTATCTGAAAATACATGTTTGTACTTCTGACATAAGTTACGAAGATCATTTTTCTGTACATCTGAAAGATTAGGGTTTATGTTGCACGTACTCTGATTGGTATCCACAGTTTCAATTTTCAGATAATCATCCTCATCGGCATTAATAACAGCAACTTTGTTAACATTAACAGTGTTTATCATTCCAGTCATATCTTCATCTGCTACATGTAACATACTAACATTCTCTCTACGGTAATATTTCTTCATAAGATTGATATGATACAGTCTCTTCTTACCTTCTACGTTCACCCAGTAGTCAACTGGACCATGCTTATCCATTATCTTGTATGGACCTCTCCATGAGAACTGCAATTTACCTTGTTTTTCTGGAATAAGCAAAAGTACTTCATCATCAGCTTTAAATCGGCGCTTACTACTCTTCAAATCAAAATAAGACTTATATGTACTGGAAGATATATTCATGTTTTGAACAGCCAAATCAGAAACATCGGACAACTTTTCACGTAGTTCCAAAACAAAAGAATAAAGATCAGTTTCCCCTGCAGACATATCCGAATTTGTCCATAGTTCCTTCAATATTGTCAAGGGACCTCTCACTTGACGGCCATATAAAATCTCAAATGGTGAGAAACCTGTTGTATCACTTGGGATTTCCCTCATGGCGAACAGTGCTGCTGGAAGGAAACGATGCCACTGATTATGTTTTAACTCACATATTTTCTTTAATATACTCTTTAAAATCTGGTGTTGCCTTTCTATTCTTCCATTGGCAGCAGGATGATAGGGGGTACTGAAAAGAGGTTTCACTCCTAATAACTTGTGTACTTGCAACATAAGTTCTGATCGAAATTGTGGTCCTCTGTCAGAAAGAATTTCCTTCGGCACTCCCACTCTGGAAAAAATAGATATTAAGGCTTCTGCAATGTCTTCAGATGTTATGTTCTTCAAAGCAACTGCTTCCGGGAAGCTTGAAGCATAATCTACCATAGTCAAAATATATCTATGCCCTGCTTCACTAGGAGGAGAAATCGGGCCCACTAAGTCAATAGCAACTCTATAAAATGGCGTAGAGATCACTGGTAATTTAACCATCTGAGCCTTCTTTACTTTTCCAACAAGGGAAGATTTTTGGCATACATCACAAGATTTGCAATATTTATATATGTCAGACGTCATACCCTGCCACCAGAAAATTTCATTAATCTTATTAAAGGTTTTCCTATGAGAAAAATGTCCACTTACCGGAATATCATGTGCAAGGCGCAAAACTAATTTTATGCATTTAACTGGTACAACCAACTGTTCCTTTCCCAGTAACTGAGGCTTTTTACATTTCTGTATTTTCCTGTAGAGAAGTCCATTTCTCATCACGAACTCGTACTGCAAACCATTCTTGCAACGTTTGACATCTCCAGACTGACTCATTTCTCTTGCATATTTCAAAGCTTTGCAATTCTGCTGTTCTCTAAGAAAAGATTCATGATCAATGGATATATCAAATGGTTCTGGTAAAGCAAGAGGGTGAACAATATTTCTCCTTTTTACCTGTGCTCTTGTTACGGCATTTACGTCAATGGAAGAATCCGTATTTTTCAGAGGAAACAAATTATGGTCCTGTACACCTGGAATATTGCCTAATAAGACAGTACAGTACTTTATTGGAGCCCGAACAGCATCAACCCAACCTGTAAAGAGATTACATTTCAAATAAATCTTGACAATAGGGAATCTGTCCTTCCTGCCCAAATAATCAATAAGAGTAGAATATGAACAATTTGTTCCAGGCTCAGGAATCAAATCCTCTGATACCACTACTCCTGTACAACCTGTATCTCTAAGTATTGTAGATACTGTAACACCATTCACTGTTCCACATACCATAGGTCCACATACTCCAGTGTTATCCAGAACTTGACCTATCTCAAGAGAAGATTCAGATTTCTTTTTGGGTACCTTGTTAGGACAGTTTCTCGAAATATGTCCACTCTGACCACAACCGTAACATGCAATCTTACCAGGACGTGACGAACTAGTTTTCTCTGGTTTCTCACTCGCACTGATCTTGTCACTGGAACTAGATAAATTCGCATTATGCCTAAAGGACTTCTGCTCATCTTTAGGATAACATTTGTGTGCTGAAGCATATGTGTCTGCCAATGATGAATAATCCTCTGGAGTTCTAGGTTTACGCTCCTTAAGAAAAAGACGCATTTCCTTAGGTAAAGTAGACATGAACTGATCACAGACTATAATGTTTCTCAAAACTTCGTAGTCTTTCGTTACACTAAGACTATTTATCCATAAGTCAATTTCGAAATAACATATTCAAATATTGTTCATATGTGCTCTTGGAATCCATTTTTGCAGTTTTAAACGCTGTCCTGTACCAGTCACTAGTCTTCTTGAATCCTTTCAAAAGAGCTTCCTTCAATGATGCATAGTCACTTGTAACATCATCTGAGAGCGACGTGTAGATATCTAATGCCTTACCTCTTAAAAGTGATGCCAACTGAACTGGCCAAGAGTTCCGCTCCCAGTTTAGAGAAACTGCTACCTTTTCAAACCTTACTAGGTAGGCGGTGATATCATCAGTATCACTAAATGGAAGAGGTCTAGTAGTATCCACAGCAACTGTTACATGGCTAGGGTTAGCTGTTGCTCCTCTGATCTTTTGCAATTCAAGTTCATGTGCCCTCTGCCTTTCATTTTCTTCCCTCTGCTTTTCATTTTCTTGGTATTTAATCATCAAAGCCCTTTCTTCTCTTTCAGCATGTCTTCTATCACGCTCATCACTATCTTTGATTTTCTTCTCTATAAAGTTCAAAAGAGCTTCATCCGAGAGTCCCATGGACAAACCTTCATCCTTCCAGAATTTATAAAATTCCATTTTAAATTATCCAGTTTTTAACCATTGCCTACAAACAACTTAATTTAAGAAACATTAAGATACCTGTTACACAATGACAATAAGCGGGAACTGAATTGTACTAGAAATAATTATTATGAATAAAGGACAATCACACACTTTCATTAAATAACAGTAACCATTCACCAAGCATCAAGATTCAACAATAAAGTTAATAAAAATAAATATGAAGTACAAAACAATAACTTTAAAATTGTCAAACCAGTATATCTCTAGAGTCAACTGGACTCTTACGTAACAACTGTTACCGGACACTGTTTCAAGAATTCGGTCTACATTCCATTAACTATCGGAAGTCTCCCACTTGCGACCTTCCAGCCGTATTCTTAAAATGCCCACACACTCGAAATAAATTTCAGCCACTCCAATTAATTGCACTTTTATGTGTTGTAATAGAAAATAAATGACTATCACCAAACCAATCACAAAGTAACGCAGGCCACTATTAAACAAGGAAATATTTAAATTAGCCCTGGTGAGCACACCACATAATGTCAGGGAATTCCTTAGACATTTTTCCCTGGTAAAAAAATAGCACTGCTTATTTGTGATTAGGTATGGTAAAACAAATTCAGAAATTTAGAAACAAAGTTTATTTACAATTTATAATTTATTAACACCACTATGGATTATGAAATTGAAAGATTTAATACTGAAATAAAGAAATAAACAAATGACGAACAATAAACCATTAATTAACTTATCTGTCTGACACCCTTTTAACATCCATTACAAAAATAATAAATCACCAAAGGTCTTGTTACGAATAAATACCTCAACAATTGCTCGAGAAAAATAACCCTTACAACACAGAACATAACACAAGTCACTGTTCATGGGTCTCTGACATTTATCATACGTTAAATAACACCAATTTGGATTTCGGATTCAGAGTCACCTATATAACGTATGCTTTGATATAACAGCGGGAACCTGTGATTATAGTTCGAGCATTTATAAAAAGTGCATCTCTTGGTTCGGGATTGCTTAAGGTCGTGCACTGTTTCCCCAAGGGTCGAGGATTACCCTAGCTGAAAGCGAAAGAACATAACTTGTGAAATTTAACAACACTTATGATTAATAACAATTCGTAAAGACTTAATTAAATATGCACTTAAACAATTTTAGATACACTTTTAAAGACAAAAATTTTAAAGATTAACACATTTCACAAAACTGATATAAAAATATTCCATATAAACACAAGCAGTTAATACACTTACTGCACGGCTAGGTGATTATAACGTGACTAAAGAAAATAAAAACTTATCTTTCAAAGTCTATTATGAAACTGAAAATACAAGGATAAAATAAACAGAAACTTCGAAAATACGGTAACTAAAAAACCACTCAATAGATGGCGTTACTAACATGAAATTCCCTTACACAGTGGATAGAGGAAAGGTTCCCTCCTTGTTCTTTTGCTTGATGTCGGCTACCCCCCAATATTGGGCGAAGTGCCTTGGTAAATAGATAGTTATTAGATGTTAATGTTATGCTGCATTTCCTAAAATTATGGTACAGTACTTCTGGAGGGTTTTCCGAACAATTGAAATATTTCTGCCAAATTCTTAGGCAGGATTCTAAAATTTCCTTCACGTACCAAATGCATGCAGTACAGTAAAATTCTCTTAAGAATTTAACTTAGTACAGTACTTGAATTCATACGGCCAGTCACTTATTACTGTATATCCATGTTATTGTTAACAAGAATTTTGATGTTTGAGAAATATGTTTATATGTCATTATAAGGTCAGATATGACATATTCAGCCATCTATAATCTAGGTTGCATTGCAGCCAATAGTTGATGAAAGGTTCTGAAGGACTGTATACAAGATCAGTAATATTATCAATTATGTACAATGTTGCCCTTTTCATAAATGACAAGTGGTTGACTCTATATCCATGTTGGAAATCACACATACATATCAATTAAGTACTCTGATCTTGTCGTCTTGTATGTTGGAAAACTTGAAGTGTGTATTTGATTCAAATGATAGCTTATCTTTATTGAGTAATCTGATCTTGTTGTCTTGTATGTTGGAAAACTTGAAGTGTATATTATTGAATCAAATGATATCAATTAGATTATCTTTTATTTGAAAATATTGTATGAAGAAGTTGATCTTTCTTGGAAAGAAGAAAATATAGTACAAAATTTACTTTGCTAAAACTATTGAATTCTGTTTTTTTTTTTAATCACAAAAGAGGATAATCATGATTTTGGAGTCAAAATAAAAGGGCCATTTTTTCTCTTTTCCTTAAATCAAGAGGGCGGTCATGATTTTGAAGAAGTCAAAATAAAATGCTATTTTCTCTTAAAATTTAAATACTTGACTAGGCTTCATCTTTAAAAATCCAGAAAAAGTAAAAAAAATACAATATAGTACTGTATATTGGAGTAAAAAAATACAGTATACTACTGTACATTCAAGTGTTTCAACTGGTTGTAAATATAAGCTTCATTTTTGGCATCATAATATTTCTTTCTATACATTTACTGAAATATATATCAAGTACAAAAAAGCTAAGAGGAAAGAAAATGAGTTCACATGAAAATTGTATCTTATTATGACACTAAAAATGGATGAAATTCTATCACTCAATAATATGTGAATGAATTACATACAGTATATACTTAGGAGTACGTACCGTAAAAGCCAAGATAAACATTGAACTTTAATAATAATTCTTCAATCCTTTTAAATCCTGAAAAACTAAACTTTTCCAATTGGGCATTTTAGTAAAAGAACAAATTTTTAACGCCTTACTCTAGACCTTGCTGGCATACTTGAAAAGCTGAATAAAACACACTTCTATATTTCAAGTAAAAAAAAAAAAAACTTTTCAATGCATAAATCTTGATCTTATTGTAAGTCCACATAAAGCTTATTTAAAAAAAAAAAAAAAACACTTCTTTTTCAGTACCAAAAAAAAAAAAAAAAAAAACGGTAATATTTCGGCAGGGTCCCACCCAGCACCTTTTACCGCTTGCCAGTATATAGGAGCTTGATGTTACTATTTTTTCGCGAGCGAAGCGAGCGCACGGGTGAGCAAAAAACCATTAGACTATCGAAATATTACCGAAATCTAATGGTTTTTGCTCAGCCCAGTGAAGACTTCTTCAATCATGATGAAGAAAGTCCTTCATTCCAGCTCAAGTTTAACGGATTCTTCGATCGATTTCATAATATTGTCCTCTTCAATTGGAATATGTTCTCCTATGTACTGGCAAGCGACAATGGCGCTGGGTGGGGCTCTACCGAAATATCACCAAAATCATAATCATCATCCGTCAACTTTTATGAATCCTACAAATCTGTAAACTTTTCCAATTAAGAATTTTTATTTTCAAAGTAATTAAAAGGTAGTGGCATCCTTCAATGCCATCATTTCTTAATACTAAACAGTAGCCTATAATACAGCATTTACAAATGTATAATGATATGTTCAGAACTAGCAGTTCTTTTAAAAGATCTCAGAAAGTTTTTAGCAAATTAAACAGAAAATTTTACTGTAAAAATTAATGCCAATAATATTGTAATGTCAGGTTAACAGTAAGTAGCTTGCTTTCTGTTAATTTTCATAACCATATTTTCACAATTTTTAATTTCACAAATGATCTGAAAAAAGTTATATAGCCTAAATGTCCTAAGGAATTTTTTGTAAACCAAGCAGTAAAATATTACTGTAAAAATCAGTGCAACCATTTGCCAATAATATTGTAATGTTAGATTACTGTAATAGTAGTTTCCTTTCTGATAATTTTCAGAGCCATATTTTCACAATTTTTTACTTCCAAAAATTATCTAAATTTTTTTTTGATAAAAACAAAAATTTTACTGTAAAAATCAATGTAAACATTTATCAATAATATTGTAACGTCAAATTAATTGTAGTTTGCTTTCTAAAAATTTTCATAACCCTATTTTAACAATTTTTCATTTCCAAAATTCTCTGAAAAAAAACTACCATAACGTAAATATCCCAAGAATTTTTTTTTTTTTTGTAAATCACAAAAAGAATATCAGCGTTAAATCGATGCAAACATTTGCCAATAATATTGTAACGTCAAATTAATTGTAGTTTGCTTTCTAATAATTTTCATAACCATATTTTAACAGTTTTTCATTTCCAAAATTCTCTGAAAAAACTACAAAATTTTTCATTTCCAAAATTCTCTGAAAAAAATACAATAGTCTGAATGGAAAGATACAAAGTAATTAGACTCAGTCTTTGGATAATGTCTAAATGCATTTCAAAAACCAAATCAATAACAAACATCAAGTAATATTACACAGTACGTATGTCTAACAGAAGGACTTTTTGAACATTGAAATTCCTTCGGTTAATAATCTACAGTAATTCCTACCCTATTTCTTTATTAAATACAAAAATACAGAGCGATGACACAGAAACACATCACATTACACTGGATGGAAACCAAAAAACAGAGCCTTTATTTTAACAATTTCATATTCAAGAGGCAAACGTACAGATGGCTTCATTAATTCTGGTACGCTTCACTGGAAGTTTAAGAGATATCTGGTACAGGTTTGCCAGGGGGAGCCTTTTCAGGATAAAAACCTAAAATTTGGCCTTTTTGAAAATGGTTGGGCTTTTTGAAAATGGTTGGCCTTTTTGAAAATGGTTGGCCTTTTTGAAAATGGTTGGCCTTTTTGGCCTTTTTGAAAATGGTTGGCCTTTAGTAATATGAAAAAGGGATGGCCTTTAATGGTATATTTTTGGCCTTTTTATCTAATGGGTTGCCCTTTAAAAGCTGCAGTTTATTAGAACTTTGCCTTTTCTCATTTAGAAAAACTTGCTAACCGGATCTGACAGCTGTGAATAATACCAGGTAACATTGTGTTTAGTAAAAGAGAAGCTGCTGGTAACACTGCCTGTTAAAAAAAGTCTTCAAGCTTGTAAACAAGTAATCTAAAGAATTTTCATTAATTTTACGAAGTGCTGCTTAGAAAAAATATTCTTCTTGGCTTTAACGACACTTCGTAAACTTGATAAAAATGCTTTTGATCACATGTTAGCAAGCTCGGTGAATTTGTTTCATAGGCAACGTGACCAAGATATTCTCCTTTGCTAAACATAACCTTATCTGCTACTGTAAATAGTTGCCAGGCATCTCTTTAGCATCCCTCTAAGTGTACTGGAATTAATGAAATCAACTGTACCAATCTATTACTGGTGTTTCTGAGATTGTGTTCGTCAAGAACTTTCTAAAAAAAAACTAATTCAGTATTTGGTGAACATTAGAAATCTTGAATATGATATTGCTAATCTTATATTAGAATTACATATATGATAATAAAGTATTTTGCACAATATAATCTATCATAAATAAACAGAGATAACATTTAAAAATTGTCTATATCATCATTGTCTTAACTATATCACATGATGAACCATTTCAAGAATACTGAACCTAAGCAAGGCAAAAGGATCCTCTGATTTTACAAAGCAATGACTGTTTCATTCACTCTTGTTTTCATGGAACTAATCTCACTGGATCTCACAGTTTCTCTCGATAAAGTTATCTGCTAGAACGATCTTGATTTGCTTATATGCAGTAGATCTAGTTAGCTAGATCTTTGTGGTGAAGTTGATTATCCCACATTATAATAAAAAGTCTGTACGTGTATAAGATTTAATTAGAGTAGTCCACATTATAAACACAAAGCCTGTGCTTATGGAAGTGCTTTACTGTACTGAAATTTAAGATTTAATTTGAGTAGCCCACACTATAAACACAAAGTCAGTACTTAAAGAAGTGCTTGACTGTACTAAAATTTAAGATTTAATTAAAGTAGGCCACACCATAAACACAAAGTATGTACTTATAGAAGTGCTTGACTGTACTAAAATTTAAGATTTAATTAAATAGGCCACACCATAAACACAAAGTCTGTACTTATAGAAGTACTCTACTGAACTAAAATTTAGGATTTAATTTGAGTAGCCCACACTATAAACACAAAGTCAGTACTTATAAAAGTGCTTTACTGTATGTACTAAAATTTAAAATTTAATTTGAATAGTCCACACTATAAGCACAAAGTCTGTACTAACAGCAGTGCTTGACTACTAAAATTCAAGATTTCATATTTTAAATTTTAGATCAAAAGACAGTTTCGTAAGACGAATCGCTCTAAAAAAAGGTGTTCAAACCTGTAACAAAAACAACTCGAGCGTAACCAGTTGAATACAGTACCCAATACAGCTGTTGATGAAGTCACTTGAAAAAATATTGAGATCATAAATGGACAGGAACAATTGGAGGATTCAATAAGCAAGGCAATGAGACTTGTCTTCTGATTCTAAAAGGCAGAGATGTGTGTACTGCTCATTGAGCTTAACTTACAAACGCACAATAATAATAGAGACGTACCAACAGTAGTCAAGAGATAACGACCAATATCTATTCACCGATTAGGGGATGATTTAACGTTTAATATACTAAATACCACAGTATTACTTAAAATCTGATATAACTAGATATCAATGTATGTGCCCATACGTTTGTATTTGAAGCATTAGTTCTTATTAGATTACCCGAACGTACAAACTAATTAAATGCATCAAATATAAAAGAACTTTTTAAGGAGATTTCAACCAGGGCACAAGACAATTACGTGATTATCAATAACTTTTAAAAATACTCTAAGGAATATTCCAATTAACTTGAAAACATTCGACTAAAATTAACATCCAGACAGACTGTGTTTTTCGATCAATTTGATAGATTCACGATTTTTAAAATATATATAAATTTTCTCTAGTAAAGAAAATTGATAATGAAAATATCAAAACCGGAGAATAAACGAAAATAAAATAAGTTTACTTGAAGTTTTACTCTTTGGCAATATTATCTGTATCTCTTATCATCATCAATAATGGTATTAAAAGTCCACAATAATATGCGTTGTATATTTAAAAAATGCAGAAGCTTTTGCACGTTTTACAAAGTGCGAAAGCTATTGCGTTTTTTAGTTATACAGCGCATATAATTATGTATTTTTAATAACCATGATCAACAGACACAGCACGGTGTTTTATTCAAGTTATTATCAATAATGATATCTACACAACAGAGAAATTACTTATCTCTCAGATGAACCTAAAACAATATAAACACCAGAGGAATTTTACCTCATGGTACGAACTCTCTGCCAATCAAGGCAGTACCTCATGGTACGAACTGTCTGCCAATTAAGACAGTACCTCATGGTACGAACTGTCTGCCAATTAAGACAGTACCTCATGGTACGAACTGTCTGCCAATTAAGATAGTACCTCATGGTACGAACTCTCTGCCAATTAAGACAATATCTCATGATACGAACTGTCTGCCAATAAAGACAGTACCTCATGGTACGACTGTCTGCCAATTAAGACAATACCTCATGGTACGAACTGTCTGCCAGTCAAAACAAGACACCTGTAAAGGTAGAGTAATCAACTGTTGCTTTCAATCTAGCAGACAACTTGTATCAATTGAAACAAGCCGAGTAACCGTAAACATTTACGAGATTCTTGTGCAACACGCACGATGTACGTATAATACTGGTGCGCGAGTTGAAATACCCACCAATATGCCTTTGCTAAAGAGGCATCATATTCCATGAAGTAGTAAATGAATTAAAAAGCACTTGTAAGAATCCTTTCTTTTTTTTCTACGTATGTAAAATCCTCGACAAATCACAGTGGAGACTGTCTTGTTTAATCGATCATTTTGAAGAGAGCGATAGACAAAATAAGACCCAGCAGCTGAAAAAATAAGATGTGTTAATTATTCGTACGTGTATTTGTAAAATGCAGATACAGGTATCTGTATGCATTTATCTGTACAAGATAGGGCAAAACACTCACTAAAGTTTGTACAGTATACATTCATCTTTACAAGAGGGGATAAAACGCTCACTAAAGTTTGTACAGTATACATTCATCTTTACAAGAGGGGATAAAACGCTCACTAAAGTTTGTACAGTATACATTCATCTTTACAAGAGGGGATAAAACTCTCACTAAAGTTTGTACAGTATACATTCATCTTTACAAGAGGGGATAAAACTCTCACTAAAGTTTGTACAGTATACATTCATCTTTACAAGAGGGGATAAAACGCTCACTAAAGTTTGTACAGTATACATTCATCTTTACAAGATAGGGCAAAACGCTCACTAAAGTTTGTACAGTATACATTCATCTTTACAAGAGGGGATAAAACTCTCACTAAAGTTTGTACAGTATACATTCATCTTTACAAGAGGGGATAAAACGCTCACTAAAGTTTGTACAGTATACATTCATCTTTACAAGAGGGGATAAAACGCTCACTAAAGTTTGTACAGTATACATTCATCTTTACAAGAGGGGATAAAACTCTCACTAAAGTTTGTACAGTATACATTCATCTTTACAAGAGGGGATAAAACTCTCACTAAAGTTTGTACAGTATACATTCATCTTTACAAGAGGGGGTAAAACGCTCACTAAAGTTTGTACAGTATACATTCATCTTTACAAGAGGGGATAAAACGCTCACTAAAGTTTGTACAGTATACATTCATCTTTACAAGAGGGGATAAAACGCTCACTAAAGTTTGTACAGTATACATTCATCTTTACAAGATAGGGCAAAACGCTCACTAAAGTTTGTACAGTATACATTCATCTTTACAAGAGGGGATAAAACGCTCACTAAAGTTTGTACAGTATACATTCATCTTTACAAGAGGGGATAAAACGCTCACTAAAGTTTGTACAGTATACATTCATCTTTACAAGAGGGGATAAAACGCTCACTAAAGTTTGTACAGTATACATTCATCTTTACAAGAGGGGATAAAACTCTCACTAAAGTTTGTACAGTATACATTCATCTTTACAAGAGGGGATAAAACGCTCACTAAAGTTTGTACAGTATACATTCATCTTTACAAGAGGGGATAAAACGCTCACTAAAGTTTGTACAGTATACATTCATCTTTACAAGAGGGGATAAAACGCTCACTAAAGTTTGTACAGTATACATTCATCTTTACAAGAGGGGATAAAACGCTCACTAAAGTTTGTACAGTATACATTCATCTTTACAAGAGGGGATAAAACGCTCACTAAAGTTTGTACAGTATACATTCATCTTTACAAGAGGGGATAAAACTCTCACTAAAGTTTGTACAGTATACATTCATCTTTACAAGAGGGGATAAAACGCTCACTAAAGTTTGTACAGTATACATTCATCTTTACAAGAGGGGATAAAACGCTCACTAAAGTTTGTACAGTATACATTCATCTTTACAAGAGGGGATAAAACGCTCACTAAAGTTTGTACAGTATACATTCATCTTTACAAGAGGGGATAAAACGCTCACTAAAGTTTGTACAGTATACATTCATCTTTACAAGAGGGGATAAAACTCTCACTAAAGTTTGTACAGTATACATTCATCTTTACAAGAGGGGATAAAACGCTCACTAAAGTTTGTACAGTATACATTCATCTTTACAAGAGGGGATAAAACGCTCACTAAAGTTTGTACAGTATACATTCATCTTTACAAGAGGGGATAAAACGCTCACTAAAGTTTGTACAGTATACATTCATCTTTACAAGAGGGGATAAAACTCTCACTAAAGTTTGTACAGTATACATTCATCTTTACAAGAGGGGATAAAACGCTCACTAAAGTTTGTACAGTATACATTCATCTTTACAAGATAGGGCAAAACACTCACTAAAGTTTGTACAGTATACATTCATCTTTACAAGAGGGGGTAAAACGCTCACTAAAGTTTGTACAGTATACATTCATCTTTACAAGAGGGGATAAAACGCTCACTAAAGTTTGTACAGTATACATTCATCTTTACAAGAGGGGATAAAACGCTCACTAAAGTTTGTACAGTATACATTCATCTTTACAAGATAGGGCAAAACACACTTTAAAGTTTGGTTACATGATGAATTATCAACTGTTCTATTGTAAATGACAACAGTGTAATTGACAAATGATGAAGAAAAAAATGTTAAGGAGAAATTTAAGTATCCTATAAATGACAACAGAATAATTTATAAATAATGAAGGAAAAAGAAACTATTAAGGAGGAATTCAAGTATCTTACTAAACACCAACTCAATTCACTTTTAAAAAAGCATGTGAACAAAATCCACGTGACTGACACTAGATCAACTTTTGTATAAAAACAGAATTTTCAATGACAATGGTGTCTCTACTAAATATCAAACTAATGTTTTTAATTTCAACAAATAATAAAAAATCTTTGTGGACCTAGAAGTTCGCAATGCCCACTTCTATTAAAACATTACTGATTACTCTCTCCTGATTTGAGATAAAGTAAAAAAGAAATCAAGTAATGATATATAAGAACAGGAGATTTTCTAGATGCTGTAGAGTTTCTAGTAATTCGTCTTTTTCTTAAAATCTTTATAAAGTATATAAAATTCTGTGTATCCACATATTTCTTTTATGTATCCCACCACTGATTCATGACAGAAGTCAAGCTTTAGGATAATACACTGTACTGTGACTGTCAATTGAACAAAAATTTTAAAAATACTTGTATGTAGATAGTTCACAGTGATGGGACTTACAGTCACAATTTTGAAATAGAAGCATTTGATACTGGGGTAGAATTTCTTGCTAGCTTTTAGGATTATGAAGTTGAGATTGCAATGTGTCAATAATTCTGTTGCTTAAGAGGAAAAATGATAATTAACAGAAGTAAATGCCAACTGTTGTTTCATTTTTATTGACAGAGAGAAAGAAATGGTTTCTAAGCCAAACTGCAGAAGTGATATAAAACAGTGCAAAGATATCCTACTTGCAAAAGGAGGATTTAATGTAGAAATTATTCTTGGATGTTGACTTAATAAAATTAGTTTTAGCATTTACTTACCATAATTGCTGCGACAGCGATGGCAACACCACCTATTATAACAGCCTGACTTGCAACAAATTCAGTTGCCTTCTTGTAGCATCCAGTCAGATGGGCATTTGCTGAAGTGGGACCCCTCTGACAATCCATTAACTGGGAATAAAGTGGGAGAAAAAGTATATTATAGAAAAATTAATTTTTGTGATACATCGCTTATATATACCATTGCGTATATTTGTAGTTTTAGACTTCACAGACTCACAGTCTTGTCTAAGGCGTCAATGACCTTCGATGTCAGGATGCTAGAGAACTTCAAATAAATCAATCAATCTAACAGGTAGAAGAGACAGACTCAGAAGGGTGAACAAGTGTCCTCTGTCACTTCTGAGTGGTCAACACGTTTAGAAGACTCTGGATCTGAAAGTGGTTGCAGAAGCAAAGTATAGCTGCAGCCGTAGACCACATGTATTCAAACACAGATTCGGCAGGGTGAACAGGGGTCCTCTGTCACTTCTGAGTGGTCAACACGTTTAGAAGACTCTGGATCTGAAAGTGGTTGCAGAAGCAAAGTATAGCTGCAGCCATGGACCACATGTATTCAAACACAGATTCGGCAGGGTGAACAGGGGTCCTCTGTCACTTCTGAGTGGTCAACACCTTTAGAAGACTCTGGATCTGAAAGTGGTTGCAGAAGCAAAGTATAGCTGCAGCCATGGACCACATGGATTCAGACAGACTCGGCAGGGTGAACAGGAGTCCTCTGTCACTTCTGAGTGGTCAACACATTGAGAAGACTCTGGATCTGAAAGTGGTTACAAGACTCTGGATCTGAAAGTGGTTACAGAAGCAAAGTATAGCTGCAGCCGTAGACCACATGAATTCAGACATAGACTCGGCAGGGTGAACAGGAGTCCTCTGTCACTTCTGAATGGTCAATACCTTTATAAGACTATGAATCTGGAATTGGTTACAGAAGAGAAGTATAGCTACAACCATGGACCACATGGATTCAAACACAGACTCTGCCGTCTTTTGTCTAACAGGTAGAAGAGAAGTATAGCTGCAGCTATGGACCACATACTATGCAGTCTTGTCTAACAGAGAGAATGGAAGTATAGCTCCAGCTATGGACCACACGAATTCATAATCCAACTTAGCAGTCTTGTCTAACAAACAGGAGAAAATTATAGCCACAGCTATGGACCCCCTTTCTTTTATTTCACATTCTATGCAGTCTTGTCTAACAGACAGAATGGAAGTATAGCTCCAGCTATGGACCACACGGATTCATAATCAAACTTTGCAGTCTTCTTTAACAGACAGGAGAAAAGTATAGCTCCAGCTATGGACCACACGGATTCATAATCAAACTTTGCAGTCTTGTCTAATAAACAGGAGAAAAGTATAGCCACAGCTATGGACCACATGCATTCTTTCATATTCTATGCAGTCTTGTCTAACAGACAGAATGGAAGTTTAGCTCCAGCTATGGACCACACAGATTCATAATCAAACTTTGCAGTCTTGTCTAATTAACAGGCGAAAAGTATAGCCACAGCTATGGACCACATGCATTCATTCACATTCTATGCAGTCTTGTCTAACAGACAGAATGGAAGTTTAGCTCCAGCTATGGACCACACGGATTCATAATCAAACTTTGCAGTCTTGTCTAATAAACAGGCGAAAAGTATAGCTCCAGCTATGGACCACATGCATTCATTCACATACTATGCAGTCTTGTCTAATAGACAGAATGGAAGTTTAGCTCCAGCTATTAACCACACGGATTCATAATCAAACTTTGCAGTCTTGTCTAACAGACAGGAGGAAAGTATAGCTACAGCTATGGACCCCATGAATCCAACAGTACTCTACTGTCACCTGCCTCACTTCATTGTAAAAGGAAGCTGTGAGGGACGATGATGAGAATCTGCAGAGATTTCATTTTGGTACACGAAGCAGCTGACATCATCAAATTGCTTTCAATAGAATAGAATGCGAACATATACTGAAGGAATCAGCATATTTTGCTTTCAGCCACATTTTACCCTCAATGTATGCACACAGTTTTCATTCATGATTCACCCGTTGAAGATACCAGGCTCTTATCTTGTCATTCACTACTTAGGAAAAAGTACCATTGAATATAAGTACGGCAGAGCTTGTTTTCTTGTTTTTTTTTCTTTCTTATTAAAGTTAAAAAGTTAAAGTTGTGGGTTTTAGGTCTCCCCTGAGACGACCTTCATCATCTCCTCGGGCGACCATGAGCCATCTGGGACTATTACTAGCCCCCTCTAACCTCCCCCCCCAGGCGCCACTCTGGGGAGTACCCCCGGTAGAATGTCTCACTATTCGCGCCTTAGCGGGGACGCGAACTCGGGACCTCTGAAACAGAAGCCCGCAACGCTACCAACTTAGCTATCCAGAGAATTATCACCCACTATTTAGGAAAAAGCACATTGGCAAAACAAAGAATGATAATTATCAAGTATTACTAAACAATAACCAGTTTTAACAGGCAGACAGTGCATCTATAATTCATCAAGAGATTTCTAATTTCTAAGTACAGTAAGCATGCCTCAACATCTGAGTGACCTAGCATTTTATGTGGATTAAGTTGCCATCCTTTAACTGTTAACATATTTTCCTTTAAAATCCTCACTCTACAGGATGTGGTAGAAGGTCAGGTATTAATAGTTCAATCTTTTTGCATATGAAATATTCATCTAATTAATTCTTGCTATGGTGAATTTGAAAAATCATTGGTAATATTCATTTAAAATCTTATTAAGAAACAAATATGAATAGCAATTTTGTTACTGATTTGCACCACTGAATATTCATCAGCAGTATACTATATACCACTCTTTTGGGCTCGAGCCATTTCGTCCTGATGGAAGTTCCTCCAAGGCAGCTTTCTACTTGGAATATTTCTGCTAGTGATATAGCAGAGAATTTTACCTGTAGAGGTATCACAGCGTTACTACCCCCGGAGCGAATATCCCGAAAGATATCGTGTATGTAACAGGGACGTTCGAATATGTTAACCTTATCTAAAAGGATATGGGATAGGATTGATTACGTGGGAGAGCCGTTACAACTCTGAATGTAAACACGTACGCTGATCACCATAGATTTTACCCATGTCAAAATCCCTTGTTTCTGGTTTTCAAAACTAACACAGCTTCTGGCACTTAATGTTTTCCAATGATTAAATCTATGGAAGGCCAAATGACCATAGCTCTTCCATCTCTTATTGTAGGGAACCTTTTACAGTGTGTCTTTAAAGTCGTAACGCGGATACGTTACAACTGAAAATTTGAAGCAATATTTCTCTAATTCCAATATAGCTAGTTTTTACTTTGTACTTTTTCTTTGCTCCCTTTGCTCTCTTTCTTTTTGCTCCCCCTGCTTTCTTTCTTCCAGTGTCTTGGGTTAGAGTTCTCTTGCTTGGGGGTACACTCAGGAATTTATCCCCGACTTTAACGTAATATCTTAATATGGGCTGCCAATGCAAGAGCCTATGGCCCTCTTATTTTAAGGCTGAGGTCAATCTTAAACGAACGAACGAATGAACACTCAGGCACACTACCTGGTTCCTTATTTCCTTTCCTCACAGCTATTTTCCCTGTTGGAGCTTTGGGCTTATAGCCTACTGCTTTTCCAACAAGGGTAGTAGCTTAGCTAGTAATAATAATAATAATCTAGTTCAAGCTGGCTTACAGAACCTAAAAGTGCTCTAACATTCACATCCAGTTCAAGAACAGAGATCCTTTGGGAGAATCCTAAAAGTAGTTAAAAAGGTGACCCTATCCAGAAATATCTCTTGAAGTGTGACTGGTCCATAAGTGTTGATACAAATACATTTCTTCCTCGAAAATCAAGTAAACTTAATAATCTAGTTTTAATGATGGCATCTACAGTTGAATCAGTGGAACTTCATAAGTTCAAACTTTCAGCAAATGCTTTTATTTTGAACAGGTGGACAAGAGTCTCTCGTCATAGTTTATATATGACAGATCTATTTTAACGCCGATACTTATCTTGAGATATTTTATATTTTCCATTCATTACTTCTCATATATAGTTTATCTATTTACTTATTTCTTTTCTTCACTGGGCTATGTTTCTTGTTGAAGCCCCTGGGCTTATAGTATCCTGCTTTTCCAACTAGGGTTATAGATTAGCTAGCAATAATGATAATAATATTTCAAAAAGACTGGTGCCCATACTATGTAACTACGAATTAAATTTTGATAACTTGTCACTATTGCAACAATATATTCATGCAATTTATATCTACTTATCCATCCATATACCAAGGCACTTCCCCCAATTTTGGGGGGTAGCCGACACCAACAATGAAACAAAACAAAAAGGGGACCTCTACTCTCTATGTTCCTTCAGCCTAATCAGGGACTCAACCGAGTTCAGCTGGTACTGCTAGGGTGCCACAGCCCAACCTCCCACATTTCCACCACAGATGAAGCTTCATAATGCTGATTCCCCTACTGCTGCTACCTCCGCGGTCATTTAAGGCACCGGAGGAAGCAGCAGGGCCTACTGGAACTGCATATCTACTTATAAAGTTTAATAAAAAAGGGTCTATAAATGTGTGCCAACCTATTGAACACTTACATACATACAGTACATTAACATAGATTATACGTACCTCTCCAGCTTCGTTCTTTTTACAGCATGATCTTGGAACTAAGTTCCCTCCAAGACTGAAGTTGATATTTGTGAGCCATTCTGTTAAGGGGCTTTCGATGCCACAACACTTCATCTGAAAAAAAGAATAGAATTTAGATTATATTTCTCCTTACCGATTATATTAGATGCAAATCATAAAAATATCTCCCTATTAATGTACTATATTGTAGTTTATTGAATGACAAAAAAGAGAATTCAGATTATATTTCTCTTGACTAATTATATTAGATGCAAATCATAAAAGCATCTCCCTATTACTTTATTGTAGTTTATTGAATAACATAAAAGTGAATTCAGATTATATTTCTTTTGACTAATTATATTAGATACAGATCATAAAAGTACCTCCCTATTAATGTACTTTTTTGTAGTTTATTGAAGGACAAAAAAGAGAATTCAGATTATATTTCTCCTTACTAATTATATTAGATGCAAATCATAAAAGTATCTCCCTATTAATGTACTGTATTGTAGTTTATTGAATAACATCAGTTTGTACAATATCCTCTGTACCATGCTCTTCCATTGTTTAGGGTTAGAGTTCTCTTGCTTGAGGGTACAATCAGGCACACTATTCTGTTTCCTTATTTACTTTCCTCACAGGGCTATTAGACTGCAGTAGTTAACCTCTTGAGTGAAGAAGAATTGTTTGGTATGTCAGTGTATGAGGACATAGGAGAATATGTAAATAGGCCAGACTATTTGGTGTATGTGTAGGCAAAAGGAAAATGAACTGTAACCAAAGAGAAGGATCTAATGTAGTACTGTCTGGCCAGTCAAAAGACCCCATAACTCTCTAGAGGTAGTATGTCAATAGGTAGCTGGTGCCCTGGCCAACCTACTACTTATGATATATTAGTTGGTGGAGACCTTCAGTGAGTGAGTCAGTAGGAATGGAGTTGATTTGAAGAGATAAAATCCACAAGGCAGAAAAGTTACTAAAATTAAATATATCACATTATGAGTTACTAAAATTAAATATATCACATTATGAGTTACTAAAATTAAATATATCACATTAAGAGTTACTATAATTAAATATATCACGTTAAGAGTGGTAAGCTGAAATAGAGATTGATTTAATTATTTTGAGAAATACAGGTGACCTAAAAGTATCAATACAGTAACATTTTTTTAAATATCAACGTAGTTCAGTGTTCTGTGTTTATATATACAGTGCAATTTTTAAAAAAATCAACATACTGTAGTCTAGAGTTTTATGTATCTAAGTTCATTATTTTCTTTTTTTTCAATATTCTGATACACAAAAAGTTTGGTAGTAAGAGAGACTTGAGAAGTCTATAGGTTATGAGAAAACTGCTCAATTTGGGGTCCATACTTTTTCAAATAAAATTTTCTTTTCTATGAATAAAAGATTCCAATCTAGAATGAAACAGAATAAAATTGACCCACAATTTCAGTGTTCTATGTGTCTATATATACAGTGCAATTCTAAAAATTTCAACATTCTGTAGTCCAGTGTTTTATGTATCTGTAAATACAGTACATTTTTTTTTTTCAATATTCAGATACACAAAAAAAAAAAAGTTTGGTAGCAAGAGTGACTTAAGAATTCTATAGGTCATGAGAAAACTGCTCAATGTGGGGGTCCAACCTTTTTCAAATAAAATATTCTTTTTTATGTATCAAAGATTCCAATCTAGAATTTTCAAGAAGCAGAATGAATATTGACCCACTGAAATTCAATTCCTACTATTTATTTGAAATTAGGGCTGCTTTCAAACCAGAAAAAAAACCTCCTAAATTATGACTTTGATACTTGATTAAGACACCAACTAAGAGCAACAATTAACTACGTCAAGTGTTGTGGTAGCTTATATGAAACATCTTCTCTTAAGCTAGATTGTTAATTGCATATGCAATCTCACTGTCCTTGTGAGCTAGGGATAGGTGGTTTGGGATAAGCCCATAGGTCTACCTGCTGAGTCGTCAGCAGCTATTGTGTGGCCCTCCCTGGGTATGTCTTGACAGAGTGGGGTTTGGGCCATGATCATATGTATATATTATAAGCCTCTAGGGCATTGTTCTGCTAAGACATTGTCACTGTCCCTTGCCTCTGCCATTCATGAGTGACCTGGCTCTCCCTGGCCCTAGCTTGATGAAGAGGGGCTTGGGTGCTGATCGTGTGTTTATATTGTCAGCCTTGAAGGTATTGTCTTGCTATTGCATTGTCACTGTCCCTGGCCTCTGCCATTCATGAGCGACCTGGCTCTCCCTGGCCCTAGCTTGATGAAGAGAGGGCATGGGTGCTGATCATATGTTTATATTGTCAGTCTCTAGGGCATTGTCACTATCCCTTGCCTCCGCCATTCATGAGCGACGCATAAACCTTTAAACTAATGACCCCTTAAACTTACCGCAATCTGGGTCTCATCCCAGGCCTTTGTGATGGACGAGCCAGAATTTGGAGAGTATTCCTTCATGGCACTGGTCATGGAGTGCTTGATTGTGGTTCCAGCCTTATCTTTGAACACGTAGCCTAAAATCCCTCCGATAAGAAGAATGACGAAGAGAAGTAACACGAAGATGAAGTACTGCAAAGAAAAGGAAAGGGGGATTATTTAGGTTCATACGTGAGATACCTGGGAATTAGCTGATTAGTAATTTTTTATATTTTGGAACCTGGAAATTAGTTTTGTTATTCTCAATACTTGGAAACTGGAAAATAACTGCTTTATCATTTTCAATTGGAAACTGGAAAATAACTTCTTTGTGATTTTTAAAGGGAAGCTCTGTATATTCTGATGATGACAGCTTTATGACTGTGTATACTGGGAATTTCTATGGTTTACAGTGTTCTGACCTTCCAACTTTAAAATTAAACCTTGTCATCTTTTAGCATGAACTTCATAACTTGAAAAATTTTCCCACATGGCGTTAATGCCACCAGCACACCTCACGAGGTACACTGTAGGCATTGCTGAAGGATCTTCACAGTGTCCCTTTGGCCCTTAGCTGCACCCAGTTCTTAGTAATCTATATTACCCCTGTACCCACTTTCTCCCATTTTATTTTCCAGCATATTTTAGTTTTTGATACACAGTTCAACATCAGGGATTTCTTCCAGTGGCATCCTGGTGGCGCATGGCCTTCCTAGCCCTAACCTGTGCCACACATGGTCTTGCTAGCCCTAGCCTGGGCCATACGATTTAAACTACATACATCCTTCCAACCCAAAACATTCCGGGGACAACTTACCGTGAGCAGCATACATTTGATCTCCTTGAGGGCCCCAAAACATCCGAGGAAAGAGACGAAGAAGATCAGACAGCCGGTTGCAATGAGGATGTAAGCCGCATTCATGTACATCTCATTGCCGAGCAACTGTTCCAAATATGGGCGATCAACGACAGTCCAAATACCAAGTACAAGGATGACTATGCTCGCAACCTGGAAGATAAATAGACACATGAATACATTTGAGTTGTGGTATAGAGATACTTTGAATTCTTGGGGAGTAAATTGTGGACATAAATACATTTCAGTTATAGTATAGAGATACTTTAGATTCTTGGGAAGTAAATTTCTGACATAAATACATTTCAATTATGGTATAGATATACTTTAGATTCTTGGGTAGTAAATTGTGGACCATTGCATGAAAGGATGTGCTCTGGTAAACCAAGAGTTACGATGAAGTCTGCATTTGAGCTACAGTGGATGGTACTACGTACATCAACAACTCTACTAGGACATACAAGGCTGTCGCAGTATTAATTAACATATGGTATGAAGAGCATACATAATGTACTTTTATGCTAGTACCCTTAAAAATCATTAGCAATGCAACATACTATAGATTATATAGTGCATACTGTATATGGTTACTATGTTATATATGGGAACAGCCCTCAAATCCCCTTACGGCCCCTAAAAAAACTCAAATTTTCACAAAACTATTTGCAGTAATGGTTATTATAAACATACCACTCTAGATATCTATAATTTGCATATGACTAGAGTGCTTTAGAAACTTTTAGATTTATTTTAATGAATATCCCCGCATCATGTAGAGGAGATAAAAAATTCTGCAAATTTTGTAGACATTAAAACTTATAAATTATGTTGAATCCCTGGTCAAGTAACCAGTGAAGGAAATGAAGATGCTGATAAATTATCAACTGTCTGTATCAGATCTGATATATTGTATTCATGTCAGAGACTTATTACTAATTATGAAACTGATCAATTACTTGAATTTAGGGTATTTTTTGCACAACTCTGACAGTCTCAGAAGTGCAAGGAATGTAGAACAACATTTACAATTGCAATATGCATTTTTCAACTAAAAACAAAATGTGGTGAACATCTTCCTTCCCACTCGAGATACTACGCTAGTCTCATTGGGTCATTTGACTAGCCAGACAGTACTACATTGGATCCCTCTCTCTGGTTACGGCTTATTTTCCCTTTGCCTACACATACACCGAATAGTCTAGCCTATTCTTTACATGTTCTCCTCTGTCCTCATACACCTGACAACACTGATATTACCAAACAGTTCTTCAATCTTTACATATTCTCCTCTGTCCTCATACACCTGACAACACTGAAATTACCAAACAGTTCTTCAATCTTTACATATTCTCCTCTGTCCTCATACACCTGACAACACTGATATTACCAAACAGTTCTTCAATCTTTACATATTCTCCTCTGTCCTCATACACCTGACAACACTGAAATTACCAAACAGTTCTTCAATCTTTACATATTCTCCTCTGTCCTCACACACCTGACAACACTGAAATTACCAAACAGTTCTTCAATCTTTACATATTCTCCTCTGTCCTCATACACCTGACAACACTGATATTACCAAACAGTTCTTCAATCTTTACATATTCTCCTCTGTCCTCATACACTTTACAACACTGATATTACCAAACAGTTCTTCAATCTTTACATATTCTCCTCTGTCCTCATACACCTGACAACACTGAAATTACCAAACAGTTCTTCAATCTTTACATATTCTCCTCTGTCCTCATACACTTTACAACACTGATATTACCAAACAGTTCTTCAATCTTTACATATTCTCCTCTGTCCTCATACACCTGACAACACTGATATTACCAAACAGTTCTTCAATCTTTACATATTCTCCTCTGTCCTCATACACTTTACAACACTGATATTACCAAACAGTTCTTCAATCTTTACATATTCTCCTCTGTCCTCATACACCTGACAACACTGATATTACCAAACAGTTCTTCAATCTTTACATATTCTCCTCTGTCCTCATACACCTGACAACACTGATATTACCAAACAGTTCTTCAATCTTTACATATTCTCCTCTGTCCTCACACACCTGACAACACTGAAATTACCAAACAGTTCTTCAATCTTTACATATTCTCCTCTGTCCTCATACACCTGACAACACTGATATTACCAAACAGTTCTTCTTCACCCAAGGGGTTAGCTACTGTATTGTAACTGCCTTGTTTCCTTTCCTCACTGGGCTATTTTTTCCTGCTGGAACCCTTGGGCTTATAGCATATTCTTTTCCAACTAGGGTTATAGCTTGGATAATAATAATAATAATAATAATTGCTGTACCTATATACTTTGTAGAAAGGTTTTCTATTGAAAGACTATCTGCTCCAAGATATGTTATCCTAAAAAACACAAGAATTTTTCGACGTCCTGTACAATTTAACTTCCCTTTTATCCTCCACTTTCATTGAACTATTACTTCCTCTCAAACACACACCCAGATTGCCCAGACCTTTCGACCAGGACGGGGGCGGGGGAAAAAGGGGGTGGGGGGTGGGGGCTCATAGACCAGTGGGTATATCCCCTTCAATGACTTCCTCTTTTTAGAGAAACTTCTCCCTTCTTCAGCTCTAAGTCTTTGTTCTATGATTTTGATTCGTCTGTTCCTCCTACTCTACTTATGAGTAATCCGACATTTTCCGATCAAATTCATTATGATTATTCATTTTGATTATGATTTATGATTATGATTACTTACTTTGATGGCTGCTTTTCCGGTCCCATACAGCAGGGGAACCCCACTCTCTACAGGACCTCCACTGTCGTTTTACCTTGTTCGTTCACAGTATTTAACGTTTCATATCATATATTGTTCATTTACTGTTAAATCGTCACCGTCAAAAGACTCATGAAATAAGAAAGTCTTCAGTTTCCCCTTGAAAGCCTTAATGTCTTCAATCATTCGAATGTTTCGTGGGAGCTTATTATATAGTCAAGGGCCCTGGAGCCTAAAGTAGACACAAATCAAGGTTCCAACAGTTTGAAGCCATCTGTAACTATTCTCGTGACGACACGATTTGTTGGCTGCGCAATATGTAGCAATTCTTTTAAGTATTTTGGACGCCCGGTTCTGATAACTTGGTGGGTTATTGTACATATTTTTAATTCAATTCTCGCTTTAATCGGCAGCCAGTGTAAATCGATTAGTATAGGGGTGATTCTTTCTCTAGGTGGGACACCTTTTATCAGTCTTGCTCCTCTGTTTATTATGTTTTGTAATTTCTTAAGTTGCACTTTTGGTAAATTGTGATAGATAGAGTTGCAGTAGTCAATCCTGGTAACAACACAGTTTATCACAAGTTTCTTTTCAGAATTTTCGTCCAGGTACTTTTTTTATAAACGCAATATTTCTTAGATGATAACCAGCAGTTTTTATTACATTATTTATTTGGGCATTTAAAGACAGGTTACAGTCAAGAAATACACCTAGATCTCGAACTTTACTAGATATCGGCACCGAGTCATTATTTATGTTCATTTGAATGTCACCTAAGCTTTTCATGCACTCTCTCTTGCCCACCACCATGAATTCAGTTTTGTTCTCATTTAATTTCAGTTGTTTAAATGTCATCCATTCTCTAACACTATCAAGGATTCGGTTTAGAGTTTCAGTAGTGTCATGTATATCATTTATGGAGAAGTAAAATTGTGTGTCATCTGCAAATTGTTTAAACTTGACGCCATGCTAGCATTTTCGATAGACCAATAGTATAGATGCAGAATAAGATTGGGCCAAGTACACTCCCCTGGGGTACCCCTCTGTTTAAGGGTTCATATGATGAATAAGAGTTTCCAATTTGTACACTGTAATTTCTACCAACTAAGTAGTCTTTTAGGGATTCGAAGACTTGATCTTCAACGCCGATGGACCGTAGATCATTTAGTAGCAGTTCATGCACCACTGTATCAAAAGCAGCACTGAGATCGAGCAGTATTAAGATACCACATTTATTTTCATCCATCATTTCTAGCATATCATTTACAACAGAGCAGATGGCTGTCTCCGTAGAGTATAGTTTTCTGTAAGCAGATTGGTTGTCAGGCAAAGCTTCTATTACTTCTAAGTGGGTGACTAGTTGTTCCAGAATTACATATTCAAGCACTTTTGAGCTTAATTCCTGGTAGTTCAGAGCATTTTTCAGAACTGGTGTGACTATAGCCGTTTTCTCAGATTTAGGAAACTTATATTCACCAATGCTTGCATTTGCTATTCTCATTATTATTTCGGCTAGACTAGAAAAGCCTCTCTCTCCTTATTTACTTCAGATATTGGCATAGGATCGATCGCGCAGTTTGTTTTCTTTGCTCTCTTGATTATTCTGGTGTTGTCTTCTTGTGTTATGTTGTTAAATCGTATTAATTTTGTCTGTGTGCCTGGGGTATCATTAATCTGATATTGAGTATTTACTAAATGACCTGGTTATATTTTCAATTTTGTTTTTAAAGAATACTAGAAAATTATTTGCTAGTTCCTGGTCACTGTATCCATCAGGTAGCTTCTTTTCTTTTATATTTCCCATTATACCATTCAGGAGACGATATGATTATGGTCAAATGGTTCATTGATAAAAAAATGGCCAAATGGCTCATTGACAAAAAAAAAATAAATAAAAATAAAAAAAATGCCCAAATGGTTCATTGATAAAAAAATGGCCAAATGGCTCATTGACAAAAAAAAAAAAATAAATAAAAATAAAAAAAAATGCCCAAATGGTTCATTGATGAAAAAATGGCCAAATGGCTCATTGACAAAAAAAAAATAAATAAAAATAAAAAAAAATGCCCAAATGGTTCATTGATGAAAAAATGGCCAAATGGCTCATTGACAAAAAAAAAAAAAAAATGCCCAAATGGTTCATTGATGAAAAAATGGCCAAATGGCTCATTGACAAAAAAAAAAAAAAAAAAATGCCCAAATGGTTCATTGATAAAAAAAAGTGGCCAAATGATTCATTGATAAACAATTTATCAAATGATGCATTGAAAATCAAGTCATCAAATGATTTATTGATAAAAAAGTTATCAAATGATGCATTGATAGACAAGATATCAAATGATTTGTTGATAAAAAAGTTATCAAATGATGCATTGATAGACAAGATATCAAATGATTTGTTGATAAAAAAGTTATCAAATGATGCATTAATAGACAAGATATCAAATGATTTGTTGATAAAAAAGTTATCAAATGATGCATTAATAGACAAGATATCAAATGATTTATTGATAAAAAGTTATCAAATGATGCATTGATAGACAAGATATCAAATGATTTGTTGATAAAAAAGTTATCAAATGATGCATTGATAGACAAGATATCAAATGATTTATTGATAAAAAAGTTATCAAATGATGCATTGATAGACAATATATCAAATGATTTATTGATAAAATAGTTATCAAATGATGCATTGATAGACAAGATATCAAATGATTTGTTGATAAAATAGTTATCAAATGATGCATTGATAGACAAGATATCAAATGATTTGTTGATAAAAAAGTTATCAAATGATGCATTGATAGGCATATCAAATGATTTATTGATAAAAAATTATCAAATGATGCATTGATAAACAAGTTATCAAATGATTAATTGACAATCAAGTTATCAACTGATTCATAGATAGAAAAAGTTATCAAATGATGTATTGATAAACAAGATATCAAATGATTCATTGACAATCATATTATTGATAAAAAAGTTATCAAATGATGCACTGACAATCAAGTTATCAATTAGTTCATTGATAAAGGTATAAGACGATTCATTGATAAAAAGTGTTCAATTGGTTCATTGATAAAAAAAATAGCTACCAAAACATTCCCAGCCAAAAATAGTAGTTCTTAGATGTAAAAACTGCTTCTTTGATAAGAGATTAATATTATCTAGTAAGGCTTAGGGAAAACTCACCCATATTATGAAGTTGATGCCGAACATCAGGAATCGAAGACATCTGCCACAACCAGTCATCTCGACTCCACGACCCATTACTGTCTAGGTCACACACACCTCAGATTCTACCTGTTTAAAGGGATATATTATTATTATTATTGTTGAATGGGTATTGTTATTATAATTATTATTATTATTATTATTATTGTTGTTGTTGTTGAAGGGGCATTATTATTATTATTATTATTATTATTATTATTATTATTTTTGTTGTTGTTAAAGGGGCATTATTATTATTATTATTATTATTATTATTATTATTGTTGAAGGGGCATTATTATGATTATTTTTATTATTATTGTTATTGTTGTTGTTATTGTTCTTGTTGTTTTTGTTGTTGTTACTTGCTAAGCTACAACCCTGGTTGGAAAAGCAGGATGCTATAAGTCAAAGGGCTCCAACAGGGAAAAATATTATTATTATTATTATTATTATAAATGTTATTAGTATTAGTATTAGTATTGTTGTTGTTGTTGTTACTTGCTAAGCTACAACCCTAGTTGGAAAAGCAGGGTGCTATAAGTCAAAGGGCTCCAACAGGGAAAATTATTATTATTATTATTATTATTATTATTATTATTATTATTACTACTACTACTTGCTAAGCTACAACCCTGGTTGGGAAAGCAGATTGCTATAAGCCCGAGGGCTCTAACTGGGAAAAATAGAAGAAAACTACAAGAAAAGTAATTAATAATTAGAATGAAATATTTTAAGAACAGTAATAGCAGTAAGATAAATATTTCATATATGATAAGGTAGAACAAAAATCATAAAAAAAGAGGAAGAGAAATAAGATATGCAATTAGATCTTAGAGAGGTTTTGTCTAATATAGGCTTATATATATATATATATATATATGTATGTATATATATAGATATATATATATATATATATATATATATATATATGTATCTATATATATATATATATATATATATATTTTATATCAATGAAGTATTTATAAGACTTACAAGATAAGAACCATATATATATATATATATATATATACATACATGTATATATGCATATATATATGTATATATATATATATATATATATAGCCAGACACTTGATCTTTATTATATCATCAGTTTCAAGCCATTGAAAGAATGTTAAGAATACTATTACCCAAGATCTTCTTTTATCGATTGATTTCTCCTTTCAGAGAGAGAGAGAGAGAGAGAGAGAGAGAGAGAGAGAGAGAGAGTCCCCCACATCACTAATCAGGGTTAAAGAGAGAATAATATATAATTTCACTATTGAAAACCAGATAAGAGAAAAGATCGCAGGAAACTATTAAAAAAATTGTCTCAAGTCGCACTCAATCTTTTCTCCAATAATCACGACGACCTTCTCTTTTAAAAAATCGTTTCTGCACTTAACATTAACCCGAAGACGGAGCATTCGCATTACACATTCAACATAATGCTCTCTTATCACTCCACTGCACTTCCAAGGGCCTGATTATAGCGCTCTTTTCCCGTGCGTGTTATATACAATTCACTGGGTTACCTTCACTGCTAAGTTCGATCTGGACTTCTGGGGAGGGGGGTGAGTTATCATTCAAAGGCAATGCTTACAGTAGTTCCTATAATTTTCTTGGGGACCTTTGTTCGACTGTTGGGGACCCAGGAATGGTTATATAACCACCCACCCGTTGAGATACTACCGCTAGAGAGTTATGGGGTCCTTTGACTGGCCAGACAGTACTACATTGGATCCTTCTCTCTGGTTACCGTTCATTTTCCCTTTGCCTCCACATACACCGAATAGTCTGGCCTATCCTTTACATATTCTCCTCTTTCCTCATACACCTGACAACATTGAGATTACCAGACAATTCTTCTTCACCCAAGGGGTTAACTATTGCACTGTAATCGGTCAGAGGCTACTTTAATCTTCGTAAGGGTAGAAGAGACTCTTTAGCTATGGTAAGCAGCTCCTCTAGGAGAAGGACACTCCAAAATCAAACCATTGTTCTCTAGTCTTGAATAGTGCCATAACCTCTGTACCATGGTCTTCCACTGTCTTAGGTAAGAGTTCTCTTGCTTGAGGGCACATTTAATGTTCTCTCTTGTTTAGTTAAAGTTTTTTATAGTTTATATGGGAAATATTTATTTTAATATTGTTGCTGTTCTTGAAACAATTAATTTTTTCCTTATTTCCTTTCCTCACTGGGTTGTTTTCCCTGTTGGAGCCCCTGGGCTTATAGCATCCTGCTTTTCCAACAAAGATTGTAGCTTAGCCGATAATATTAATAATAATAACCTTGATTTTAGAAAATGGCATGAATTGTCTGAGACTAGAAGGATGCTTTTATTATATATATATATATTAAATATATATATGTATATATATGTATATATATGTATGTATATATATATGTATATATATATGTAATATATATATATATATATATATATATATATATATATATATATAATTTTGAGATACATACATACATACATACAATAACAACAACAACAACAACAACAACAACAAATGCTGCCATTTCTATTCCACTGTAAGACAAAGGTCTCAGAAAATGCCCTTATTCATGTCTTGAGTTTAGTTATATATATATATATATATATATATATATATATAAATATATATAATCTTGCCGTCATTCCTGATTGTATGGGTACACTGATACCAACAATTATTTCTAATTTAATGTATATGTGTCATACACACAATAACACACCACATACACTCATTAATCATTTAAAAACAAAGTTTGGACACAATCAAACAAAACGTAAACTAAAGGGGTACTCAGTAGAGCGCAGACCTCCGCCGTGGCAGCTTTATTCTCTACCTTTTGCCTGACCTTGACCTTTGACCTTTAAGTTTAACATGTATTAGTTGGTGTGGATTTTCATACACTCAAATATGAACCAAGTTTAAAGGTTTAAAGGTCGCTCATGATTGGCAGAGGCAAGGGACAATGACATTGCCCTAGCAATCAGGTCAATGCCCTACAGACTGACCATATCATATGATAGCGCCCAAGCCTCCTCTCCATCCAAGCTAGGACCAGGAAGGGACAGGCAGTGGCTGCTGATGACTCAGCAGATAGACATATAGGCTCCCCCCAAAGTCCCAAAACTTAGCTCACAAGGATGGTAAGGTTGCAGACACTAATGGCACTAACGAGTCTGAGTGGGACTCGAACCCCCGTCTGGCAAACACCAGACAGAGACGTTACCAATCAGGCCACAACAACCCTTTTGAAGTCTCTGAGACACCAATGTCCAAACTCATGGCTGATTATTGTTAATAGTTTATATATGACATGTCTGTTTTGACGTAGTTACTTTTTTTTAGAATGATTTAATTGTTAATTTGTTCTCTTCATTTATTTATTTCCTTATTTCCTTTCCTCACTGGGCTATTTTTCCCTGTTGGAGCCCCTGGGCTTATAGCATCTTGCTTTTCCAACTAGGGTTGTAGCTTGGATAGTAATAATAATAATAATAATAATTAGACATTTTGCTTGACCTTGACCTTTCAAAATTTAATCATTTCCAGATTTTTACATAAGTTAATCCCTGCAAGTTTCATTACACTACGATTAAAATTGTGGCCAGGGAACTGTTCACCGACACACAAACACACAAACGGGCGAAAACATAACCTCCTTCCAACCTTGTTGGAACGCCAATAAAGAAGATTTCTAATACTACCTTTACAATTATTTTCTGGTCAATTAAAGAGACAAGGCATGACTTGGCTAAAATGAATTTTTGTCTATTGGCAAGTATAGTGATAAGAATTTAATAATCTTTTAAAAAGTCTTTATTCTAAAAATCAGTGTTCAGTTCTGCAAATTAAAAAGTCATCTTTGAAAAAAGCTTTAAGTCTAAAAGTGTGTATTAATTTTATAATTTTAAAGTCTTAATTCTAAAAATGAAATTATAATTATAAAAGTAAAATGTTATAATTAATTACCCCAAAAGTGTCTTTATTTTGAACATAAAAAAAAGTCTTGATTCTAAAAATTTAAAGTCCTAATTCTAAGAAATTTAGTCATAATTTTAAAAATAAAATGTATTAACTAACTAACCCCATAAATCTATGTTCTGAAAATTAAAAGTCTTAATTAAAATAAAATAAAAGTCTTAATTCCAAAAAAAAAAAAAAAGTCTTAATTCCGAAAATAAAATGTCTTAATTTATAACTCAATTCTCCGAAGACTTACAAAGAGAAGGATACGGATTTTAGGGTTTACTCAATTGTTTCATTTTCAAGGAAATCGTAAAGACCCCAAGTTCATGGTAATTCCCTGGAAAAACACGCACACACGCACATACACACACAAACACACACACACACACACGGAGGTTTCCCTCAAGGTCGACTTTGGTTTCATCATTAACCATATGTTATTTTAACTCAAAAATTATTATTGTGTGATTTAACATCCCTTTCTTGATCTTGCAACCACTAAAACACACACACAGACACACACATACACACAGTTTTCCTCCCTCAAGGTCGACTTTGGTTTCATCATTAACCATATGTTATTTTAACTCAAAAATTATTATTGTGTGATTTAACATCCCTTTCTTGATCTTGCAACCACTAAAACACACACACAGACACACACATACACACAGTTTTCCTCCCTCAAGGTCGACTTTGGTTTCATCATTAACCATATGTTATTTTAACTCAAAAATTATTATTGTGTGATTTAACATCCCTTTCTTGATCTTGCAACCACTAAAACACACACACAGACACACACATACACACAGTTTTCCTCCCTCAAGGTCGACTTTGGTTTCATCATTAACCATATGTTATTTTAACTCAAAAATTATTATTGTGTGATTTAACATCCCTTTCTTGATCTTGCAACCACTAAAACACACACACAGACACACACACACACACAGTTTTCCTCCCTCAAGGTCGACTTTGGTTTCATCATTAACCATATGTTATTTTAACTCAAAAATCATTGTTTATTTTAACAAGAGGCCTCATGTCCCTTTCTTGATTTTGCAACCACTAAAATACACACACACACACACACACACACACACATACACACAGTTTTCCCTCAAGGTCAAATTTGGTTTCATCAATAACCATATATTATTTTGTCTGAAACAAGACTGTTTCTTGATCTTGCAACCACTAAAAGAGCTTCACTAAGATTTTATTTTTTCATTTTTGGGGGGAAAATAATCATACCACAAGTGCCTTAACTATTTGTCAGTTACTGGCTGCAAGATTGCAAGAGTCCAGACAATGAACAACAACAACTTGAAAAAACACTCAAGAGTGCAAACCTCCACCACGGCAGCTTATTTCTCGAGCTTTGGCTCGACTTTGACCTTGACCTTTGACCTAGGACTTTCAAAATGGAATCACTTCCACGTCTCAACATAGCAACTTTTCCCTGAAAGTTTCTCTACTCTATGAGTAAAATTGTGGCCAGGAAGTTGATCACAAACAGACAAACAGGGGCTTAAACATAACCTCCTCCAAATTTCGCCACAACAACAACAACAATACTTGATATCAAGCCTGGTAGGCTATAAAGTACATTTAAATGTACAAATGATTACAATAAGTCTTGCAAGCACTTTAACTTGACTAAGATTTTTTTTTTGTTACATTGGTAGTCTCGTCCTCTTGTTTAGTTAAAGTTGTTATAGTTTATATTTGGAATATTTATTTTAATATTGCTACTGTTCTTGAAATATATTTTATTTTAACTGTTAATTACTTTTGTAGTTTATTTTCTTGTTTCCTTTCCTCACTGGGCTATTTTCCCCTGTTGGAGCCCTTGGACTTATATCATCCTGCTTTTCAAATTAGGGTTGTAGCTTAGTAAGTAAGTAATAATAATAATAATAATAATAATAATAATAATAATAATAATAATAATAATAATAATGGCTGCAAGATTTATTATTATTATTATTATTATTATTATTATTATTATTAGCTACAACCCTAATTTGAAAAGCAGGATGATATAAGTCCAAGGGCTCCAACAGGGGAAAATAGCCCCGTGAGGAAAGGAAACAAGAAAATATACTGCAAGATTGCAAGAACCCAAAGTCTAGGCAATCTGCAACAACAACAACAAAAACGATATTTGATATCAGGCTTAGTAGATACACTTAAGACTTTCATGTGTACAGTGCATTCAACTGTGCAAATTATTAAAATAAACAAGAGGAATATATACTAGAATTATTTGACCTCTTGAACTTTGTCCTGGTAAATAATTTTCATTTGATTTCCACCTTAAAATATTTATTGGTTATTAAATAATAATATTGTATCAATATACACCGATAATATAAGTAAAATATAAGGACTGTTAACATAACCTGCTGGGGAAATTCTCTCTCTCTCAAGTCAAACGTCTTTGGAAATCTCTCTCTCTCTCTCTCTCTCTCTCTCTCTCTCTCGTTATAAACACTTTGTAAATCTCTCTTTCTGTCTCAAGTCAAAAGCCTTTGGAAATCTCTCTCTCTCTCTCTCTCTCTCTCTCTCAAGTCAAACGCCTTTGGAAATCAAACTATCTCTCAAGTCAAAACGCGTTTAGAAATCTCTCTCTCTCTCTCTCTCTCTCTCTCTCTCTCTCTCTCAAGTCAAAACGCGTTTAGAAATCTCTCTCTCTCTCTCTCTCTCTCTCTCTCTCTCTCTCTCTCCACAAAGACATTCAACGCCAGTCGAAAACTTTTGGAAAATCCAATCCAAGGATTGAAAAAAAAAATAGAGAAACATCACCCGGATGGAAATTGGAATTCCCAAGTGACCAAATGAGAACCAATACTTAGATTTTTCTTTTCTTTAAACACGACGAAAAATTCACTGTCGAAAGAGGATATTTTTTCTCCAAATCATTGTCTGATATAAATTACGGTAATTAGTAATTAACTTTGTCTTTATTATCAGTGTTATTATGGCCATCTTGCTAAAAATACTATTATTATTATTATTATTATTATTATTATTATTATTATTATTATTGTTGTTGTTTTTGTTACAAGCTAAAATATAACCCTAGTTTGAAAAGCAAGATGTCGTTGTTGTTGTTATTATTATTATTATTATTATTATTATTGTTGTTGTTGTTGTTGTTGTTTTTGTTGTTGTTACAAGCTAAAATAAAACCCTAGTTGGAAAAGCAAGATGCTATTGATATTGTTGTTGTTGTTGTTGTTGTTGTTGTTGTTGTTGTTGTTGTTGTTGTTGTTGTTGTTGTTGTTGTTGTTGTTGTTGTTGTTCTCTCTCTCTCTCTCTCTCTCTCTCTCTCTCTATATATATATATATATATATATATATTCAATTAAACGTTGTTATTCTTTACAAAACTGCAACTAAAAATGAATAAATCTCCATATCCTGTTCTACCTTTCCATTCATTAATTCAATTGAGCGCTTCTTGTTCTTCTTTACAAAACTGCAACTAAAAAAATGAATAAATAGACTTAATTCATTAATTGACATCTATTATCAGACCGTCCACCCTCTAAACTAGCCTCTCTATCTCCTATCCTATCCAGCCTCTTTATCTCCTATCCTATCCTTTGTGGCCTATCAGGTGTGTCTATAACATCACCTTCCACACTCCCTTCTAATTAGATTAAGTTCTCTTGTCACTTTAAAGGAAGATTTTTATCTCTGTCTCTATTCTTTCAGATCGGAGGGTATAGTGTATTATTATTGTTATTATTATTATTATTATTATTATTATTATTATTATTATTATTATTATTATTATTATTTTATAAAACAATTCTTGCTTACATCATGATAATTAGGAAAGCTATTATCATTATTATTATTATTATTATTATTATTATTATTATTATTATTACTTGCTGAGCTACAACCCTAGTTGGAAAAGCAGGATGCTATATATAAGTCAAAGGGCTCCAACAGGGAAAAATATTTATTATTATTATTATTATTATTATTATTATTATTATTATTACTTGCTAAGCTACAACCCTAGTTGGAAAAGCAGGATGCTATAAGCCCAGGGGCCCCAACAGGGAAAATAGCTCAGTGAGGAAAAGGAAAAAAAGGAAAAAAAAATATTTTAAGAATAGCAACAACATTTAAATAGATATTTCCTATATAAACTATAAAAAACTTTAACAAAACAAGTTTAAGAGAAATTAGATAGAATAGTGTGCCTGAGTGTACCCTCAAGCAAAAGAACTCTAACCCAAGACAGTGGAAGACCATGGTACAGAGGATATGGCACTACCCAAGTCTAGAGAACAATGGTTTGATTTTGAAGTGTCCTCCTAGAAGAGCTGCTTACCATACCTAAAGAGTCTCCAATCAGGACTTTGGTGTTGGTTTAAAAGTGTAATTTTTTTCTTTATTTATTGTTATAGTTGTTGTTATTGGCTATATCATGGTCTTTCACTGTCTCTGGGTAGAGTTTTCTTGCTTGAGGGTACACTCGGGCACGCTATTCTATCTAGTTTTTCTTCCTCATGTTTTGTTAAACTTTTTATAGTTTATATAGGAGATTCTTATTTTAATATTACTCTACTTAAAATATTTTATTTTATTTTTTCCTTTCCTCACTGGGCTCTTTTCCCTTTTAGAGCCCCTGGGCTTATAGTTTCCTGATTTTCCAACTAGGGTTGTAGCTTAGCAAGAAATAATAATAATAATAATAATAATAATACTGTAAGGACATGAGTCATGGTATGAAAATGAAACAATATCAAACAGATATAGTAGATTTGAGAACAAAGCTCTCAGAAGAATATTGGGAGTTGAATGGCAGGACAGGATTAGAAATGAAACTATAAGAGAGATTACTCGAGTACCATATGTGGATGAGATCATGTTGAGGGGTAGATGGAGATGGTTTGGGCATGTTCTTCGCACTCCCTAAGAGAGATTAGTCCACCAGACTTAACTGGGCTCCACAAGGCACTAGATAAGTTGGAACACCCAGGCCTACATGACTGAGGACTATGAAGAGTGAATTAGATGATGAATGGAGATGTATTGATTTAAATGCTCAATATGGAGATGACTGGCGAAATCTAACCGAGGCCCTTTGGGTCAATAGATGTAGGAGATGATGATAATGATGATGGTGATAGTGATGATGATGATGATATTAAGTTGAAAGATTGAAAACCAGCTGTCAAACCCCCATCCACCTACACAAGCCCAAGTAATGAGGAAGCTCCATATGGCAACACTACTGTCTCGGTTGCCAAAGATAGCATTACAGATACGCCAATCAATTACGCATTGCGTAACCAAGTGGTTGGGGATTTCCGGCGCCCCAATATCTCTCTCTCTCTCTCTCTCTCTCTCTCTCTCACAAGTAATTTGAACAAGACTAAGGAGTTTCTCTTTTTATAGGATAATTAATCTCTATATAATGAAGAACAAGTCTCTCTCTCTCTCTCTCTCTCTCTCTCTCTCTCTCTCTCTCTCTAACAAATGATAATACCAAGGTGTTTCTCTTTATCAAGGATAATAATCTATATAATGAGGAACAAGTCTCTCTCTCTCTCTCTCTCTCTCTCTCTCTCTCTCTGTCTCAGGTAATATGAGTAAGACTATGGCGTTGCTCTCTATAAGGGAAAATAATTAATTTCCTCCTACGTAATAAAGAAAAAGTCTCTCTCTCTCTCTCTCTCTCTCTCTCTCTCTCTCTTCTCTCTCTCTCTCTCTCTCTCTCTCTCTCTCTCAGTTAATATGAGCAAGACTAAGGTGTGTCTCTTAATAAGGTAAAATAATTAATTTTCTCTTACGTAATAAAGAAAAATTTTTTTCTCTCTCTCTCTCTCTCTCTCTCTCTCTCTCTCTCTCTCTCAAGAAATATGAACAAGGGACCATGATTATTGAAAAAATAAGAAATTATTCTAGTATCTTAAAAAAACTTAAAGAAACAAAAATAAAATTATCACAAAATATTACATAGCAAAGAAATGAGTAACGCAATAATGTCAGGGTTATTACAGGGAGCTGCGCTGACATATCTTGATTATACGCATTTCTGAAGTCAGTGTCTCCTATAATACGCAACATGCAGGTACAGAAAGCGTATATTGGCTTGTTTTTATATATTACGCTAGGTCCGTCTGGTGTAGTTTTATAATTTATAGATTTTTAAAATTTCTTTTTCATAAAAGTATTTTAAAATATTTTATTTTAATTGTTCCTTACTTCTTATTTTGTATATTTCCTTATTTCCTTTCCTCACTGGGCTATTTTTCCCTGTTGGAGCCTTTGGGCTTATAGCATCTTGCTTTTCCAACTAGGGTTGTAGCTTGGTTGTAGTTTGGCTGGTAATAATAATGATAATAATAATGATAATAATAATAATAATAATAATAATAATAATAATAATAATAATAATAATATCACAATCTATGTATGAACTGCTATAGTGAGTGTAGTGTAAGAATAGATTTTCACATTTATATTTTTGCAAAAGTTTGAGTTATGCAAATCACAAACACAAACACAGACATACAGACATACAAACAAATACACGCCTATGAAAACTTAACCTTCGCGAAGAAATTGGCAAAGCTAATAATAATAATAATAATTATAATAATAATAGTAATAATAATAATGATAATATAAATGATAATGATAATTTTGGATAGTGTTACAGTTTTTGTACCAAGATCTTCAACTGTCTTGGGTTAGTGTTCCTTTGCTTGAGGGTACACTCAGGCACAGTATTCTATTTCCTTATATCCTTTCCTCACTGGGCAATTTTCCCTGTTGGAATCGTTGGTTTTATAGCATCCTGCTTTTTTATTAATAATAATAATAATAATAATAATAATAATACCATGGTCTTCCACTGTCTTTGTTTAGAGTTCTCTTGCTTGAGGGTATACCCAGACAATATTCTATGTTTCCTTATTACCCTTCTTCACTGGGCTATTTTGCCTGTTGGAATCCTTGGGTTTATAGCATCCTGCTTTTCCAACTAGAGTTGTTGTTTAGCTGGTATTAATAATAATAATAATAATAATAATAATAATACCATCGTCTTCCATTGTCTTAGTTTGGAGTTCTCTTGCATGAGGGTACACTCAGACAATATTCTGTTTCCTTATTCCCTTTCCTCACTGGGCAATTTTCCCTGTTGGAATCCTTAGGCATATAGCATCCTGCTTTTCCAATAAGAGTTGTATCTTAGCTAATAATAATAATAATAATAATAATAATAATAATAATAATAATAATAATAATAATAACACAACAGTTTTAATTATCTAAAAACAAACACCAGCCAATAACAGAAAAAAGATATTTGACGCAGAAAACGACACAAATAAACAGAAACGAAGTTCCTCCACTGTTGCGAGGTAATCAATAAGGCTCAGGTTTATCCATTGTGGCGTTTCTTTGGAAAAAAAAGGAGAGCGGGAAGGGGTAGAGAGGGGGGCAGACCAACCTGTTGCGTAAGAAAATTAAAGCTTTTTCTCTGATTAGTTCTTTTGTTTTCTTTTAGTAGAGATGCGTTTTTCTGGTATGAAATTTATTTTGTGTTGTGGGTGGTATAAGTTTGGTTTCTGTGTTTGATTCCCGCTCTTTTCAACGGGGAAAAATAGCCCAATAAGGAAAGTGAACAAGGAAATAGAAACGCACTGAAACACGTTTCATGAGCGACCTTTAAAACTATTAAAGTCATAATCTGCATTGAATAATTCATCGTGAGTCAAGTTTAATTTCCAAAATTTGCAAGTGTTAACTCATAGTATATAAATAGATATATATGGATTATTATTATTATTATTATTATTATTATTATTATTATTATTATTATTATTACTTGCTAAGTTACAAAGGGAAAAAGGGAAAAATAAAATATTTTAAGAAGAGTAACATCATTAAAATAAATATCTTCTATATAAACTTTAACAAAACAAGAGGAAGAGAAATTAGATAGAATAGTATGCCCGAGTGTATATACCCTCAAGCAAGAGAACTCTAACTCAAGATAGTGGAAGACCATGGTACAGAGGCTATAGCACTACCCAAGACTAGAGAACAATGGTTTGATTTTGGAGTGTCCTTCTCCTAGAAGAGATGCTTACCATAGCTAAAGAGTCTCTTCTACCCTTACCAAGAGGAAAGCGGCCACTGAACAATTATAGTACAGTAACCCCTTGGGTGAAGAAGAATTGTTTAGTAATCTCAGTGTTGTCAAGTGTATGAAGATAGAGGAGAACATGTAAAGAATAGGCCAGAATTGGTGTGTGTGTGTGTAAGCAAATGGAAAATGAACCCTAACCAGAGAGAAGGATCTAATGTAGTACTGTCTGGCCAGTAAAAAGATGCCATAACTCTCCAGTGGTAGTATCTCAACGGGTGGCTGGTGCCCTGGCCAACCTACTATGAATAAATGAAAAACACAAATGAATAATAAACCTCTGTTCACCAAAATAATTCATTTATTATCAAAACTGAACTAATAATTAATTCAGATCAGGAATTCTCAAAATAACAAGAACACGAATTCAAGATGGTGGAAATTCCAAAATAGGTGATTTCTCAACATTCCCATTCCCGTTCTTCCATTCCCATTCCTTGGAGGGTTAATTCGGAATGCGTTCCCTTGTAACAGATGTATATTTGATGCCGGGTGGACAGATGCGAGTTCACATGTGTTTGTGTGTGCGTGTGTTTGTGCAGGGGATTATATTTCAAAGGGTGTTTGACCTCCTGCGTGGTAGAATTTGAAATGGTGATGACGTGTATTTTATTCTGTTCTTTCTAATTTACTGTGTGTATTGGATAAGATTAATTTACACAAAGGTATAATGTGTGTATACATATGTATGTATGTATATGTGTATATATATACATAAAAATATAATATATATATATATATATATATATATATGTATATATACATATATATATATATATGTATATATACATATATAAATATATACGCACACCCACACACACACATATATATATATATATATATTCACACACTTATATATATATATATATATATACACTCATATATATATACATACATACATACATACATACATACATACATACATACAGTTTGTCATAATAAACGCTCTAAGAAGAGATCCAGTGACGGACGAAATTATAGAGCATTTCTACACATAAACATACTCTTTTAATTTTCCTTATATGAAATACTATACATTAAGTAATCTTCGTGCTAAAGAAGTTTACATCGGTATATATATATATATATATATATCTATTTATATATATATATATGTATATATATATATATATATATGTATATATATATATATTTATATATATATATATATATATATGTGTGTATATATATAAATTATATATATATATATAAATATATATATAAATATATATATATATATACATATATATATATATATATATATACACACAGTATAATATATATTTGACCAGACATCTTCCCTAACTCTTTGAAGAGGTTCTCCAAATCCGGTCCTCTTGCAAGAGGAAGAGAAAAAGAAGAGGAGGGTTAAAGAGTTTGAGGAATATCTTATCCGTTGTCAAACATTCTGGAGTTTTCCTCTTCAAAGAAAAAAAAGAAAAGAAAAAAAAGGGCTTTTGAATGGTGTGTGTAAGTATGTTTGCTTATTTTTTCATATGAATATTTCATAGTGCTTTTGTTATTTTCAATTACGTATTATTATTGTTGTTGTTGTTGTTGTTGTTGTTCCTAACCGACTAAACTACTCAACTGAACCCGGGGCCCTCCCGCTAGGAATGCCAGTGCGATACCACTTTACCCACCACGAGAGAGAGAGAGAGAGAGAGAGAGAGAGAGAGAGAGAGAGAAAATTTTTACCACAATATACACCACCAAATGCAGCCGTTTCTAGTTCACTGCATGTCTTTAATGTCAAGATTTTGGCCACTTTCATCATCACGCTGGCTACTGCGGATTGGTGATGGTGGGAGACTGATGTCTGATCGTTCACAACAAGCCAACCTAGTATGAGTGGCCCTGACTAGTACAGCTGTGCTGATCATGGCGATACATACCTTTTCATTATGTTAAAAGTGTCTTTACCTAATAGAGAGAGAGAGAGAGAGAGAGAGAGAGAGAGAGAGAGAGAGTGAGTATATATATATATATATATATATATCTGAGTGGGGATACCTTAACGAGGTGAAAGGGTTTGCGTATCGCCATGATCAGCAAAGCTGTACTAGTCACGGCCACCTATACTAAGTTGCCTTGCTGTGTGCGATCGGACTGAAATCTCCCACCATCACCAATCCGCACTGGCCAGCTTGATGAAAACTAGCCAAACCCCAAACATGAATAAGAACATTGCTGAGGTCTTTATCATGCAGTGGATTAGAAGCGGTTGCGTTTGTTGTTGTTGTCCTTGTGATTGTTGTGGTGGTTGCTGAGGTTGTTGCTGTTGTTGTGGTTGCTGTTGTTGAGCGTGTTGTTGTGGTTGTTGTTGTGGTTGTTGTTGAGCGTGTTGTTGTGGTTGTTGTTGTTGTGGTTGTTGTTGCTGTGGTTTTTGCTTTGATTGTTGTTACTGTGGTTTTTGCTGTGGTTGTTGTTGAGCGTGTTGTTGTGGTTGTTGTTGAGCGTGTTGTTGTTGCTGTGGTTTTTGCTGTGGTTGTTGTTGCTGTGGTTTTTGCTGTGGTTGTTGTTGAGCGTGTTGTTGTGGTTGTTGTTGAGCGTGTTGTTGTTGCTGTGGTTTTTGCTGTGGTTGTTGTTGCTGTGGTTTTTGCTGTGGTTGTTGTTGTTGTGGTTGCTGTGGTAATGGTTGCTGTTGTTGTGGAGCGTGTTGTTGTGGAGCGTGTTGTTGTGGTTGTGGTTGTTGTGGTTGTGGTTGTTATTGTTGTTGCGTTTGTTGTTGTGGTTGTTATTGTTGTTTTTTATCAGTAGACTCAAATTATCTACAGACAATAGCTACTGTCAATAGACAGTTTATCAACAGTATTTAATCTATTTACGATCAATAAAACAAACAGACGGAAATGACAGGAGATATTACATCAAACGATCAGTAATAATGAGTAATAATAAGTTGGTTGGGGGGGGGGGAGGTCTTGCCTTCATTCATTATTCATAATGTTCGATTCATTTTTATTTATTTATTACTAGTGCGAGGTCGTTCTTCGTATAACGAATCATCGTGATGGAGTGTGACGTGGATCTGTTATGTGGTTATTACGCAAGAACTAACGGGGGTCTACATTGAATTATTATTATTATTATTATTATTATTATTATTATTATTATTATTATTATTATTTGCTAAACTACAACCCTTTATTATTATTATTATTATTATTATTATTATTATTATTATTATTACTACTTGCTAAACTACAACCCTTTATTATTATTATTATTATTATTATTATTATTATTATTATTACTTGCTAAACTACAACCCTAGCTGGAAAAGCAGGATGCCATAACCCCAGGGGTTCCAACAGGGAAAATTGCCCAGTGAGGGAAGGCAACAAGGAAATAAAAGAATTATCAATTAAAATAAAATATTTTAAGAACACTAACAACATATATAAAACTCTAAAATCTTTAACAAAACCAAAGGCAGAGAAATAAGATAGAATAGTGTGCCCGAGTGTACCCTCAAGCAAGAGAACTCTAACCCAAGACAGTGGAAGACCATGGTACAGAGGCTATGGCACTACCCAAGACTAGAGAACAATGGTTTGATTTTGGAGTGTCCTTCTCCTGGAAGAGCTGATTACCATAGCTAGATAGTCTCTTCTACCTTTACCAAGAGGAAAGTATCCACTGAACCATTACAGTGCAGTAGTTAACCCCTTTGGTGAAGAAGAATTGTTTGGTAATCTCAGTGTTATCAGATTTATGAGGACAGAGGAGAATATGTAAAGAATAGGCTAGACTATTCGGTGTATGTGTAAAGGAGTGATATTACGGTCACCAACCCGTGAAGGATAGTAACAAAATAGGGTAAAATTACGGTCGCCCGTATTTTACTGAAATACGGTTGAGGACAGTATATTTTTACGGAGAATTTCCGATTAAAATTACTCTTTTTTTTAAAACAGTGTATCTTGAGAACAAAGAAAGTTTACACATGTCCTGGTTTTAATTGAATATTCTCTTAATTTTTCTTATTATAGTTTATATATGACATATCTGTTTTTGACGTTGTTAATAGTTTATATAGGGCATATATGTTTTGACGCGTTACTGTTTTTAGAATGATTTATTGTTAATTTGTTCTCATCATTTATTTATTTCCTTATTTCCTGTCCCCACTGGGCTATTTTTCCGTATTGGAGCCCTTGGGCTTCTAGCATCTTGCTTTTCCAACTAGGGTTGTAGCTTGGCTAGTAATAATAATATCTGTTTTTGACGTTGTTACAGTTTCTAGATTGATTTATTGTTGACTTGTTCTCATAATTTATTTTATTTTTCCTTGTTTCCTTTCCTCACTGGGCTGTTTTCCCTGCTGGAGCCCCCTTGGGCTTATAGAATCCTGCTTTTCCAACTAGGGTTGTAGCTTGGCTAATAATAATAATAATAATAATAATAATAATATGATATCGGCGTCAATGACCTCCGATGTCAAGATGCCAGAGAACTTCATATCAATCAATCAACATGACCCAACAAACGAATGTACAGCACATTCAACCCTATCTTTATCCAGGTTGCATCCAAGCACCGTCAATCAGAAAACAGTATTTATAATTCTAATATCAAAAAGATAAAATTATACCACTTTGAAAGGAAAGTTGCAGATTGAAATATTACTGTGTTAGAAAAACCGTAATTTTAATCGGATATTCTCCATAAAAAATATGTTCTCTGCCGTATTTCAGTAAAATACAGGTGACCGTAATTCCACCTTACTTTGTTATTATCTTTTACGGATTGGTGACCGTAATATCACTCCTTTACGTCAACATATCCGTTTTTAAAACGGTAAAAACCCTGGAATAAAAGTTGCCAGATATTTACAGTTTTGTTAATGCAAATTTTTTAATAGTGCACGGTTAAAAAAAACCGTAATTTTAATCGGAATTTCTCCGTAAAAAAATATACTGTTCTCAGCCGTATTTCAGTAAAATACAGGCCATCGTAATTTCACCTTACTTTGTTATTATCTTTTACGGATTGGTGACCGTAATATCACTCCTTTACTTCAATATATCCGTTTTTAAAACGGTAAAAACCCTGGAATAAAAGTTGCCAGATATTTGCCGTTTTTAATGCAGAATTTTTAAC
>NC_090741.1:55758240-55763240 GCF_036898095.1 Palaemon carinicauda
TGAACTAAGTTTGAAGTTTCTGTGACAACAATGTCCAAACTTTATGGCTGATTACGTGAGTTGGACATTTTGCTTGACCATGACCTTGACCTTTGACCTTAATCTTCCAAAATTTAATAATTTTCAGATTTTTACAGAACGGTTAATCCTTGCATGTTTCATTACTCTACGATTAAAATTGTGGTCAGGAAGCTGTTCACAAACAAACACACATACACACAAACAGGGGCGAAAACATAACCTTCCAATTTCGTTGGCGGAGATAATTAAAGTTTAACCGGACATTTTATGTCTACATTATGTAGTTAACTGCATATAAATATAAAAAATAGTAAATGCAAAATATTTTTGGCTAATAAATATAAAAAAAGATAGTAAATAAAATATTTTTGGCTAATAAATATGAAAAAAGATAGTAAACAAAATATTTTTGGCTTATAAATATAAAAAAAGATAGTAAACAAAATAGTTTGGCTTATAAATATAAAAAAAAAAGGTAAACAAAATATTTTTGGCAAATAAATATAATAAAAGATAGTAAACAAAACATTTTTGGCTAATAAATATGAAAAAAGATAGTAAACAAAATATTTTTGGCTAATAAATATAAAAATAGATAGTAAACAAAATAGTTTTGGCTTATAAATAAAAAAAAAGATAGTACACAAAATAGTTTTGGCTTATAACAAGATAGTAAACAAAATATTTTTGGCAAATAAATATAAATAGATAGTAAACAAAATAGTTTTGGCTTATAAAAAGATAAACAAAATATTTTTGGCTTATAAATATAAAAAAAGAGAGTAAACAAAATATTTTTGGCTAATAAATATGAAAAAAGATAGTAAACAAAATATTTTTGGCAAATAAATATAAATAGATAGTAAACAAAATAGTTTTGGCTTATAAAAAGATAAACAAAATATTTTTGGCTTATAAATATAAAAATAGATAGTAAAAAAATATTTTTGGCTTATATATATAAAAAAAGATAAACAAATATTTCTGGTTGATAAATATAAAAAAAAGATAAACAAAATATTTTTGGCTAATAGATATAAAAAAAGATAAATACAAAATATTTCTGGCTAATAAATAACGAACCAAATTATTTAAATTCCTTTCCAAAATATTAACAAACAAAAGAGCCACGTCATGAAAAAAAAATCTAAAAGACAATAAATAAAAAACGTCAATATGACAAGGTTAAAATAGCAGACACATTCCTTTAGAATGACAAGCATCCATTGCTATTGATTGGCAAGCAAAAAAAGGGCTACTAGCATAAAACAATGTGCTAAATCATCCTTTGTGCTTGGGTAGAATGCATTTAATGAAAGAAAGGAATTTTTTTGTGTATAGTTATTCTAGAAAATATATAAGCAATTTAAGTCTATTTCGTATTAAAAATGTTAGGAGAACTTATGTATTATTATTAATACTGCTGGAATAAGGTTCACATTTATTATTATTATTATCATTATCATTATTAATAATAGTAATAATAATAATAATAATAAATAATAATAATAATAATAATAATAATAATAATAATAATAATAATAATAATAATAATCATATTATTATTATTATTATTATTATTATATCATTATTATTATTATTATTATCATTATTATTATTATTATTATTATATTATTATTATTATTATTATTATTATTATTATCATAATCATTATTTGTTTTGTAAATATAACACATTTCACATTTATCTTAACTTTAATTCATCACAAAAAAATAAGAAAAAAATTATTTTTATTTTGAAAAAAGTATTTCCCACTTTTCCCTAATCTTTAAACTCGTTTACACGCGATGGTGCAAGAGCATCTTGACGCGAAGAAATACCACCGAGAAATATTTGCGTAAAAGGAAAAATAATAAGTTGGAAAGCACAGAGGAGATGAAAACAGGTTTTGAAATCTCCCCATATGCAAATGAGACCAGCGAGAGATTGAGGGAAAAAAATAATATGCGGACAAAGTTTGCCATTATAGACTTGAACGTCTACTGCGGAAAGTCTTCAGCGGTGCTGGTGAAGGTTTGCCCTGAAGGAGTGCTTTAACCTGAGAGAGAGAGAGAGAGAGAGAGAGAGAGAGAGAGAGAGAGAGGAACCTATTTCGTCTCCTTATTGGCAGTTTTGTGAGATAATTTTTAAGACAAGTCTGTCACCACAGAGAGAGAGAGAGAGAGAGAGAGAGAGGAGAGCACTTAACCTATTTCTTCTCCTAATGGACAGTTTTGTGGGATATTTTTTAATATAGGACTGTCACCAGAGAGAGAGAGAGAGAGAGAGAGAGAGAGATGAACCTATTTCATCTCCTTATGGAGATAGTTTTGTGGGATATTTTTTAAAGATGAACCTGTCACCACAGAGAGAGAGAGAGAGAGAGAGAGAGAGAGTTTCCTTATGGTCATGGAGTTTTGTGGGGCATTATTTAAGTCTGTCACAGAGAGAGAGAGAGAGAGAGAGAGGGAGAGAGAGAGAGAGAGAGAGAGAGAGAGAGAGAGAAAATATATAATATTCATGCGACTATACCTTTCGAAATGGCTTGGCAGACACACTCGAATAATTTTACCGTACTCATTTTTAAGAGGTTGATACAGTTATCATTATTCAAGACGGGAAAGAACTTTGTTCAAACTTAAACAAAACTTAACGAATATCTCTTCAATAATGATAAATGATAATGATAATGATAATTATAATTATAATAATAATAATAATGATGATAATAATAATAATAATAATAGTAATAAATGGTGACAATAATGATAATAATATAATGATAATAATAATAATAATGATAATGATAATAATATTGATAATAATGATAATAAAAATAATAATAATAATAATAATAATAATAATAACGATGATAATAATAATGATAATGATAAAGATAGAGATAAAAAGATACTACTACTACTACTAACTACTACTACTACTACTACTACTACTAACTACTAATAATTAATAATAATAATAACAATAAAAAGCAGAATCATGACTTTAGTCAGAACATCATTCCTGACGTATACCTATAAGTTCCTACAGACGAAATGAAGCAAATATATAAGGCCACATTTTAGAGTTAGCACTTCGAGTTGCCAATGATGAGTTGTGGCAGGATCACATCTCGCTTTGGCTAAGCATCAAATAGTGTTGATGGGTTAGAGTTTTGGCCCCTGGGTTCGGACAATGGGACATGGGGTGTAATTCTTCACGGTTTCATTATTATTATTATTATTATTATTATTATTACTATCCAAGCTACAACCCTAGTTGGAAAAGCAAGATGCTATAAGCCCAGGGGCTCCAACAGGGAAAAATAGCCCAGTGAGAAAAGGAAATAAGGAAATAAATAAATGAAGAGAACAAATTATTTATTTCATTAGTTTCCTTTCCTCATTGGGCTGTTTTTCCATGTTGGAGACATTGCGTTTGTAATATCTTTCTTTTCAAATCAGGGTTGTAGCTTAGCTAATCCATTGAAAGGTTTAAAGGCCACTCGTGAATGGCAGAGGCAAGGGATAGTGATATTGCCATAGCTAAGAGGATAATGCCCTAGAGACTGACCATGTATTATTATTATTATTATTATTATTATTATTATTGTTATTATTGTTATTGTTGTTGTTATATGGAGGTTTTTCAATCTATTGACTTCAACTGGACGGAAAAATGGATTATTACATCCCCAACGAAGTTGGAAGGAAGTTATGTTTTCGCCCCTGTTTGTGTGTTTGTTTTGTAAACAGATTCCTGGCCACAATTTTAATCGTAGAGTAATGAAACTTGCAGGGATTAACTGTTATGTAAAAAGCTGGAAATGATTAGATTTTGGGGGAGGTCAATGTCAAAGGTTGAGGTCATGGTCATGGTCAAGCAAAAAGTCCAATTCACGTAATCAGCCATAAATTTGGATATTGTTGTCACAGAGACTTCAAACTTGATTCATATTTGAGTGTAATGAAAATCATCGCTAATTAATACATGTTAATGTCAAAGGTCAAGGGTCATGGTCAAGCATAATGTCCAATTCACGCAATCAGCCATAAGTTTAGACATCATTGTCACGGAGACTTAAAAATTTGTTCATATTTGAGTGTATGAAAATCCACCCCAATTAATACACGTTAAGGTCAAGGTCGAGCAAAAGGTTGAAAATTAAGCTGCAGCGGCGGAGGTCTGCGCTCTACTGAGTGCCTCTCTAGTTCCATTTGATTCTTTTCTACCTGATTGATATAATTCACACCCCTCCTTATTTTTTACTCAGTGCGATTATGTTTTAACATTGTTCGGAAAAAAAAAATAGAAAATAATTATTCGAAAAACAGGTTTTTCTGAAGGAAAGTTATTAGAAAGAACAATTATTCGAAAGGATGATAATCCGAAATGCAAAATTCTTTATTAAAAACATTGTTCGAAAACAACTAATAAAAAAAAAAAAATAAATTCGAAAATAATTACTCGAAAAACAGCTTTTTCGAAAGGGAAGGTTATTTAGAAAGGACAATTATTCAAAACGATATTAATTCGAAATACAAAATTCTTCATTAAAACAAAGGTATTAAGAATACAAAAATTCCAAGTATACAAAAGAGAGAACTTTATAAATGTACCCTAAGAGTCCTTGCTTATCCCATGCGGTCATAGTTATTGACAGCGAGCCAAGGTAGGATAGAAATGCTGAGTCAGATTGTAGGATGTTACGTCAAGTAACGAAGGTCAACACAGAGTTCCTTATTTCAAGGATATTTCTCTTTTCGTAGGATTTGTCTGACATCTGTTTTAATGTTGTTAACGACTTTGAGGTATTTTTATATTTATTGTTCGTTATTTCTCATGTGGTTTGTTTATTTTATTATTTCTTTTCCTCACTGGGGCTGTTTTTCCATGTTGGAGACATTGCGTTTGTAATATCTTGCTTTTCAAACCAGGGTTGTAAACGTTGGCTAGGAATAATAATAATAATAATAATA
>NC_090741.1:55774024-55776524 GCF_036898095.1 Palaemon carinicauda
TGAGACAAGCGAGAGAGACTGAGGGAAAAAATAATATGCGGACAAAGTTCGCCATTATAGACTTGAACGTCTACTGCGGAAAGTCTTCAGAAGGTTGCCCTGAAGGAGTGCTTTAACCTGAGAGAGAGAGAGAGAGAGAGAGAGAGAGAGAGAGAGAGAGAGAGAGAGAGAGAGAGAGAGAGAGAGAGAGCACTTAACCTATTTCTTCTCCTAATGGACAGTTTTGTGGGATATTTTTTAATATAGGACTGTCACCAGAGAGAGAGAGAGAGAGAGAGAGAGAGAGAGAGAGAGAGAGAGAGAGAGAGAGAGAGAGATGAACCTATTTCATCTTCTTATGGAGATAGTTTTGTGGGATATTTTTTAAAGATGAACCTGTCACCATAGAGAGAGAGAGAGAGAGAGAGAGAGAGAGAGAGAGAGAGAGAGAGAGAGAGAGAGAGAGAGAGAGAGAGAGAGAGAATATATAATATTCATGCGACTATACCTCTCGTAATGGCTTGGCAGAAACACACTAATAATTTACCGTACTCATTTTTAAGAGGTTAATACAGCTGTCATTATTCAAGACGGGAAAGAACTCTGTTCAAACTTAAACTTAACGACTATTTCTTTAGTAATAATAATAATAATAATGATAATAATGATAATGATGATAATAATAATAATAATGATAATAATAATAATGATAATAATAATGATGATGATAATAATGATAATAAAAATAATAATAATAATAATAATAATAATAATAATAATAATAATGATAATGATAATGATAAAGATAAAGATAAAAAGATAATGATACTACTACTACTACTACTACTACTACTACTAATAATAATAATAATAATAAAAAAAGCAGAATCATGACTTTAGTCAGAACATCATTCGTGACGTAAACCTATAAGTTCCTACAGACGAAATGAAGCAAATATAAAAGGCCACATTTTAGAGTTAGCACTTCAGTGCCAATGATGAGTGTGAGTGTGGCAGGATCACATCTCGCTTTGGCTAAACATCAAATATTGTTGATGGGTAGAGTTTTGGCCCTGGGCTCGACAATGGGACATGGGATGTAATTCTTCACGGTTTCATTGAAAGGTTTTAAGGCCACTCGTGAATGGCAGAGGGAAGGGACAGTGATATTGCCATATCTAGCAGGATAATGCCCTAGAGACTAACCATGTATTATTATTATTATTATTATTGTTGTTGTTGTTGTTGTTGTTGTTGTTGTTGTTGTTGTTGTTGTTGTTGTGTTGTTGTTGTTGTTATATGGAGTGTTTCAATGTATTGACTTCAAGTGGACAGAAAAATGGATTATTACCTCCGCCAACGAAGTTGGAAGGAGGTTATGTTTTCGCCCTGTTTGTGTGTTTGTTTGTAAACAGCTTACTGGGCACAATTTTAATCGTAGAGTAATGAAACTTACAGGGATTCACTGTTATGTAAAAAGCTAGAAATGATTAAATTTTGGAAGGTCAAGGTCAAAGGTCCGGGTCACGTTTGAGCAAAATGTCCAATTCACGTAATCAGACATAAGTTTGGACATCGTTGTCACAGGGACTTCAAATTTGGTTCATATTTGAGTGTATGAAAATCCATTATAATTGATATCTGTTAAGGTCATGGTCAAGGTCAAAGATCAAGCAAAATGTCTAATTCCCTCAATCAGCCATAAGTTTGGACATCATTGTCACAGAGATTTCAAACTTTATTCATATTTGAGTGTATGCAAATCCACGCCAATTATTACATGTTAAGGTCAAGGTCAAGGTAGAATAAAAGGTTCAGAAATAAGCTGCCGTGGCGGAGGTCTGTGCTCTACTGAGTGCCCTTCTAGTTCCATTTGATTCTGTTCTACCTGATAAGATATTGTGAACATTGTTCGAAAACAACCAATCAAAAAAAAAAAAAAAAAAAATAAAAATCGAAAATAATCATTCGAAAAACAGCTTTTTCGAAAGGAAGTTATTAGAAACGACAATTATTCGAAACGATAATATTTCAAAATGCAAAATTCTTCATTGAAACAAAGGTGTTAAAAATACAAAAAAACCAAGTATACAAAAGATAAATTTATAAATGTACCCTAAGAGTCCTTGCTTATCCCATGCGGTCATAGTTATTGACAGCGCGCCAAGGTAGGATAGAAATGCTGAGTCAGATTGTAGGATGTTACGTAAAGAAACGAAGGTCAACACAGAGTTCCTTATTTCAGGATATTTCTCTTTTCGTAGGATTTGTTTGACATCTGTTTTAATGTTGTTAACGACCTTGAGGTATTTTTATATTTATTGTTCGTTATTTCTCATGTGGTTTGTTTATTTTATTATTTCTTTCCCTCACTGGGCTGTTTTTCCATGTTGGAGACATTGCGTTTGTAATATCTTGCTTTTCAAACCAGGGTTGTAGCTTGGCTAGGAATAATAATAATAATAATAATAATAATAATAATAATAATAATAATAATAATAATATTTCCTTTCCTCACTGG
>NC_090741.1:55789024-55796524 GCF_036898095.1 Palaemon carinicauda
GACAACACTGACATTACCAAACTATTCTTCTTCACTCAAGGGGTTAATTACTGCACTGTAATTGTTCAGTGGCCACTTTCCTCTAGAAAGGGTAGAAGAGACTTTAGCTATGGTAAGCAGCTCTTTTAGGAAATGGACACACCAAAATCAGACAATTGTTCTCTAGTCTTGGGTAGTTCCTTAGCCTGTGTATCATGGTCGTCCACTGTCTTGGGTTAAGAGTTCTCTTGCTTGAGGGTACACTTGGGCACGCTATTCTATCTTATTTCTCTTCCTCTTGTTTTGTTAAAGTTTCTATAGTTTATATATGTTGTAAGTGTTCTTAAAATATTTTATTTTAATTGATAATTCTCTTATTTCCTTCTTGCCTATCCTCACTGGGCTATTTTCCCTGTTGGAGCCTCTGGGCTTATAGCATCCTGCTTTTCCAACTAAGGTTGTAACTTTAGCCAGTAGTAATAATAATAATAATAATGTTAATGTTGATAATAATGATAATAGTATTATTAAAATCATGTTCCTGTTCATAACAACAACAACAACAATAATAATAATAATAATAATAATAATAATAATAATAATAATAATAATAATAATAATTATTTATATGTAACAATTTGTTTTAATGCTGTTACTAATCTTGAAATATCTTATTCTAATTATTCATTACTTCTCATATGGTTTAATTATTTCCTTAATTCCTTTCCTCACCGGGCTATTTTACCCAGTTGGAGCCCTCGGGCTTATAGCATCCTGCTTTTCCAGCTAGGGTTGTAGCTTAGCTAATAATAATAATAATAATAATAATAATAATAGTAATAATAATAATAATAATAATTCAATGTAGACCAACTAGTTCTTACGTAATAGCCACATAACAGATCCACGTCACACATGATAATTCGTTATACGAAGAACGACCTCGCACCAGTAATAAATAAATAAAAATGAATCGAACATTATGAATAATGAATGAAGGCAAGACCTCCCCCCCTTCCCCCCCCCCCCACACACACCAGACTTCTTATTACTCATTATTACTGATCGTTTGATGTAATATCTCCTGTCATTCCCGTCTGTTTGTTTTATTGATCGTAGATAGATTAAATACTGTTGATAGACAATCTATTGACAGTAGCTATTATCTGTTGATGATTTGAGTCTACGGATAAAAACTAACAACCACAACAACAACAACCACAGCAACCACAACCACAGCAACAACAACAACAACAACCACAGCAACCACAACCACAACCACAGCAACAACAACAACGACAGCAACCACAACCACAGCAACAACAACCACAACAACCACAGGAACCACAGCAACAACAACAACCACAGCAACCACAATAACAACAACCACCACAGCAACAACAACAACAACAACAACAACCACAGCAACAGTAACAACAACCACCACAACCACAACCACAGCAACAACAACAAACAAAGCCGCTTCTAATCCATTGCATGATAACGACCTCAGAAATGTTCTTATTCCTGTTTGGGGTTTGGCTACTTTTCATCATCAAGCTGGCCAGTGCGGATTGGTGATGGTGGGAGATTTCAGTCCGATTCGCAAAGCAAGGCAACATAGTATATGTGGCCGTGACTAGTACAGCTTTGCTGATCATGGCTATACGCAAACACTTTCACCACGTTAAGGTATCCTCACTCAGATATATATATATATATATATATATATATATATATATATATATATATATATATATATATATATATATATATATATATATATATGTATATATATACTTACATATATTTTCTCTCTCTCTCTCTCTCTCTCTCTCTCTCTCTCTCTCTCTCTCTCTCTCTCTCTCTCTCTCTCTCAAACCACAAGGAAACCACTAACCACTACATTAGCGATAAATTCTATTAGACAAATCAATTTATTTTTATTTATCAATGTTGAAAACTTGTTATTATGAAGCGTGGTAAAATTTATAGACAGGAAAATAAGCCAAGTGGATAAAGACAATATTTAGTGGAAACTTTGTTTGTAAATAACTAATTGCTGAAGGCGATTCATGCATGTGTGAAGTAGAATTTAACTTGTGTGTGAAATGTACAAAAATAAAACATTTAAATAAAAAATGTATGATAATGTACAAAGAAAAAATGTATAAATAAAAAATGTATGATAATGTACAAAGGAAAAATGTATAAAGAAAAAATGTATAATAATGTACAAAGAAAAAATGTATAAAGAAAAGATTTATAATAATGTACAAAGAAAAAATTTATAAAGAAAAAATATATAATAATGTACAAAGAAAAAATTTAAAATCATGTAGAAAGAAAACATGTACACTAATATACAAAGAAAAAAGGAAGAAAAATGTATAATAATGTATAAATAAATTATGTACAATAATGTACAAAGAAAAGTGAAGGAAAATTGTATTATAGTGTATAAAGAACAAATGTACAATAATGTACTGAGATAAAATTAAGAAAAATGTACAATAATGTACAAAGTAAAAATATACAAAAAGTAAAAGAATGTACAATTTTTTTTATAATAATGTACAAAGAAGAAATGTACAATAATGTTCAAAGAAAGAAAAGTACAAAATTGTAAAAAAAATAAAAGAAAATTACAAAGAAAAAATGTATAATAATGTAAAAAAAACTACAAAAATGTACAAATTATTTTACAAAATTATTAACAAACCGTAAGACACTGTTTGAATTGTACTTATATTTTTATGTAATTTTATGCATTTTAACAATATCACTATTAATATTCTGGTTGAAAATATGTAAAATATCATAAAATATCTCCCCTTGATGACGTTTCAAAGAGATATATGTACAAAAATCCTAAAAAATGTACAAGGAAAAGTGTACATATACAAAATAAATGTACTTAAATGCACAATCATCATGTCTCGTCGATAAGAATAACTGCAGCAGTATTTTATTCAGTTTTATAAATTTTTAGGTTATTAATTTTCTCTAGTTGAAAATACGAAAAATATCTCAAAATATATTCCCTTGAAGACGTTTCAAGGTCCTATAGGAGTGCAATAGTCAGTCAATCTTGTTCCGAGGAGTCCTATGTAACCCCTGCTGCATTGTCGACGTTGGAGGAGGAGGAGGAGGAGGGGAACATAGTCTGTGGTGTAGGAGTCCTACGCTAGAAGCGAGCGTCCTTGCACGGAACTCCTTCCAAGGTTAGAGCCAATAACGGGAACCTCTTTCCCAACCACTGCTCCTGTTGCTGCCGTGTGTGTTCGTGCGTGTGTTCGCTGACAGGCCCTTCGTGTGACTACAGAAAGATCCTTCGGGATCAGGTTTCAAAGACAACTCATGATGTGAAGGAATTTCCTCATTTATTTTTTTCCCCGCCGTTAAGGACCTTATACAATTGGGGGAGCGTGTCGTTGAAGTCATTTTTAGCTATGTATAGGATATCGTTGAAGTCATTTGTAGCTATGTATTGGATACCGTTGAAGTCCTTTTTAGCAATGTATAGGATATCGTTGAAGTCGTTTGTAGCTATGTACTGGATACCGTTGAAGTCCTTTTTAGCAATGTATAGGATATCGTTGAAGTCATTTGTAGCTATGTATTGGATACCGTTGAAGTCCTTTTTAGCAATGTATAGGATATCGTTGAAGTCATTTGTAGCTATGTATTGGATACCGTTGAAGTCCTTTTTAGCTATGTATAGGATATCGTTAAGTCATTTTTAGCTATGTATAGGATAACGTTGAAGTCATTTTTAGCTATGTACAGGATACCATTGAAATCCTTTTTTTAGCTATGTCTAGCATATCGTTGAAGTCATTTTAGCTATGTATAGGATATCGTTGAAGTCATTTTTTTTTGGCTGTGTGTGATATTTTTGAAGTCATTTTTGGCTACATTTGGATTTATTTTGGACATATGGCCCGGTTTTGGGACCACGGAAGGCCATTCAGCTATTAGAAATAATTAAAGGAAAGCCTAGTAATTGCACTTTGAATAAAAATGATAGAGATTATTATTATTATTATTATTATTATTATTATTATTATTATTATTATTATTATTATTATTATTATTTATTATTATTATTATTATTATTATTATTATTACGCTACAACCCTAGTTAGAAAAGCAGGATGTTATAAGGACAAGGGTTTTATTATTATTATTATTATTATTATTATTATTATTATTATTTGCTAAGCTACAACCCTAGTTGGAAAAGCAGGATGCTATAAGCCCAGAGGCCGCAACAGGGAAAATAGCCCTGTGAGGAATGGAAACAAGGAAAAATAAACTATATTAAGAATAGTAACAACATTAAAATAAATAATTCCTAAATAAACTATAAATACTTTTAACAAAACAAGAGGAAGAGAAATTACATAGAATAGTGTGCCCGGAGTTTACCCTCAAGAATAAGAACTCTAATTAATTGTAAGTCGAAATTTCAGTTTATGAACCAGAGTGCAAAATAGCCTTTACGTAACGGGGATTTAAGGTGATATTGCCATGTCACAATAAAGGAGGAAAAATCAACATTGAAATAAAAAGAGAGATGACATGATACATTGAACAATAATAATGCTTTAATGATAATTCATTGTGGCATTATAAAACGGAGGACATGATATTATTATTATTATTATTATTATTATTATTATTATTATTATTATTATTATTATTATTATTATTATTATTATTATTATTATTATTATTATTTTTATTTTTATTTTTATTTTTATTTTTATTTTTATTATTATTATTATTATTATTATTATTATTATTATTATTATTATTATTATTATTTTGCTTATTATTTTTATTTTTATTATTAATATTATTATCATTTTGCTTATTATTTTTATTTTTATTATTACTATTATTTATTTTCTTCTTCTTCTTCTTCTTCTTCTTCTTCTTCTTCTTCTTCTTATTATTATTATTATTATTATTATTATTATTATTATTATTATTATTATTATTATTATTACTAGCTAAGTTACAACCCTAGTTGGAAAAGCAATTTGTTATAAGTCCAAGGGCCCCAACAGGAAAAAATAGCCCAGTGACGAAAGGAAATAAATGAATGAAAAAAAAGATATAAGTAGTAATGGAGTAGAATCTCCGGCAGGTGTAAATAACCCAGTGAGGAAATGAAATAAAAAATAAATTAATGATACGGAACGATCTTCCTAATCGGGTAGTTGAATCAGAAGAACTTCAAAAGTTCAAACTTGCAGCAAATATTTTTTATGTTGAACAGGCTGACGTAAGTCTTTTTATAGTTTATATATGACATGTCTGTTTTGACGTTGTTACTGTTTTAAGAATGATTTATTGTTAATTTGTTCTCGTCATTTATTTATTTTCTTATTTCCTTTCCTCACTGGGGCTATTTTTCCCTGTTGGAGCCCTTGGGCTCATATCATCTTGCTTTACCAACTAGGGTCGTAGCTTGGCTATTAATAATAATAATAATAATAATAATAATAATAATAATAATAATAATAATAATAATAATAATAATAATAATAAAGAAGTAACGAAGTAGAATCTCTAGCAGGTGTAAATTGCCCTGTGAGGAAATTAAATAAAGGAATAAAAAAACTATATAATAAGTAATGAAGTAGAATCTTCGACAGGTATATACCCATATCCTACCCAGGATCCCGGCCCATACATCGAATACAACTTAGCATGTATACCTCGTTCCATACCGGCATTAACTAGACGAAACATGCGACTGTGGAACGTGCCTGAAAGGTTGCTGTAGGTACTTAAGAACGTCCCTGCCAGGGATATTGTGGACGGGGATTCGAGACCCGACCTAGCTGGATAGATGGTTTTCTTGCGGTTTCTGTAGCCTCAGCATCCTTGTTTAAAGGTTTTAAGAGGCAGTTTATGAATGGCAGGGGTAAGGGACTATGACATTTCCCTATCTAGTAGGACAATGCCCTAGCGACTGATCATAAATACAGATGATCAGCACCCAAACGACAATATCCACCCAAGCTAGGGCCAAGGAGCCCCAGGCAATAGCTGGAAACGACTTAGCAGATACACCTAAAGGCTTCCCCAAACCCTCCCCCCATCCTTAGCTCACAAGGATAGTAAGGTTGCAGCGAATAAAAAACTAACTAGTTTGAGAGGGACTCGAACCCCAGTCTGGCATTTACCAGTCAGGGACGTTACCACATCGGCCACCACAACCCTTTGCTCACCGATCCACTTTGAGGGAGCTATAGATCTAGTTGCTGAGTCATTAGTAGCCATTGCCTGGCCCTCCCTGGACGGCTAAATATTTAGGTAGATATGCACACACAGATTCAACCCTTTCCTCCCCCTCCCGCTTTCCTAACTACAACCCGCTAGTTCGGCAATTTGTGGGAGATTGTGGATTTTGAGTTTACCTCTCCAGGTACTCCCCCCCCCCCCTCTTACCAGGGTATGATTACTCCCTTTCCCCCCTACCCGAGAGATGCGAAGAGACCGAGTAGCCATACGTTTGACAATGATGTTCAGTGTGTCAGGAAAGGAATCTATTCATATATATATATATATATATATATATATATATATATATATATATATATATATATATATGTATATATATATATATATATACAGAGAGAGAGAGAGAGAGAGAGAGAGAGAGAGAGAGAGACTTGCTCTATTATATAGGAGAGGATGGCTAGTCTTTGTTGTCACTGCCCCTTGCCTCTGCCATTCATGAGTGACCTTTAAGCCTTTAAAAGCATCAAGGGGTCAGCACCTGTTGATGCTTAGTCTAGACTCGGGGTTTTTTCCCCTTAGGGAATTTTCTTCGTTAACCATAAAGTATCAGTTGAGTTGACGTCACGGGGGAGTTCCTAGGGACTTCAGGGGAGTTCCCAAGGGCTTCAGGGAAGTTCCCAGGGGCTTCAGGGGAGTTCCCAGGGGCTTCACTTTATAATTATACAAATCACGTAAGCAAATACTTTCGTGTCAAGTCTGTCAATCAACTTTTCGTCTCCTGCTTATAGGCTCGTCATGTTTATACAGTGTTCAAAAAGTCTCTCCGCAGTGATTATTTGAAGCCCGTTACTCTCATATCGTTCAGAAGGGTCCGTGCATAGGGACTTTTTGAACACCCTGTATGATGTCTTGATGCTCGTATCTACCTCTGGTCTAATATGGGAAACAAAGTAAGTGAAACAGGCGTATTTTATAAGCAAGGAAACTGTTCATAAAACTGCTTTATTAAAAAGAAAACTTATTATTGTCAAGCGATATTTATACCATCAATATTTATCTAATATCGAGTGTTTAAAGGTTACTGATGAATGGCAGAGGCAAGACTGAATAATAATAAATGAAAATGAATTCATAAAACAAAACAAAAGCGGAAAAAGTAAGAGTACAGAGAGAGAGAGAGAGAGAGAGAGAGAGAGAGAGAGAGAGAGAGAGAGAGAGAGAGAGAGAGAGAGAGAGAGAGAGAGAGAGAGAGAATCTTCAATA
>NC_090741.1:55804024-55829024 GCF_036898095.1 Palaemon carinicauda
ACCTTTATTGTACGATTTAGATAAAATGAAACTATAATAATCCTCCACACTCAGTCCTCACCATATCCAGGATACCAAACAACTCTTTTTCAATAGACTCCGAGAGACCCACTTTTGAATCCAACTTGTGAAATGTCACTCAATAATAGTTAAAGGTCGATCGCCTCCGACTCTAGTTCCTGAACTCTCAAAGGCCGTTTCTCCTTTAAATTTCTTACTTGCTTCTAGTTCTCTTGTTTATTTATTAACAGCGGGTACTTGATTCTCTGGTTACATAGCCCTACCCCCTTCATTTGATTGGTGCTTAGGTCAATACATTTTTGGGGTTTTTTGTTACGATGCAATTTTTTTTCAATCTTTATATTTTTATATTTTAAAAGGTCAAAGTGGGACGAAAAAAATAAAAAAATAAAACTGTCAAGCTCTAGGTCCCCAGGTGAGAGAGAGAGAGAGAGAGAGAGAGAGAGAGAGAGAGAGAGAGAGAGAATGTCCCGTTCATAGCATATCTTCTTTAAATGCGATTTCGCCCTCTTTATAACCCCAAATTTATACTATTATAAGAGTATCATAATATAAATTTCAACCATAAAATACCCCAACAGAGAGAGAGAGAGAGAGAGAGAGAGAGAGAGAGAGAGAGAGAGAGAGAGAGAGAGAGAGATCCCGTTCAAAGCATATCTTCTTTAAGTACAAATTCGGCCCACCTTATAACAGTCCAAATCTATTTTACAATCATAGTATCATATAATTAATTCAAACAATAAAATGCTCCAACGTTAAATCGATTAATTTAATCCATCGGGAATTATAATTATATAGTAATTAAAACTTTACTCTCAAAGCAATTAAATCAACTATGTAAAAATTAAGTGAAAATTAAATGTAATGGACGTTTAAAAGCGTTAATACTTTGCGTGTGCACCGTTCAAATTAAGTGATGTCATGCAATACTCCCCTTGTTTTTGTTGTTATCCTTTGTTGTTTTTGTTGGTATCCTTTGTCTGTTATCCATTGTGTTTTTGTTGAGATCCATAGCGTTTGGGTGTTATCCATTGATTTTGTGGTTAACCATTATTTCGTGTTATCCATTGGTTTTTTTTGGTGTTATCCATTGTATTTTGGTGTTATCAGTTGTTTTTTGGTGTTATCAGTTGTTTTTTGGTGTTATCGGTTGTTTTTTGGTGTTATCCATTGATTTTGTTGCTTGCCATTTTTTAATTGGTGTTAACCGTTGTTTCTTGGTGTTATCCATTGTTTTTTTCTTTTGGGGGGTTATCCATTGTTTTGTTGCCATTGTTTTTGTGTTATCCATTATTTCTTGGTGTTATCCATTATTTCTTGGTGTTATTCATTATTTTGTTGTTATCGATTGTGTGTTATCCTTTGTTTCTTGGTGTTATCCATTATGTTTTTGTTGTTATCCTCTCTCTCTCTCTCTCTCTCTCTCTCTCTCTGGTGACAGACTTCTCTTAAAAATACCCCTTCAAAACTCCCAAGATCAAATAAGGAGACGAAATGGCCTAAGCTTTTAGTGTTAGAAGTATAACGACCGCAGCTATCTCACAACAGAACTGTCTTCGAAGCCAACACACTTTCGCGAATACTAAATAGTTCGAGTTTCAACAAAAAAAAAAGAAGTGAGAAGTGATACGAATTTTATCGAATTCAAATCTTAAAACTAGATGGGCACTCGCTAGAAAGCTTGTCCTTGCCATGCCAAGCAGTCTTATTTTGCTCTTTTTATTATTATTATAATTATTTGCTAAGCTACAACCTTAGATGGAAAAGCAAGATGCTATAAGCCCACGGGCCCCAACAGGGAAAATAGCCCAGTGAGGAAAGGAAACAAGGAAAAATAAAATATTAAGAACAGTAACATTAAAATAAATATTTCCTATATAAGCTATAAAAACTTTAACAAAACCAGAGGAAGAGAAATTAGATAGAATAGAGTGCCCGAGTGTATCCCCAAGCAAGAGAACTCTAACCCAAGACAGTGGAAGACCATGGTACAGAGGTTATGGCACTACCCAAGATTAGAGAACAATGGTTTGATTTTGGAGTGTCCTTCTCCTAGAAGAGCGCCTTACTATAGCTAAATAGTCTCTTCTACCCTTGCCAAGAGGAAAGTAGCCACTGAACAATTGCAGTGCAGTAGTGAACCCCTTGGGTGAAGAAGAATTGTTGGTAGTGTTGTCAGCTGTATGAGGACAGAGGAGAATCTGTAAAGAATAGGCCAGACTATTCGGTGTATAAGTAGGCAAAGGGAAAGAACCGTAACCAGAGAGAAGGATCCAATGAGATTAAATAAAAGGGGAATATAATAGCCTTACATATTTAGAATTTCACAGCAACTTCCTATACAAAATCAAAACATTGCTCTCTAGTCTTGGGGCTAGTACCAAAGCCTCTGTACCATGGTCTTCCACTGTCTTAGGGTAGAGTTCTCTCGGTTGAGGCACACTTCTGTTTCCTTATTTCCCTATCCTCATTGGGGTATTTCCCTGTTTTCCCTGCGTAATTGTACTTCGATGTATTTGCTTCAATATATAATAGATTTGTCCTTTGGTCATACCCTACATGGCCACCATGTTTCGTTGAAATTGGTTTAGTAGCTTTTGAGTAATATTGTTCACAAATAAAATATAAACTAACAATATATTTGAAATTTATTGAACATTGTTATTATTTTCTAAGTACAGCTGCGTACTTGTACTTTGGTGTACTTTATCTAAAATACTGTATTGTAGAGTTCTCTTGCTTGAGGGTACACTCGGGGACACTATTCGATCTTATTTCTTTTCCTTTTGTTTTGTTAAAGTTTTTGTACTTTTTATAGGATATATTCATTTTAATGTTACTCATAAAATATTTTTTTTGTTCCCTTTCCTCACTGGGCTATTTTCCCTGCTGGAGCTCCTGGGCTTATAGGATCCTGCTCTTCCATCTGGGGTTGTAGCATAGCAAGTAATAATGATAATAATAATACAGATTCATCCTTCAGTCGTACCTAACACGAATACCATGTTTGGTCAAAACAGGTACAGTAGTTTTTGTGTGAAGTTGTTCACAGACAAATAAATAAAAGACTACAGGGGGGGAATACATACTGTACCAACCGTGTGTCACACGATCGTACATAGTTCATTTTGTGCTTGTATCTTTGCTCTCCCCTCGCACTTAAAAGAACCGTCTTTTTCTTAACGGTAACGGTGTCGATTTTGAACAGTAAATTTCCTGTTGCCTTTAGCTTTTGTATATAAAGGAGTATGTTCTATAATAAACTCACTCAGTTGCTTTCATCCTGCCTTTGATTCACAACCTTCTCTCGGCCCGTCACAATACCCTTCACAAAATACGTCAATTCTGTAACAATATATATCTAATTTTACATTCTTCTTGATTTTCTCTAGTGAATTTATCTGTACATTATAATATTAAGAAGATCAACGAGCTAAATTCAATGCTAAATGCGTCACACTTAAAGAATAGCTACCTTAAAAGTCCCTTGCAAGTCACAATTCCTGGACAGATGACTTAGCAACTAATGGCTGGAGAGACTTAACAAAAAAAAAAAAAAAAAAAAAAAAAAAAAAAAACAGGCATGCCACTCTTTCAGATGTGCCCTTTATCAGGGTCGCCAACCTTCCCGATGCGGGCAAAATCAGGTATTATAACCTATCCTGAGAACGCTCAAATATATTCGATTTATATACAAGTTTTTATAGCTGGGATCGCTCTAGGATTTTTAATACACTTCGAGATAACTAACACGTAGCTTACCAGCCAAGTTTAAGGTAACATTATAATTATTAGTAGTAATATGTGGTGGATACGTGGGGAGGGTGGGTTGTGGCACCCTAGCAGTACCAACCTAGCTTGGCTCCATCCCTCTGAACCCCTCGTCAGGCTGGGAGGAGCTAAGAGAATAAATAGTTACCATTGATTCTTTTTTTTCAATGACAGCTATCCCCCTAAATTGGGGGCAGTGTTTTGGTAAATAGATTATTATTATTATTATTATTATTATTATTATTATTATTATTATTATTATTATTATTATTATTATTATTATTATTATTATTATCCAAGCAACGATTCTAGTTGGAAAAGCTGGATGCTATAAGCCCAAGGGTTCCAACAGGGAAAAATATTATTACCTTATGCTGGTGTCAAACCCGAGCCCTTTCGAACGAAAGGCAAAGAAACAACCATGCCACCAGAAGGGGCTAGGGTTCGATCCCAGTATGAAGTAGAAAAAAATTTCTATTTGAGCACAATATGTTGATTTTCATCCATATACATAAATAACTATAACCAGACAATTACTCTCTATTACATAGGGTAGACCATGCTGATCAACTTGTCCATTTCAAGCAGTCTCAGCCTTGAAACTGAATTAACTGGAGAAAGACCAAGTGTTTCAGATGAAAGTTAAGAGTCAAATCGAACACTGCTATTACGGCCAAGGAAGAGTAAAAGCTATCGATTAGTGACTTGCAAGTTACCATTATGGAGCTAATGAATTAACGCAAGCACTTATTAGAGTAGATATTATCGACAATGGGGCACACCACTTCAATTATTATTATTATTATTGTTATTGTTATTATTATTATTATTAATTATCAATTAGTATTATTATTATTATTATTAATTATCAATTATTATTATTATTATTATTATTATTATTATTAGTAATTATCAATTATTATTATTATCATTATTATGATTATTATCAGTAATTATCAATTATTATTATTATTATTATTATTATTATTATTATTACTTGCTAAGCTACAACCCTAGTTGCAATTTATTATTATTATTATTATTATTATTATTATTATTATTATTATTATTATTATTATGATTATTATCAGTAATTATCAATTATTATTATTATTATTATTATTATTATTATTATTATTATTATTATTATTATTATTACTTGCTAAGCTACAACCCTAGTTGCAATTTATTATTATTATTATTACAAGCTAAGCTGTAACCCTAGTTAGAGATGCAAGATGCTATAAGCCCAAGGGCCCTAACAGGAAAAATAGCCCAGTGAGGAAAGGAAATAAAGTAATAAATAAACGATATGAGAAATAATTAACAATTAATGAAATAGACTTCTTAGAAACATTGCTTTTTTCCTCTGGTGTTTTCAAGGTGACGGTGCAAAAGCTGTTATCTTCTTATGTTTTTCTAAGTTAATTCAAAATTAAAAAAATAATCCAATAAAAAAAAATTCATGAAAAATTCAATGTTAAAAAAAATCTCATACACAGTGGTGTTTTACAATGACGGTGCAAAAGTTGTTCTCCCATTATGTTTTTCTGAGTTAATTCAAAATAAAAAAAAATAAATCCTATCCAAAAAATCTTATGAAAAATTCAATTTTATAAATGTTAAAAAAAATCTCTTACACAGTGGTGTATTACAATGTATTTTTTTTTCTTTTTTTTGCACAACTTTAGCGTTTTTTTCTTTTTGCACAACTTTAGCGTTCTTTTTTCTATTTTGCACAACTTTAGCGTTTTTTTCTTTTTTTTATTTGCACAACTTTAGCGTTTTTTTTTTCTTTTTTTATATGCACAACTTTAGCGTTTTTTCCTTTTTTTATTTGCACAACTTTAGCGTTTTTTCCTTTTTTTATTTGCACAACTTTAGCGTTTTTTCTTTTTTTTATGAGCACAACTTTAGCGGTTTTTTCTTTTTTATGAGCACAACTTTAGCGTTTTTTCTTTTTTTCATTTGCACAACTTCAGCGTTTTTTTCTTTTTTTTTTATTTGCACAACTTTAGCGTTCAAGAAACATATTGAAGGATCTATAAGAAAGATACATCTATTGTTAAAGATACATTAGCCAGACTAGATTTGGCAGCCTATAGCGATCTGCTGGACTAGAGTTCGAGACCCCCTTAAAGCTAGATAATTTCTTGTATTGTCTACAACTTGACCATCCTTGTGAACTAAGGATTTGGGAAAGGAAATAAGGAAACATAGAATAGTGTGCCTGAGTGTACTCTCAAGCAAGAGAACTCTATCTCGAGACAGAGGATGACCATGGTACAGAGGATATGGCACTACCCAAGACTAGATTTTGGAGTGTCCTTCTCCTAGAAGAGCTGCTTACCATAGCTAAAGAGTCTCTTCTACCCTTACCGAGTCGAAGTTAATCACTGAACATTTAGTGCAGTACATAAAATGACTTTCAAACGCAATATTACAAACATTTTGTATTCGAAATTATAAAAAAGTCAATATTTACTGGAAACATAAGTTAGTTATGGTAATATCCATATTATTAAAAACCAGAAATACGAAAACTTGTGGGAAGTGAGTTAATATAATTATCAAAATATGTAGAAACAGTTTGGCTTAACACTATCATCTAACTAGAGGGGCACTCGGAAGAGAGCAGACCTCCGCCAGGGCAGCTCATTTTTCGACTTTTTGCTTGACCTTTGACCTTCCAAAATTTAATCATTTCCAACTTTTTACATAAGTTAATCCTTGTAAGTTTCATTACTCTACGATTGAAATTGTGACCAGGAAGCTGTTCATAAACAAACAAACACACACAAATAGGGGGTAAAACATAACCTCCTTCCAACTTCGTTGGTGTAGGTAATGAAAAATAAAGAAGTTTATTGATTTCAGTATATCAGTATTTGTAAATATACTCAACTTTAGGTTAAGAATCCAATAAACACAAATTTAACACAAACTAGAAAACCACACAGTGCAGACCTCCGCTACTGCAGCTTATTTCTAGAAACTAGCTTGCATACCCAAGAGTCAATTAAGACCATAGGCGTATTTGAAGTCTGTGTGACAACCATGTCCGAAATTGGGGTTAAGGTTAGGGTTAATTCGGTTGACCTTTTGCTTGACCTTGACCTTTGACCTTTTACCCAGGACTATCAAAATTGAATCACTTCGACGTCTCAACATAACTGTTAATCCATCAAAGTTTCACTACTCTGTGAGGAAAATTATGGCCAGGAAGTTGTTCACAAACAAACAGAGTAAAACGGAAAAAACGGACAGAGACGAAAACATAACCTCCTCCCAACGTCGTTGGCGGAGGTAAAATCCCAGTAAGTTCTCAAAAGATTAGAGCCTTTAACCACTATCATTATTATTATTATTATTATTAGCCAAGCTACAACCCTAGTTGGAAAAGCAAGATGTTATAAGCCCAAGGGCTCCAATAGGGAAAAATAGCCCATTGAAGAAAGGAAATAAGGAAATAAATAAATGATGAGAATAAATTAACAATAAATAAATATTCTAAAATCAGTAACAACGTCAAAACATATGTCCTATATAAACTATTAATAACGTTAAAAACATATGTCATATAAATTATAAAAAGACTCATGTCAGCCTGGTCAATAATATCTTAAAAGGTTAATTTATCCCACCATAATAAGAAAAAAGGTATCTAACAGGGAAAAACAATGGTCACTGGTCATATTTAAGGTCAGACCACAGAAAGGTCAACTTCCCATGAACCAGAAAGAGACATCCTGTTATTCAAACCGTTAAAAATCTCACGAGCCAAAGGGACCGGAAACGAATCTATAATGATAGCGAAGGGTGTCCAATTATTCTCACACTTTGCTAATTACGAAATGGTCACTACGTTATTTTATTTCCTGTTATTTCCTCTTTAATAATCCTAGGTAGTAGGTTGGCCAGGGCACCAGCCACCTGTTGAGGTACTACTGCTAGAGTTATTGGGTCCTTTGACTGGCCAGACAGTACTACATTGGATCCTTCTCTCTTGTTACGGCTCATTTTCCGTTTGCCTACACATACACTGAATAGTCTGGCCTATTCTTTACTTATTCTCCTGTGTCCTCATGCACCTGACAACACTGATATTACCAAACAATTCTTCTTCTATTAGGGGTTCACTACTGCAATGTTCAGTGGCTACTTTCCTCTTGGTAAGAGCAGAAGAGACTCTTTAGCTGTGGTAAGCAGCTCTTCTACGGGGACACTCCAAAATCAAACCATTGTTCTCTAGTCTTGGGTAGTGCCATAGCCTCTGTACCATGCATGGTCTTCCACTGTCTCTTGGGTTAGAGTTCTCTTACTTGAGGGTACACTATTCGATCTTATTTCTCTTCCTGTTGTTTTGTTAAAGTTTTTATAGTTTAAGAAATATTTTATTTTAATGTTACTGTTCTTAAGATATATTATTTTCCCGTGTTTCCTTTCCACACTGGGCTATTTTCGCTGTTGGAGCCCCTGGCTTGTATCCTGCTTTTCCTATTAGGGTTGTATCTTAGCCAGTAATAATAATAATAATAATGAGAATAATAAAATCATGTAGATTTTCCTCGAGAGTACGATAACATACATCGGAGGAATGTTGGGGTCCTTGGGAAAGCCACGGTCTAAGCAAGGTCTAGGTACCTACAGTAGACCGTGTGGTCCATTGGGGGGAGGGAAGTCTCTAAGTCACGGTGTTTGAGGAGGAATAGATCCTACTGGCTCTCTGCGTTGCGTAAACACATCGCTGAAGGTTAATGAATACTTGGAAGGATCTCCATAAGTAGAGATTTTTCCGATGGACCAGATAATAAAATGTCTTTAGCTCTGAGAGTTGCTTCCGCAGTGTTGCCAGATGAGTTAGTCTAAAAATCCCCAAACTCATGATGAAAAATCCCCTGGAGGCTTTACTAAAAATAGAAATCACTCACTAAACTTCATGTAAGTACAAGCAAACTAATGGCAACAATATAAAGGTTTACTCATCTTTGTTTCTTCTCCATAGAAATTTGTACAGGATATCCCCATCAGACATCCAAAATCCCCAAATCTAGGGATAAAGCTCCATAACTGGCAACACCGTGTTTCCGTATAGGTGGTGTTGGAATGCTTCGTGCATGATTTATATAGTTATCGTACTTTTGATTACCATTAGATACTTTGTTTTATTTTGGATAGTTTGTAATGGTTGATTTCGTTATTAACTTTAAATTATATATTATTAATTTAAAACAATAGATAAAATTACTCTAAAGATACTGAATCTATTTTACTTTTGTAATAAACCGTATAGAATATAAATTAATTTAAAATAAATAAAACTGCAAAAACATACTGGAGATACCAATTACATATATACACTTATTTAACTTTAAATAATGCCAAAACCTTAAAATATTCTAAAACAAAATTCCATTAAAAGAAATAATTCATGATACAAACTCGGAAAATATCGATCCACATATGGCAAGTTTCCTTCCCGAAAGGGAGTGTTGCCATATCCTGGTTTACCGGAAAATTCCAATCGAATTTTACTGGTCTGCGTAGATTAGACAATTGTTTATACACGAGGAAATCATCTCATACCGACTCGCCTCAGTACGTTTGTGATAAACAAGACTAAACAAAAACAAATAACTAAATAACTTCATTTCCGGCTTGTAAAGAACAGAAGTAGAAGAACAAATAAGAATAACTGTCTCAAGGTTAGACCGAGGGAGGGACTAAACATAAGGCTACCGATTTCAGAAAAGGAGTAGCCAGCAATGACAGGGAAGTAGGAGAGAGAGAGAGAGAGAGAGAGAGAGAGAGAGAGAGAGAGAGAGAGAGAGAGAGAGAGAGAGAGTTTTACAAGGATTTTAAATGTTTCAGACTATAGTCCATCCGCGGAGACTTTATTCTTGGGTTGAGCGAATTAGTTTAAGCGGGGAGAGAGAGAGAGAGAGAGAGAGAGAGAGAGAGAGAGAGAGAGAGAGAGAGAGAGAGAGAGAATTTTTAATGTTTTAAAGACTATGGTCCATTATCATTATTATTATTAGATAAGCTACCACCCTAACTGGAAAAGCAAGATGCTATAAGCCCAAGGGCTCCAACAGGGAAATATAGCTCAGCGTGGAAAGGAAATAAGGAATTTTTCACTATTAGCTGTCCCCTTAGTCGTCAAGTTTGTAGAGCAAATAAGAGAGAGAGAGAGAGAGAGAGAGAGAGAGAGAGAGAGAGAGAGAGAGAGAGAGAGAGAGAGAGCTTTGCGTGTCTGAATCATGTACCTGATTCTTGATACATTATTATATAAACGTGAACTGAAGTTTGAGCTATAGAAAATGGTTGGCTAATAGATCATGAAGGTTTTTTCAAGATTATGTCTTCCTGTTGCTGATAATTAAAGGAAGTTTTTATAAAGTATTGGAAAATATGAACTAACTTCACAACTTAGTTTCGATTTCAATTACAAACTTCCAATGAAGTTGAAGGATTATTATTATTATTATTGTGATTATTATTACTATTATTGAAGCCCTTTGTGTCAATAGGCGTAGGAGGAGATTATTATTATAATTATTATTATTATTTTTATTCTTATGGTTATTATTATTATCGTTGTTGTTGTTATTGCTACAACCCCAGTTGGAAAAGCAGGATGCTTATATAAGCCCAAGAGCTCCAACAGTGAAAACAGCCCAGTGAGGAAAGAAAATAAACAAAACTACAAGAGAAGTAATAAAAACACATTTTTAAGAACGGTAGTAACAATATATTTCTAATTAGCTAATATTAATGTATGATAATTTGAATATTACATTTCAGTGTAAATTTACTTGTAACCGATATAATATTTGATTCGTCCACTCTCTCTCTCTCTCTCTCTCTCTCTCTCTCTCTCTCTCTCTCTCTCTCTCTCTCTCTCTCTAGGCGACTGGATACAGGAAATAAATAACAGTTTTGATATATCTGCACAAAAACAAAACTTATACTAGAAAAGCTACTGGATTCTATTGAATATTATTGTTTTGCATATGCAAAACCTATAATAACTTTTCAACACTGAAAGACCCCCAGAGTCTTATAAAACCCATTAACGAAATGTAATTAATAAAAGAAAAAGGACATAGATAAATAGATTAACTCGAAGAGATTTCCCTTTTGTTCATAATACGTCTTACGGCATATTATACTGTACAAAAGGTCACGGTGTGATATCCCCAGTCAAACTTTCCGATTAGATTGTCCAGTGACTTTAAAATGTGTAAAATCGCAGTGCAATTCCTAAAATGTATACTGAAACTTTAAACTGTTCTGTGGGAAGCCTTGGGTGATTGAAAACTATACACCCAAGGGCTCTAAATATTACTGAAAATTTGTCGTTAATCAAATTTCCCAAATTCAATTGTGTAGTGAATTTAAAAAAGTGTAAATACGCAGTCCAGATCTCAAAATATATACAGAAACTGTAAACTGTACAATGGGAATCCTTGGAAGATTGAAAACTATAAACTCAAAGGCTCTAAACATTACTGATAATTTGTCGTTAATCAAATTTCCCAAATTCAATTGTCTAGTGAATTTAAAAATTGTAAAAACGCCGTCCAAGTCCTAAAACGTATACAGGAACTGTAAACTGTTCTGTGGGAATCCTTGGAAGATTGAAAAATATACACTCAAGGGCTCTAAACATTACTGAAATCTATACTCGTCGCTCACACTTCCCAATTCAATTGTCCAGTGATTTCAAAGGTGTAAAAATGCAGTGCAAGTCGTAAAATCTATACAGAAAGTGTAAACTGTACAATGGGAAGCCTTGGAAGATTGAAAAGTATACACTCAAGGGCTCTTAACATTATTTAAAAATTATCGTTAACAAAGCTTCCCAAATTCAATTGTCTAGCGACTTAAAAAGTGTAGAAACGCAGCCCAAGTCCTAAAATGTATAGAGGAACTGTAAACTGTTGGGTGATTGCAGAACTATACATTCAAGGGCTCTGAACATTACTGAAATCTATATTCCTCACTCAAACTTCCCAATTGAATTGTCCAGTGACTTTAAAATTGTAAAAACGCAGTTCCAGATCTTAAAATGTATACAGAAACTGAAAACTGTACAATGGTAAGCCTTGGGTGATTGAAAACTATACACTCAAGGCCTCTTAATATTACTGAAATCTTATCATTAATCAGGCTTCCCAAATTCAGTTATTTAGTAACGTTAAAAACGATAAAAACGAAGTCTAAATCCTAAAATCTGTACAGAAACTGTAAACTGTACCGTAGGAAGCCTTGGGTTATTGAAAACCATACATTCAAGGTTTATAAACATTACTGAAATCTATAAGCCCTACTCGTCGCTCAAACTTCCAAATTCAGTTGTCCAGTGATTTAAAAAACTGTAAAAACGCAGCCCAAATCCTAAAATCTGTTCAGAAACTGAAAACTTTACAATGGGAAGTGTTGGGCTATTGAAAACTATACACTCAAGGCCTCTAGACATTACTGAAATCTATAAGCCCAACTCGTCGCTCAAACTTCCCGTCCAGTGACTTTAAAAAGTGTAAAAACCCAACTCAAGACCTTAAATTTGTACAGAAACTGTAAACTGTACAATGGGAAGCCTTGGAAGATTGAAAACTATACGCACAGGGTCTCTAAACATTACTGAAAACTCATCGTTTCTCAATTCAGTTGTTCAGTAACTATTTAAAAACTTCTTAATTCAGTTGTTCGGTAATTATTTAAACACTACTTAATTCAGTTGTTCAGTAACTTTAAATAAGCACTTCTTAATTCAGTTGGTCAGTAACTTTAAATAAGCACTTCTTAATTCAGTTGTTCAGTAACTTTAAATAAGCACTTCTTAATTCAGTTGGTCAGTAACTTTAAATAAGCACTTCTTAATTCAGTTGTTCAGTAACTTTAAACACTTCTTAATTCAGTTGTTCAGTAACTTTAAACACTTCTTAATTCAGTTGTTCAGTAACTTGAAATAAACACGTAAGTCACTGTGATCTAGAAGCGAAGACCTTGCCATCACACGATTTGTAACTGACTAGAAAAAAACTAATTTCAGAAACAATTACAAAACCCATTAAAACCGAATTGTTATCAAACAATGGCCATTCGAAACGCAAGGTTATTAGTTTGACGACCGCTGTCACTCAAAACCTCCGGCCTTGATAGATTTATTAAAAAAGCCACAAGCATCCGAAAGATGAGGAAATGTTGTTGTGTCCACAAGCATTGCAAAAGACAAACACACATTTGTCAGCGTCATCAAATGACATGACTAAGGCGGATCTTTCTGTTCTGATAGATCAAGACGAACAAGAAATAACTCTTTCAGCTGTCAAAGGAACACCAAGATTCTTTATTATTATTATTATTATTATTATTATTATTATTATTATTACTAGCTAAGTTACAACCCTAGTTGGAAAAGCAGGATGCTATAAGCCCAAGGGCTCCAACAAGGAAATATACCCCACTGAGGAAAGGAGTTAAGATTTAGCTTGAGTAGAAGCCTTAAGAAAGTTAACTAACTGAAAACTGAACTGTGCTCAAACAATCTAGGTAAAGTGAGCACTAATGTACATTATTATTATTATTATTACTAGCTAAGCTAAAATCCTTGTTGGAAAAGCAGGATGCTATAAGCCCAAGGGCTCCAACAGGGAAATATAGTACAGTGAGGAAAAGAGATGGGGAAATAAATAAGCTATTAGAAAAGTGATTAACAATTAAAATATCTTAAGAATATTAATAACATTAAAATATGTCCTTCATATTTCAACTATCAAAACAAGAGGACGAAAAATAAGATAGAACAGCATGCTCGAGTGTACCCACAAGCAAGAGAACTCTAACCCAAGACAGTGGAAGACCATGGTACAGAGCCTATGGCACTGTCCAAAACTAAAAAACAATGGTTTGATTTTTAAGTGTCCTTCTGGAAGAGCTGCTTACCATAGGTAAAGAGTCTCTTCTACCCTTACCAAGAGGAAAATAGCCACTGAACTACAGTGCATGCTAAAGGGAAACACACTTCTCTTCCTCTTGTTTTATTTAAGCTTTTATAGTTTGGGAAACACAATTTAATTCTCTTCCTCTTGTTAAAGTTTTTATAGTTTATATAGAAAAATATTTATTTTAATGTTGGCAGTCTTTAAAATATTTTATTTTTCCTTTTCTTTTCCTTTCCTCACTGGGCTATTTTCCCTCTGGGAGACACTGGACTTATGGAAAAATATCTAAATGTTGTTACTCTTCTTAAGATATTTTATTTTTCATTGTTTACTTTCCTCACTGGGCTATTTTTCCTGTTAGAGCCACTGGGCTATTTTTCCTGTTAGAGCCACTGGGCTTATAGCATTTTGCTTTTCCAACTAGGGATTGTAGCTTAGCAAGTAATAATAATAATAATAATAATAATAATAATAATAATAATAATAATAATAATAACTCCATTTTAAGGGTAAACATTATAAGTCCATTAAGTTGATTAGGCCTAAAAGAGGAATGCATGGTCAACGCCCATTGCTACAATGTAATTACTTTAATAATCCAGTTATTGCTCATTTCTGTGACAAGCCTCAATTAAAAAGAAAAAAAAAAATATTGAAAATAAATATATTGGCCTGAGTGGTAACGTCCCTGACTAGGGTGAGAATCCTGCTCATAGTCATTAGGTCCTTTGGTCGCTGCAACCTCACCATCCTCGTGAGCTAAAGATTGGGGTGTTTGTGGAAGCCTATAGGTCTATCTGCTTAGTTATAAGCAGTCATTGCCGGGCCCTCCTTTGTCCTACCTTTGGTGAAGAGGGGGCTTGGACGCTGATCATATGTGTATAAGGTCAATCTCTAGGGCATTGTCCTGCTTGAGAGGGCAATGTCACTGTCCCTTGCCTCTGCCGTTCATGAGTGGCCTTTAAGCTTTTAAAACTTACATGTTTGGTCTTTTTTCCTATTATTATTACTAGCTAAATTTCAACCATAAAGCAGGATGCTAGTCCAAGTTTTCCAAGAGGGAAAATAGCCCAGTGAGGAAAGGAACTAAGGAAACAGATCTATGAATTTATATTGCAGATCAAAACGGCATCCCAAGAATAATTCTTTTAATATAAGGTATAAACTTTTGGAAAATCACTTAGGCCTATACGACTAAAGTCAATTTAATAACACTGCATCAACTCTAATACTGAAACCTATGACAACACTCTGATTAGCTTAAACTGCGCCTTTGTTGAGAAGTGTACCTTAACTTGGAGAAAGTGTTTGCGTATTGCCCTGATCAGGAAGTGCTGTACTATAGTCAATTATTTTTAGTGAGGCAGATTTGCACCGACTCGCAAGGGTGTCCTTTTAGCTCGGAAAAATTTTCTGATCGCTGATTGGTTGGACAAGATAATTCTAACCAATCAGATAGCAGGAAACTTTTCCGAACTAAAAGGGCACTCCTGCGAGTCGGTGCAAACCTGCCTCACTAAAAAAATTGACTATAGTCAGGGCTACCCATAATAGGTTGGTTTGCTGTGAACGATCTGATGAAAGTCTCCCACCATTACCAATTCGCAGTAGGCAGCGTGGCGATGAAAATGGCCAAACCCGAGGCATGATTAAGGACATGTCTGAGGCCTTTGTCCTGCAGTGCACTAGGCTGCAATAATTGTTGTAGAACTATTTATTCCACGATACCCAAATGAAATTCAAATGCCCAATCAAGATATTTCCACTAGGTATTGGATTAGCAATCATACCCAGGCTTTCAGCCAAACAATAGATAAATCTGGTTCAGAAAGAAGGAAAAAAACGAAGATGATAAATGAAATAAATGAGGATGACGAATATAAAATTTCACAGCAATTTCTTATACAAAATCAAACCATTGTTCTCTAGTCTTGGATAGTACCATAGCCTCTGTATTATGGTCTTCCACTGTCTAGGGGTAGAGTTCTCTTGCTTGAGGCACATTGTTCTGTTTCCTTATTTCCTTTCCCTGCGTACTTGTACTTCGATGTATTTTCTTCAAAATTTAATGGATTTGACCTTGGGTCATATCCCACATGTCCCCCAAGTTTCGTTGAAATTAGTTCAATAGTTTTTGCGTATTGTTCACAAATAGAAAATAGACTTAAAAATAGTTACCACTTAACATTGCGATTATTTTCAAAGTACTGCTGCGTACATGTACTCTGATGTACTTCATCCAAAATGTTACAGATTCATCCTTGGGTCATACCCAACATGACTACCAAATTTGGTGAAAATCGGTACTGTAGTTCTTGTGTAAATTTGCTCACAAACAAATTAACATACCCTACGCAAAATCTTCAATTTTGGCAAAGGCAATAAGGTCATATTTAGTGCTCTTATCATCCTAATGACGTCAAAGATATTTATATTAATCTATGACATGGCAATGACTTCAGCTATGTATGAAGCCATAGCCTCTGTACGATGGTCTTCCACTGTCTTGGGTTAGAGCTCTCTTGCTTGAGGGTACACTCGGGCATGCTGTTCTATCTAATTTCTCTCTTTCTTGTTTTGTTAAAGTTTTTATAGTTTATATAGGAAATATTTATTTTAATGTTGTTGCTGTTCTTGAAATATTTTATTTTTAATTTTTTCCTTTCCTCACTGAGCTATTTTCCCTGCTGGAGCCCCTGGGCTTATAGAATCCTGCTTTTCAAACTAGGGTTGTAGCTTAGCAAGTAATAATAATAATAGTAACGAACAAACTAATTGTGATTTATAAACTAAGGATCAGGGAGTTGAATCGGTGGCACTTCAGAACTTCAAACTTGCAGTGAATGTTTTTATGTTGAACAGATTGACATAAGTCTCTCTTCATAGTTCATATATGAGAAATCTATTTGTGAACTGTTATTGATCTTAGATTATTTTATATTAATTATTTATTACTTCTTATATGATTCATTTATTTTCCTCACTGGGCTATTTTCCCTGTTGGAGCCCTTGTGCTTATAGCATCCTGTTTTTCCAACTAGGGTTGTAACTTAGTGATAATGATGATAATTCACAAAAACATTATCTCGTTAAGAGAGAGAGAGAGAGAGAGAGAGAGAGAGAGAGAGAGAGAGAGAGAGAGAGAGAGAGAGAATTGTAGATATTAAAACGTTCATGATGTTGAGAGAATGAATACAGAAATATGTTCAGAAGAGAGAGAGAGAGAGAGAGAGAGAGAGAGAGAGAGAGAGAGAGAGAGAGAATTGTAGATATTAAAACGTTCATGATGTTGAGAGAATGAATACAGAAATATGTTCAGAAGAGAGAGAGAGAGAGAGAGAGAGAGAGAGAGAGAGAGAGAGAGAGAGAGAGAGAGAGAGAGAGAGAGAATTGTAGATATTAAAACGTTCATGATGTTGAGAGAATGAATACAGAAATATGTTCAGAAAAAAGAGAGAGAGAGAGAGAGAGAGAGAGAGAGAGAGAGAGAGAGATGCAGTCTAAGCAATTGTAGTTATTAAACATTCAAGATGTTACGAAAATGTATACAGAAATATTTCTGTTCAGGAGAGAGAGAGAGAGAGAGAGAGAGAGAGAGAGGAGAGAGAGAGAGAGAGAGAGAGAGAGACTTTACAAGGATAAAGTAAGCAACTACAATGAATACCAAAGAGACAAGTCTTGTAGATAGGAAAAGCCAAACATCCTGTCATATATAAATTAATAATGAGCTATTCTAGACAGCTGATCACGAGCCAAATATTGGCAGGAACCTTGTAGCTATTTTCAAACTGGCAGCAAATGTTTTTTATGTTGAACAGGCTTACGTAAGTCCTTTTATAGTTTATATATCAGATATTTGTTTTAATGTTGTTAATGTTTTATTTTGAAATTTCATTACTTCTTATATCGTTTATTTCCTTATTTCCTTTCCTAAATGGGCTATTTTTTTTCCTGTTGGAGCCCTTGGGCGTCAAGCATCTGGCTTTTCCAAATAGGGTTGTATTTTAGGTAATAATAATAATAATAACTAGCCAATGATGTTACTTGTAACCATATGGAGTATTATAATTATTAGCAAGTTTTGATTATAACTAACAACGTCACAGATTATTATCATAACCTTACTTTATAGGCAGCTTTTCTGATCCTATACAGCAAGGTAACCTGCTCTCTCTCTCTCTCTCTCTCTCTCTCTCTCTCTCTCTCTCTCTCTCTCTCTCTCTCTCTCTCTCTCATTCCAAGGAATTCAGCGTTGTCAAATCCACATTATCGAAGCACTTAAGAGAACAATAAAGTCTTCAGTTTCTTCTTGAAAGCCTTAATATCTTCAGTCTTTCGGATGTCTAGTGGGAGCTTATTGTATAGTCTTGGGGCCGCATATTTACAGGCCCTAATCTCAGTCGAATTAACTGGGTAAGGATTAGTCTCCGTTGAATTAACTGGAATAATCTCAGTTGAATTAACTGGATTAATCTCAACTGAATTAACTGGATTAATATCAGTTAAATTCACTGGGTAATTTCAGTCAAATTAAGTGGGTTAATCTCAGTTGAATTAACTGGATTAATATCAGTTAAATTCACTGGGTAATTTCATTCAAATTAACTAGGTTAATCTCAGTTAAATTAACTGGGTTAATCTCAGTTGAATTAACTGGGTTAATCTCAGTGAAATTAACTGGGTTAATCTCAGTGAAATTAACTGGGTTAATCTCAGTGAAATTAACTGGGTTAATCTCAGTGAAATTAACTGGGTTAATCTCAGTTAGATTAACTGGGTTAATCTCAGTGAAATTAACTGGGTTAATCTCAATTAAATTAACTGGATTAACCTCAGTTAAATTAACTGGATTAATCTCAGTTAAATTAACTGGATTAATCTCGGTTAAATTAACTGGATTAATCTCAGTTAAATTAACTGGATTAATCTCAGTTAAATTAACTGGATTAATCTCGGTTAAATTAACTGGATTAATCTCGGTTAAATTAACTGGATTAATCTCAGTAAAATTAACTGTGTTTATCTCAGTAAAATTAACTGGATTAATCTCAGTTAGATTAACTGGGTTAATCTCAGTGAAATTAACTGGGTTAATCTCAATTAAATTAACTGGGTTAATCTCAGTGAAATTAACTGGGTTAATCTCAATTAAATTAACTGGATTAACCTCAGTTAAATTAACTGGATTAATCTCGGTTAAATTAACTGGATTAATCTCGGTTAAATTAACTGGATTAATCTCAGTAAAATTAACTGGATTAATCTCGGTTAAATTAACTGGATTAATCTCAATTAAATTAATTGGATTAATCTCAATTAAATTAACTGGGTTAATCTCAGTTAAATTAACTGGGTTAATCTCAGTTAAATTAACTGGGTTAATCTCAGTTAAATTAACTGGGTTAATCTCAGTGAAATTAACTGGGTTAATCTCAGTGAAATTAACTGGGTTAATCTCAGTTAGATTAACTGGGTTAATCTCAGTGAAATTAACTGGGTTAATCTCAATTAAATTAACTGGGTTAATCTCAGTTAAATTAACTGGGTTAATCTCAGTGAAATTAACTGGGTTAATCTCAGTTAGATTAACTGGGTTAATCTCAGTTAAATTAACTGGGTTAATCTCAGTGAAATTAACTGGGTTAATCTCAGTGAAATTAACTGGGTTAATCTCAGTGAAATTAACTGGGTTAATCTCAGTTAGATTAACTGGGTTAATCTCAGTGAAATTAACTGGGTTAATCTCAGTTAGATTAACTGGGTTAACCTCAGTTAAATTAACTGGATTAATCTCGGTTAAATTAACTGGATTAACCTCAGTTAAATTAACTGGATTAATCTCAGTTAAATTAACTGGATTAATCTCGGTTAAATTAACTGGATTAATCTCGGTTAAATTAACTGGATTAATCTCAGTAAAATTAACTGGATTAATCTCGGTTAAATTAACTGGATTAATCTCAATTAAATTAATTGGATTAATCTCAATTAAATTAACTGGGTTAATCTCAGTTAAATTAACTGGGTTAATCTCAGTTAAATTAACTGGATTAATCTCGGAAAATCTTGGAAAAGCAGGGTTCTACAATCTCTATGGGTCCAACGGGGAAAAATAGCCCAGTGAAGAAAGAAAATAAGGAAATTAATAAGCTTATAAAACTATAAGAAATACGATTCTTAGAAAGGAATAAGGTAGCAAAATAATATTCGAAATAAGGGATGAAATGCACGAGCTATCAACCAGAAAATGGGTAGGTCTAAGAAATGTCTCCCATCGATGGGAGAGTTATTAATATATTCAATTGAAGTTAAAAGATAAATACCTTTTGCTATAGTCATATAGCTCTTAAATATTACAGTATTACTCCAATAACAACCTTGTGCTTAAGAGATAATACCATTTAGCTAATGATTTTCCTACGCGTTTTATTTCGTTACATAATACTATCGCCAAATTTATACTTGAATAACTGCCTTAGTCTTCATATAAAACAAACAACTTTTAGCTTATTTTAATGAGATTAATATTATCTTTCTATAGTTTCACTATCGTCACCAGATGTCTCTGGTGTAAAACACCCAAACCGGAATGGACTATAGGCCTTCCGTGCTAACATAAAAAGTAGACCTAACCAAACATCCAATCACTCTTATGGTGTTGCCACCAGGCCTTCCACAAGTTTCAAATAAGACTAATGGAAAAAGGCAACCTTTATCCCTAAATAGAACAAGGGAGGGGGGGGGGGAGGGGGGTGTTGTTAAGGTTGGAGAGAAGGGTGTGGTTAAACCACAAAGATAGTGTTAGGCCTCTCGTATTTAAGTAAGGGGGGAAATATGGTGAGATAGAAATTGATTGTAAAGGTTGGTGGACGGAACAAATCATTACCTGTGTTTAAAAAAATCTCATCAGTTTGATTATACCGAGATTAACTTGGTTAATTCAACTGAGATTAACCTGGTTAATTCAACTGAGATTAACTTGGTTAATTCAACTATGATTAACCAAGTTGATTCAATTGATGTTAACCAAGTTAATTCGACTGCACTGAAGAAATTTAATTTGTCTGAGGTTAGCGAAGTTAATTCGACTAAGATTAACAAATTTAATTCAGCTGAGGTTAACCTGGTTAATTCAACTGAGGCTAACACGGTTAATTCTATATATTAGCCAAGATAATCTAATTGACATTAACCAAGTTAATTGAATTCAGATTAACCAAGTTAATTTAACTGAGGTTAACAAGTTCATTTTGTAAATTAGCCGAGTTAATTTAATTGATATTAACCAGGTTAATTTAATTAACATTAACCAAGTTAATGTAATTGACATTAACAAAGGTAATTCCATTGCGTTTAAACAAGTTAATTAAATGAGATTAACCTTGTTAATTAAACTGAGATTAATCCGTTTGATTCAACTGAGATGAACCAAATTATTTTAACTGAGATTAACCCTGTTAATTTGACTGAGACTAACCTAGTTAATTTTACTGAGATTAATTCAGTTAATTTTACTGAGATTAACCCAGTTAATTTTACTGAGATTAACCCAGTTTAATTTTACTGAGATTAACCCAGTTAATTTTACTGAGATTAATTCAGTTAATTTTACTGAGATTAACCCAGTTAATTTTACTGAGATTAATTCAGTTAATTTTACTGAGATTAATTCAGTTAATTTTACTGAGATTAACCCAGTTAATTTTACTGAGATTAACCCAGTTAATTTTACTGAGATTAACCCAGTTAATTTTACTGAGATTAATTCAGTTAATTTTACTGAGATTAATTCAGTTAATTTTACTGAGATTAACTCAGTTAATTTTACTGAGATTAACCCAGTTAATTTTACTGAGATTAACCCAGTTAATTTTACTGAGATTAACCCAGTTAATTTTACTGAGATTAACCCAGTTAATTTTACTGAGATTAATTCAGTTAATTTTTACTGAGATTAACTCAGTTAATTTTACTGAGATTAACCCAATTAATTTGACTTAAATTAACCAAGTTAATTTAACTGAGAATAATCAATTTAATTCTACTGAGATTATTCCAGTCAATCCAACTGAGATCAAGCAAATTATTTCAACTGAAATTAACCCAATTATTTAATGGAGATAAACCCAGTTAATTCAAGTGAGATTAATGCAGTTAATTTGACCAAGATTATCGAAGTAAATTAGACTGAGTTTAGTGTAATTCAGTTAATTTAAATAAGATCAACCCTGTTAATTCAAGTAACATTAACTCAGGTAATTCGTTTGAGATCAGTCAAGTTACTTCGACTGAGATTAATAAAGATAATCCTACTGAGATTAACCAAATTAAATAGATCGAGATTAACAAAGTTTATTTGACTGAGATTAACCAAAAATTAATTGGATCAAAATAAATAAAGTTAATTCAACAGATTACCCCAATCAATTCCATCGATATTACTCAAGCTAATTCGACTAAGATTAACCCCATTAATTGGATCAAGATTAACTAAGTTACTTCGACTGGGATTACCCCATTAATTACTTAATTTAACTCAATGAATTGGATAGAGATTAACCTAGAAACTTCGACTGGGATTAGCCAAATTAATTGAATCAAAAATTAACTAGTTAATTCGACTGAGATTACCAAAAAATTGGATAGAGATTAACCTAGTAAATTCGACTGATATTAACCCACTTAATTGGATCGAGATTAACCCAGTTAATAGAATAGAGATTAATCCAATTGATTGGATCTAGATTAACCAAGGTGATTCGATTGAGATTAACCCAATTAATTGGATCGAGATTAACCCAATTAATTGGATCGAGATTAACCCAATTAATTGGATCAAGATTGAACCAATTAATTGGATCGAGATTAACAAAGGTGATTGATTGAGATTAACCCAATTAATTGGATCGAGATCAACCCAATTAATTGGATTGAGATTAACCCAATTAATTGGATCAAGATTAACCCAATTAATTGGATCGAGATTAACCCAATTACTTGGATCGAGATTAACTTAATTACTTGGATCGAGATCAAGGAAGTTGATTCGATTGAGATCAACCCAATTAATTGGATCGAGATTAACCCAATTAATTGGATCAAGATTAACCAAGATGATTCGATTGAGATTAACCCAGTTTATTGGATTGAGATTAACCCAGTTTATTGGATCGAGATTAACCAATTTACTTCGACTGAGATTAACAAATCAATTGGATGGAGATTAACCCAATTAATTTGACCGAGATTAACCCAATTAATTGGATAGAAATTATTAAAGATAATTCGACTGAGATTAACCCAATTAATTGGATCGAAATTAACCGTGTTACATCGACTTAGCTTAACAATATTGATTGGATTGAGATTAACCAAGTTACCTCGACTGAGATTAGCCCAATTATTGGATCGAGATTAAACAAATTAACTCGACTGAGATTAACACAATTAATTGGATCAGAATTAACCCAGTAAGCTAAAGCTATCAAATTTATCTAGAGCTGAAATATATATATGTATATATATGCATATATATATATAGTATATATATATATATATATTATATATATATATATATTACATATATATATATATATTATATATACAAGTATATATATATATATATATATATATATATATATATATTTATATACATATATATATATATATATATATATATATTATATTACATACATATATATATATATATATATATTATATATACATATATATGTATATATATATATATATATATATATATATATATATATATATATATATATATATCATCCTAATATCATTATGTCTCCTTTATCACAATAAATCGTCACTTGTGATTTATTAATTTGGTTAATTAACTCATTGCCAAAGGGAAACAGACATATCTAATGTCCAATTTATTTACAACTAACTGGTCACGAAGCAAGAGCCCGTGCTTGTATGAGTTCAGACTCATTTAGGTGTAACAAGTTTAACTTATTAAATAATCAATTTTTATTTTCATGATAAAATATCTTTGGTAATTTCGACTGTAAATTTATACGAAATGAATACAGAAATAAGAGTTATGCGCCCACATATATTTAAACATGAATGTTATTATATGTTAATTTTCACATATACAAATCTTATTAAATCTATAATTTCTAACCAAAATATAAACCAGATTAAAGTTAAAATCACACGAGAATCTTACCTTCTAAAGAAGAGGCTTTGAAAACAAGTTTTATTTTTCTGCCTTAACACAAGTTTTGAGTTGATGTTTCTTCACGGCTAACGACTCGTATAACTAACACAAATCCAATTTAATTTAACACAAAGTAAATTCACACGATATTGTAGAATCGAGATTATTTTTAACTGAGAGGGCCACTCGGATAACTACTTCGTCTCACTGCTCGGACAAGACTGCCGTAATAGCTGGGGGAATGGAGGCAGCGTAGGTTGACGACTTCCCACAATGCTCTGCTGTGTGACGTCATGGATTTGTAACAAAAGGTGCCCCTGTGTTTACCTGTTTTTTTTTTCGGGATAGTGAATCACCTTTTATTATTAATGGATTCGTATGGATTATAAATGTGTTTTTTAGGTTTAAATGTCTTTGAAGATTTTAGTTTTATTTTATAACTTTCAGTTTAAAAAAAAAAAAATGTCGAATAGTTTTGATAAATTGATTTTTATATTTGGATTTTTTAGTGCATTTATTTGTTTTTAGATTTGAACGGGATATTTTATTTTAACAGCAACAAGAACAACAACAACAACAACAACAACAACAATAATAATAATAATAATATTATTATTATTATTATTATTATTATTATTATTATCATTATTATAATTTTTTAACAGTAATAATAATAATTATTATTATTTTTAATAATAATAATAATAATAATAATAATAATAATAATAATAAACTACGAAACCTCCAACGATGGAAAATATCAACTTACACCAAAAAAAAAAAAAAAAATAAAAGAAAAAGAAAAGTGAAATCCACCCTGCAAACAATACAAGAAAAGACCAAGAAAACTTAAATAAAAAGAAAATAGGTCAGAAGCTCTAGAGAGACGAATAGAGCCGCCTCCAAACAGAGCAGTCACTCTGTTAGAGTCATACAGAGTCATCCAACAATTGGAGTTTGTCGGTCTCCATTGTCAGCATCAATTTCCCCGGAGCGAACTTGAGATGGTCTCACGCCCTGACTGCCTTTGGTCTCCGGGGGGAGGGGGAGAAGGGTGTTCTTGAGAGAGAGA
>NC_090741.1:55836524-55839024 GCF_036898095.1 Palaemon carinicauda
TTTATCAACTAGGGTTGTATCTTAGCAAGTAATAATAATAATAATAATAATAAATAATAATAATAATAATAATAATAATAATAATAATAATAATAATATTATTATTATTGAATAATATTAATAATAATAATAATGATATTATTATTATTATTATTATTATTATTATTATTATTATTATTATTAATGAATGATATTAATAATAATAATTATATTATTATTATTATTCTTATTCAATAATAATAATAATAATAATATTATTATTATTATTATTATTATTATTATTATTATTTTTGAATAATAATAATAATAATAACACTAAAGTTATGTTCGTATCTTTTCCGTTCATGCTAACACGACGCTGATAAGAACGGTCAGTCATTAAATAATAGAATATTCAATCATATTTCTTATCTACATATCTTCACGGAAGGAGTAAAAAGACCACTTAAGACCCATAGTGATTCATTCATAATTATTTATTCCATATTTCTGGTCTATTGTCTTATGGGTATAATTTCTTTGCCTTATTATTATTATTATTATTATCATTATTATTATTATTATTATTATTATTATTATTATTATTATTATTATTATTATTTAATAACAATATTATTATTATTATTATTTCATATTATTATTGTTATTATTATTATTATTGTTTTTATTATTATTATTATAGTTGTTGTTGTTATTATTATTATTATGATTATTTATTATTTATAATTATTATTATTATTATTATTATTATCGTTATTATTATAATTATTATTATTATTATAATTATTATAATATTATTATTATTATTATTATTATTATTATTATTATTATTATTATTATTATTACTACTACTAATCAAGCTATAACCTTAGTTCGAAAAGCAAGATGCTATAAACCCAAGGGCTCCAACAAGGAAAAATAGTCCCGTGAGGAAAGGAAATAAGGAAAATAAATTAATGACGAGAACAAATTAACAATAAATCCTTCTAAAAAACAGTAACAATGTCAAAACAAATTATGTCATATACAAAAATATAAAGAGAGACTTATGTCAGCCTATTCAACATAAAAACATTTGCTGCAACTTTGAACTTTTGAAGTCAATTGATGGTAATTATATATTAAGATTTTAGGAACAATAGTCAGTGATTACTCTATCTGTGAAAATCAAATCTCTCTCTCTTCTCTCTCTCTCTCTCTCTCTCTCTATATATATAGATATATAATATATATATGTATATATATACACTTTAAACATATATAACAGTAGAGCTTAAAAAAATTCAAAGTTGCAGCAAATGCTTTTATATTATACAGGCTGACATAAGTCTTTTCATAGTTTATATATGGCATATCTGTTTTTACGTTGTTACTGGTTTTAGAAGGATTTATTGTTAATTTGTTCTCGTCATTAATTTATTTCCTTATTTCCTTTCCTCACGGGACTATTTTTCCCTGTTGGAGCCCTTGGGCTTATAGCATCTTGCTTTTCCAACTAGAGTTATAGCTTGGCTAGTAATAATATATATATATATATATATATATATATAGATAGCCTGCTTGAGTCATAAAACGGTGAGAGAAAAAAGTAAATGGGGAAAATCTTCTCAGAGAGAGAGAGGAGAGAGGAGAGAGAGAGAGAGAGAGAGAGAATGTGTAATTAAGTCACATTATTTTATATATAAACACATTTAAAAAGACTTAATAAATTCTATATTAATTATAAGGATACTGGAAACGTGCAGCCTGGTGACCATTATATAATCGTGAATTGATAGTAATTATATGAATTAAATGTAATTAAGTCAAAGTCCTTTTATATATAACACTTAGGGAATTCTAACAATAATTGTAAGAATAATAGAAACGTTCCTGCCTTGTGATCTGCTGGACTGGGATTCGAGTCCCGCTCAAGCTCGATAGATCCTTGTTGTGTCTGCAAACTGACCATCCTTGTGAGCTAAGGATGGGAGTTTTGGCGGAGCCTATAGGTCTATCTGCTAAATCGTCAGCAGCCATTGCCTGGCCCTCGATGGTCCTAGCTTGGGTGGAGAGGGGGGCTTGGGCGCTGATCATATGTATATATGGTCAGTCTCTAGGGCATTGTCCACTGTTATGCTGGAACTAGTGTACGAGACCCGTCAATAAGAATGGCTAGATATTTAGATTATGCACACACGTAAATTGAACTCTTCCCACCCCCCTCTCCCCCTTTCCTAACTACAACACGGCAGTTTAGGCAATTTGTGGAAGACTGTTTTCCGAGTGTAGCCTACCTCTCTGGGTACCCCCCCCCCCTCTCACCAGGGTATGACTACTGCTCCTCCCCTACCCATGGGATGGTGAGAGACCGAGTAGTCATACGTCTGGCAATGAAGTTCAGCGTGGCAGGATATATATATATATATATAGTATATATACAGACCCTTCCTCTTTATGATATCACCACCATCCGTGCCTTGTCCTCCGCAGGACAAAGGCCCTCAGAAATGTCCTTCCA
>NC_090741.1:55856228-55858728 GCF_036898095.1 Palaemon carinicauda
GACCAGCAGGAAAAAATAGTCTAGTGAGGAAAGGAAACAAATTTTTATTATTATTATTATTGTTATTATTATTATTATTATCATTATTATTATTATTATTATTATTATTATTATTTTTATTACAAGCTAAGTTACAACCCTAGTTGGACCAGGAGGATGCTTTAAGCACAGAGGGTCCAACAGGAAAAAATAGCCCAATGAGGAAAGGAAACAAATTATTATTATTATTATTATTATTATTATTATTATTATTGCTGTTGTGGTTTTTGTTGTTGTTGTTGTTGTTGTTGCTGATGATGATGATGTTGTTGTTATTATTATTATTATTATTATTATTATTATTATTATTTTTATGATTATTATAATTATTAGCTAAGCTACAACCCCACTTGGAAAAGCAGGATGCTATCAGACCAAGGGATCCAACAGGGAAAAATAGCACAGTGAGGAAAGGAAATAAGGAAATAAACGAAATGAGAACTAAAAATTGAGAACTAATGAACAATTAAAATGGAATACTTTAAAAACCGTAAAAACATCAAAAACAGATAATTCACATATAAACTATAAAAAAGAATTATGTCAGCCTGTTTAACATAAAAACATTTGCTGCAAGTTTGAACTTTTGAAGTTCTAGCGATGCATTCCTTTCTCTCTCTCTCTCTCTCTCTCTCTCTCTCTCTCTCTCTCTCTCTCTCTCTCTCTCTCTATTAATTGTTCCTATTTGTTTTATTTTCCTGCATAAAAAATAAAAACAAATAGAATTAAAAACCATAACGAAAATTACCATTTACAACATAACATCGTATTTCATACAATATCATATCAAGAAATAGAGGGGGGTCTCAGTAGAGAGCAGACCTCCGGCGCGGCAGTTTATTTCTCGATCTTTTGCTCGACCTTGACCTTTGACCTTAAATGTATTAATTGGCGTGGATTTTCATACACTCAAATGTGGATCAAGTTTGAAGTCTCTGTGACAACGATGTCCAAACTTATGGCTGATTACGTGAATTGGATATTTTGCGTGACCTTGACCTTGACCTTTGACCTTGAATGTATTAATTGGCGTGGATTTTCGTACACTCAAATATGAACCAAGTTTTAAACTTTCTGTGACAACGATGTCCAAACTTATGATTGATTACATAAATTGGATATTTTGCGTGACCTTGACCTTGGTCGTTGACCTTGACTTTCCAAAAATTTAATCATTTCCAGCTCTTTACAGGATATAGCAATGTCAATGCCTTTAATTTTCAAATCGAGACCTATATTATACTTAGTGAAAATACTCTAAAGATGAATGGAAAAATAATTCTTTTTGATAGATATTCCTTTTGTAATATTTAATTACAAGAAAATGAACTCGGAATATCGTATTAATCTATACATTATTTTCTATAATAACATTTATTGATCTAAAAAAATAGTTATATCAAGATATTCTATAGGGTTGCTGTGGCCTGATTGGTAACGTCTCTGGCTGGTGTTTGCCAGTCGGGGGTTCGAGTCCCGCTCAGACTCGTTAGTGCCATTAGTGTCTGCAACCTTACCATCCTTGTGAGCTAAGGTTGGGGGTTTTGGGGTAACCTATAGGTCCATCTGCTGAGTCATCAGCAGCCACTGCCTAGCCCTCCCTGGTTCTAGCTTGGGAGGAGTAGAGGCTTGGGCGCTGATCATATAATATGGTCAGTCTCTAGGGCATTGTCCTGATTGCAAGGGCAATGTCACTGTCCCTTGCCTCTGCCATTCATGAGCGACCTTTAAATCTTTAAACCATTCAAATATTAACTTTAAATTGATATTGGAATTGCCTTAACTGGCCTTTGGCTCTTTTAAGTAATTTAAACAGTAAACAGCTCTTTACTAACAGTTTCCTCAAATGATGCGTTCCTATTGGCTAAGGATATCAAGACCCAAAATGGTGTGTTCCTATTGGCTAAGGAAATCAAGACCCAAAATAGTGTGTTCCTATTGGCTAAGGTAATCAAGAATCAACGCCCCCTAAACGTTCCTCAAAACTAGATTTTTCCAGATTTTAATTCCCAAAATGGCCTCACTGGAGCCATCTATTGGCACCTAAGAGAACAATGGAAACGTCCGTCGATCAATGAAAAAATTATTGTATTTTTTTATTTCAAAATGCATAATAAATCTATAATACAAATTTATGGTTAAGGATATAATAGCACAAAAAGAATAATTAGAATATAAATTTTTAATTAATATATTATTTGAGAAAATCTTGAACGTTTATATGGATATTCGTGGCTAGTTGTGGTAAAATTGTACTGGTGCTGCAAGTGTGCCCAGAATTGCCAACTATGTAAAGGGGGTAAAATATTTTATCGTGAGTTTTTAAATATAAATTTTGATCATATACCAAAGAAAAATAATTATATAATATTAGAATTATCTCTCCATCTTGCTAAGAACCTCTCAAATAAAATAACTAGTTCAATTTCTCCGCTTACAAAATAAAAAAAAAGTTGGTAGC
>NC_090741.1:55868728-55871228 GCF_036898095.1 Palaemon carinicauda
TGAAAGTTTTTTTTTCTTGACGAGATTAGGATCTGAAAAGAACCTAATTTCAATTTTCTGCTTTTGCTTTTAAAGCAAAAAAAAAAAGAAAATTGAAGCAGAAGAAAAAATCAATGGCAGATTTTTTATTGATAAGAGGTAAACTAGGTTATTTTTTTTTATTAACTTTATGGACCACAGAACCACACACACGTGTGTGTGTATATCTATATATATATATATATATATATATATATATATATATATATATATATATATATATATATATATATATGTATATATATATACATATATATATATATATACAGTATTATTATTATTATTATTATTATTATTATTATTATTATTATGAGCTAACTTAAAACCTTAGTGGGAAAAGCAAGATGCTATAAGCACAAGGGCGCCAACAGGGAAAAATAGCCCAGTGAGAAAAGGAAATAAGGAAATAAATAAACGATGAGAAGATCATTCCACAACTTGGTCGCAGCTGGAATAAAACTTCTAGAATACTGTATAGTATTGAGCCTCATGATGGAGAAGGTCTGACTATTAGAATTAACGACATGCCTATACACAATTTTTTTAATGAGGCGCATTTGCACTGACTTGCAGCGGTGCCCTGCTATGTGATTGGTTAGAATGTTCTTGCCCAACCAATCAGCGAGCAGAAAACTTTTCCGAGCTAAAAGGACACCCCTGCGAGTCTGTGCAAATCTGCCTCACTAAAAAAAATTGACTATAGTATTACGAGCAGGCTGGAACTGTCCGGGAAGACCTGAATGTAAAGGATAGTCAGAATTATGTTATATTTAGGGTTAAATCTCTGCTTGTATGAGCATATCTATCTCAATATTTATCCGTAACAAAGTGTTACTAACATGTTTCTTCTCCAACAGGCTTCGCTTTTTGGACTTGTCGCTGGACGATGACCGAAAAGAAGAGAAGGTGAGTCTTTCAAAATATTTTATTTTATGTTTCGAATAATGATTTTCAAAATGTTTTAATTTTTATTTTTTTTGCTTTTTTATCCTATTCCAAAGTATGAAGGACTTCAAGAGAAATTATTATTAATATTATTATTATTATTATTATTATTATTATCATTATTATTATTATTGTTAATATTATAACTATTATTATTATTGTTATTATTATTGTTGATATTATTATTATTATTATTATTATTATTATTATTATTATTATTATGATTATTATTATTATTATTATTATTATTATTGCTATTATTATTATTATTATTATTATTATTATTATCCAAGCAACAAGCATAGTTGAAAAATCAAGGATGCTATAAGCCCAAGGGCTCCAACATGGGAAAATAACCCAGCGAGGAAAGGAAATAAAGAAATAAATAAACTATAAAAGAAGAAATAAAAATTAATATAAATATATTAAGAAAGGTAACAAGTTTATAAATAGATCTTTCATATATAAACTATAAAGAGAGACTTATGTCAGCCTGTTCAACATCAAAACATTTGATGCAAGTTTGAACTTTTGAAGTTCTACCGATTCAACTACCTGATTAGGAAGATTATTTCACAATCTGGTCGTAGCTGGAAAAAAACTCTTAATTTACTGATTGGAAACATAGATTCTCAATTGACATTACTTAGATTGTACAACACGAAGGCCAGATATATTTCTGAAATTTTTCAAAACGAAATAAAAAAAAAAAATTCTCAAATTGTTAAAAACGAAATAAATAAAAAAAATTCTCAAATTTTTAAAAACGAAATAAATAAAACATATATTTCTCAAATTTTTAAAAACGAAATAAATAAAAAAAATTCTCAAATTTTTAAAAACGAAATAAATATAACATTTTTCTCAAATTTCTAATAACGAAATAAATAGATAATTTTTCTCAAATTTCTAAAAACGAAATAAATAAAAAAAAATTCTCATATTTCTAAAAACGAAATGAATTAAAAAAAAATTCTCAAATTTTTAAAATTGAAATAAATAAATTAATTTTTCTCAAATTTTTAAAAACGAAATAAATAAAACATTTTTCTCAAATTTTAAAAACGAAGTAAATAAAAAAAAATTAAAATTTTTAAAAACGAAATAAATAAATAATTTTTTCTCAAATTTTTAAAAACGAAATAAATAAAACATATCTGAAATTTTTGAAAACGAAATAAATTAAACATATTTCTCAAATTTTTGAAAATAAAATAAATTAAACATATTTCTCAAATTTTTAAAAACGAAATAAATAAAAAAAAATTTCTCAAGTTTCTAAAAACGAAATAAATAAATAATTTTTCTCAAATTTCTAAATACGAAATAAATAGATAATTTTTCTCAAATTTTCAGAAACGAAATATATAAATAATTTTTCTCAAATTTTTAAAAACGAAATAAATAAAACATTTTTCTCAAATTTTTAAAAGTGAAATAAATCAACATTAATTTATTTCTGAAACCCTTTATCTTTCAAAGGACACTTAGATGTATTTACTTCATAATTTATTAA
>NC_090741.1:55876228-55887583 GCF_036898095.1 Palaemon carinicauda
CTGATTATGTGAATTGGACAATTTGCTTGACCGTTACCTTGACCTTTGACCTTGACCTTCCAAAATACAACTATTTCCAGCTTTTTACGTAACAGTTAATCCCTGCAAGTTTCATTACTCTACGATTTGAATTGTGGCCAGGAAGCTGTTCACAAACAAAACCACACACAAACAATGGGTAAAACATAACCTCCTTCCAACTTCGTTGGCAGCTGTAATAATAATGTTTATGAAATCGCTGACGTTACGCGTGAACGCTTCCATAAGCTAGGGCACCAACCACCCGTTCAGATACTACCGCTAGAAAGTTATGGGGTCCCTTGACTGGCCAAGCAGTACTACATTGGATCCCTCTCTCTGGTTACGGTTCATTTTCCCTTTGCCTACACACGCACTGAATAGTCTGGCCTATTCTTTACGTATTCTCCTCTGTCCTCATACACCCGACAACACTGATTATCAAATAATTCTTCACCCAAGGGGTTAACTACAGCAATGTAATTGTTCCGTGGCTACTTTCCTCTAGTTAAGGGTAGAAGAGACTCTTTAGCTATGGTAAGCAGCTCTTCTAGGAGAAGGACACTCCATAATCAAACTATTGTTCTATAATCTTGGGTACTGCCGTAGCCTCTGTACCATGGTCTTCCACTGTTTTGGGTTAGAGTTCTTTTGCTTGAGGGTACACTCGAGCACACTATTCTATCTTATTTCTTTTCTTCTTGTGAAAAATTTTATATTCTATAGGTAAAATATTTATTTTAATGTTATTGTTCTTAAAATATTTAATTTTTCCTTGTTTCCTTTCTTCAATGGGCTATTTTCCCTGTTGGGGCCCTTGTGCTTATATTATCCTGCTTTTCCAACTAGGGTTGTAGCTTAGCAAGTGATAATAATAATAATAATAATAATAATAATAATGATAATAATAATAATAATAATTAAATCTGCGATAGCGCGTTTCTAATCGCGCGCGGTCGAAATCGCCTCGCCTTTAGCCACGCGTTCAGACGTCTAGCGTTAAAATAGCGTTCAGACGTCTAGCGTTAAAATAGCGTTCAGACGTCTAGCGTAAAAATAGTCACCACGCAAAATGTAGTATTATTTTCTCGCCGTTTTTTCCCACATCAGACATGTGGAGTAATTGTTCTTCGCAAAGAACATCGTGTAACGTTTTGTCTGCATCTCATTGCCGAAGCCACTGCATAAAATTAAAGGTATTTTTTAGCTATTTCGTCCCACCAGTGGCGTGAAGGATATTGGTGGCTGGTTTGGCCTTATTCAAAATATAATTTTTGTTTTTGGCCTTTTTTTGATTATTTTTTGGGCCTTTTTTAAAAATAATGTTTGTTTTTGGCCTTTTTGAAAAATAATTTTTGTTTTTGGCCTTTTTAAACAATAATTTTAGTTATGGCCTTTTTGAAAAATAATTTTTGTTTTTGGCCTTTTCAAACAATAATTTTAGTTATGGCCTTTTTTAGAAATAATTTTTGTTTTTGGCCTTTTTAGAAAAATAATTTTTGTTTTTGGCCTTTAAAATAATTTCAGTTTTTGGCCTCTTTAAAAAAGTAATTTTTGATTTTGGCCTTTTTAAAAAATTATATTGGTTCTTGGCCTTTTTTAAAAAATAATTTTGTTTTTTGGCCCTTTTAAGAAAATATTTTTTGTTTTTGGCCTTTTTCAACAAATAATTTTTGTTTTTGGCCGTTTTTTTCAAAAATATTTTTTGTTTTTGGCCTTTTTCAACAAATAATTTGTTTTCGGCCGTTTTTTCAAAGATACTTTTTGTTTTAGGCCTTTTTCAACAAATAATTTTTGTTTTTGGCCGTTTTTTTCAAAAATAATTTTTTGTGTTTGGCCTTTTTGAAAAAATAATGTTTGATTATGGCCTTTTTTAAAAATAATTTTTGTTTTGGCCTTTTTAAAGATAATTTTTTAGGCTCTTTTTAAATATTTTTTTTCTTTAAATTGACTGCTGTCACCACCTCTTTTTCCATTTCGATTTCTCATTAATAGGAAGAACTGAAATGCCCTTGAAGGTTTATATTGGAAAATACTATTTTTAAAGTGTTAAGAAAGTCGTAAAGAAATGATTATTTTCATGGCCATTCTTAACATTGTCCGGAAATTAGACCTTTTATGTTTCTTAGATAAATAATTAATTTATTTTGTTCGTTTTCAAGGTTATTAATTAATCATTAGTTGGTAGACTGTATCCTATAGTCTTCTTTCTTTTAAGAAACGAAGCAAGCTAGTTTTATTAGGTTGTGAGTTTTATACCCTTTTCTGTGCTATACTTTTGAGAGAGAGAGAGAGAGAGAGAGAGAGAGAGAGAGAGAGAGAGAGAGACTTCCTCTATAATGATTTGTTCCGTATTCTCTGTACCATGGTCTTCCACTGTCATGGGTTAGAGTCTCTTGCTTGAGGGTACACTCAGGCACACTATTCTGTATGTTTCCCTATTTATTTTCCTCACTGGGCTATTTTTCCTTGTTGGAGCCCTTGCTTTTCCTGCTAGGGTTGTAGCTTAGTTGATAATAATAATAATAATAATAATAATAATAATAATAATAATAATGGCCTTCCACTGTCTTTTGCTCGAGGGTACACTCAAGCACGCTATTCTATCTATTTCCTTATTTCCTTTCCTCACTGGGCTATTTTCCCTGTTGGAGCCCTTGGGCTTATACCATCCTGCTTTTCCAACTAGGGTTATAGCTTAAATACTACTACTACTACTACTACTTCTACTACTACTACTACTACTACTACTAACAATAATAATAATAATAATGATAATAATGATGATGATAATAATTATAATAGTAATTATAATGATAATAATAATAATAATAACAATAATAATAATGATGATGATGATGATGATGATAATAATAAAAGCATATTCAATTGAGCCTTAATTGTAAGACATTCCCATTTCTTGTGTCACCTCAGGGTCATTCGTCACCAACTTGCAAACGACTTAAGAGGATCTAGGGTCGGGGGGGGGGGGGGGGGCGTTGAAAGTGAGTAGCTCGTTTCCTTCGTAATTGTGGGTTTCCGGTGAGATAAGAATTAGTAAAGAGGTAATGATTGGTGGCGAGCATTGCTTAGTAGTAGTACGCTGGGTTACGCAAGTCTTTGGCGTAGATTTGTTTGAAGGTTTCAAGGGAATGATAAGAAAGAGTTTTTGGGGAATACGAATATTTTAAAATGAGTTTTTTTTTATTAGAAAGTGTAGTAGAATGGTTTCGAAGTTTCAAGAAAATTATAAGAAAGAGGTTTTTGGGAATATGAATATTTTAAAATGAGTTTTTTTATTAGAAAGTTGAGTGAACTGGGTTCAAGATTTCACGAAAATTATAAAAAAAGAGTTTTTGGGAATATGAATATTTTAAAATGAGTTTTTTTTTTTTTATTAGAAAGTTGAGTAAACTGGGTTCAAGATTTCACGAAAATTATAAAAAAAGAGTTTTTGGGAATATGAATATTTTAAAATGAGTTTTTTTTATTAGAAAGTTGAGTAAACTGGTTTCAAAGTTTCAAGAAAATGATAAGAAAGAGGTTTTTGGGAATATGAATATTTTAAAATGAGTTTTTTTTATTAGAAAGTTGAGGAAACTGGTTTCAAAGTTTCAAGAAAGTGATAAGAAAGAGTTTTTGTGGAATATGAATATTTTAAAATGAGTTTTTTGATTAGAAAGTTGAGGAAACTGGTTTCAAAGTTTCAAGAAAGTGATAAGAAAGAGTTTTTGTGGAATATGAATATTTTAAAATGAGTTTTTTGATTAGAAAGTTGAGGAAACTGGTTTCAAAGTTTCAAGAAAGTGATAAGAAAGAGTTTTTGTGGAATATGAATATTTTAAAATGAGTTTTTTGATTAGAAAGTTGAGGAAACTGGTTTCAAAGTTTCAAGAAAGTGATAAGAAAGAGTTTTTGTGGAATATGAATATTTTAAAATGAGTTTTTTGATTAGAAAGTTGAGGAAACTGGTTTCAAAGTTTCAAGAAAGTGATAAGAAAGAGTTTTTGTGGAATATGAATATTTTAAAATGAGTTTTTTGATTAGAAAGTTGAGGAAACTGGTTTCAAAGTTTCAAGAAAGTGATAAGAAAGAGTTTTTGTGGAATATGAATATTTTAAAATGAGTTTTTTGATTAGAAAGTTGAGGAAACTGGTTTCAAAGTTTCAAGAAAGTGATAAGAAAGAGTTTTTGTGGAATATGAATATTTTAAAATGAGTTTTTTGATTAGAAAGTTGAGGAAACTGGTTTCAAAGTTTCAAGAAAGTGATAAGAAAGAGTTTTTGTGGAATATGAATATTTTAAAATGAGTTTTTTTTATTAGAAAGTTGAGGAAACTGGTTTCAAAGTTTCAAGAAAGTGATAAGAAAGAGTTTTTGTGGAATATGAATATTTTAAAATGAGTTTTTTGATTAGAAAGTTGAGGAAACTGGTTTCAAAGTTTCAAGAAAGTGATAAGAAAGAGTTTTAGGGGATTATGAATATTTTGAAATGAGTTTTTTTATTAGAAAGTTGGGTAAACTGGTTTCAAAGTTAAGAAAATGAAAAGAAAGAGATTTTTAAATAGGAATAATTTGAAATGCGTTTTTGGTAAAAAAAAAAAAAAAAAAAAAGCTGAATAGACTGGTTTCAAAGTTTCAAGAAAATAAGAAGGAGGTTTTTGGGAATAGGATTATTTTAAAATGCGTTTTTTGATTAAGAAAAAAAAAAGCTAAATAGACTGGTTTCAAGGTTTCAATAAAATGATAAAAAAAGGCTTTTGGGGAATATGATCATTTTAAAATTCGTTTTTTGAGAAAAAACTTGAAGGCGAACTGGTGCAGAAAACTGAAAAAGTTACTCATGTAAAATGCTTCTATGAATAGAGTGTTTTTGGGAATGCAAAAAATTTAAAAAAGTTTTTTTTTCTTTCTTTCTTTTTTTTTTAAGAAACTTGATGGCAAATTGGTGCAAAAATTTTGTAAGCCATATGAATTGTGGTTTAAAACTAACAGTTGCATTTCATGTAAATTGCTTCTATAAAGAAAGTGTTTTGGGGAGTATGAACATTAATTTTATTTTCTTTTGTTTTTTAACTTGAGGGCAAATTGGTGCTAAAATTATTGTAAGCATTATTAAGTTAGTTTTGAAATTGACAGGTACATTTCATATAAATAACTTTAATAAAGAAAGTATTTTTTGGGAATGCGAACATTTTAAAATGCGTTTTTTTTATATGAAACTTGAAGGCGAATTGGTGCTAAAATTATTGTGAGTATTATTAATTTGGTTTTGAAATTTCGAATTTACATTTCATATCAACTGTTTCTATAGAGAAAGTATTTTTAGGGAAGGTTTACATTACAAAATGCCAATTTTGATCAGAAATTTGATGGCGAATTGGTGCAAAAATTAATGGAAGCCTTACAAATAAGGTTTGAGATTGACAAGTACATTTCGCTTAAATAGCTTTTATAAAGAACTTTCTTTTTTTTAATACGAGCATTTTAAAAAAGTTTTTTTTTTTTATATAAGAAACTTGAATGCGAATTAATGCAAAAATTAATGTACGCCATATTAATTGTGTTATGAAATTAGCAATAGATGGAATGAAGTTTATTTTGATTAAAATTATTGAGATAAAACGTTCAACATGATGAAAATTCCATGAATAATTGAAGATCCAATTAATAAGAAATTTATAATTTAAAAAAAAATGAAACTGAAAGATAAGTCATATTATTATTATTATTATTATTATTATTATTATTATTAATATTATTATTAATATCATTATTATTATTATTATTATTATAATTATTATTATTTTATTATTATTATTAATATTATTATTAATATCATTATTATTATTATTATTATTATTATTATTATTATTATTATTATTATTAGCTAAGCTACAATTTAAGTTTGAAAAGTACGATGCTATAAGCCCAAGGATTCCAACAGGGAAAACTAACCCAGCGAAGAAAAGAAATAAGGAAATAAATAAACTGTATGAGAAGGAATGAATAAAAAATAAAATATCTTAAGTTTAATAATAAGTTGAACCAAATCTTTCCCATATAAACTGTTCATGAAATGTTATTTTAATTATTCACTGCTTCTATTGTAGTGTATTTCCCTATTTCCTTTCCTCACAGGGCTATTTTTTCCCCATTGGAACCCCTGGGCTTGTAGCATCCTGCTTTTTTAAACAAGGGTTTAGCTTAGCTAATAATAATAATAATAATAATAATAATAATAATAATAACGGCTTTTCCAAGTAGAGTTGTAGCTTAGCTAATAATAATAATAGTAGTAATAATAATAATAATAATAATAATAACAATAATGATAATAATATAATATTACTACTACTACTACTACTACTACTACTACTACTAATAATAATAATAATAATAATAATGATAATAACAACAACAACAACAACAACAATAATAATAATAATAATAATAATAATAATGAGTTATTTTTCTGTATATTATGATCCATAGGCCGAGGTTAAGTCTAGTCACTGCGGCTACACACTATAAGCATCCTGGTTTACGAATTGAGGATAGCGGTTGCAAGATTACTATAGACCTTGGTCGCTGTCTACGGACAGTGGATGCAGCAGAACGACCTTAATGTTCGTTTAGGTCTAGCGACCTTGCCTAGGTCTAGCGACCATGCCTATGTCCAGCGACCATGACTACAGCCTCACAGCTACTGTTGCAATGCAGGAAGTATGGTCACTTTCATTACTGTGGTCTATGGTATGAAGATATTTCCAAGGTCTTAAAGGTTTAAAGGCTGCTCATGAATGGCAGAGGTAAGGGACGGTGACATTGCTCTATCGAGCAGGACAATGTCCTAGACCTAGAGACTGACCATATATACATATGATTAGCGCCCAAGCCCCCTCTCCACCCAAGCTAGGACCAAGGAGGGCCAGATAGATAGGCCTATAGGCTCCCCTAAACCCCCCATCCTTAGCTCACAAGGATAGTGAGGTTGCAGCGATCAAAGAATCTAACGTGTTTGAGCGAAACTAGAACTCCAGTCTAGCGTTCACCAGTCAGGGACTTTACTACATCGGCCACCACAACCCTTGGGGGCCATAAAGTACTAAGAACGCTGACTTGTCAAACTGGAATCGCAATAGACTTTCTTTCGCCAGCAGCAAGCCGTTGCTGCCAAAAATGGAAAACGCGAGAGCTTGTTGCTCGAGATATTGGCTTCCCAACTGGACGGGAAGCAGCGAACACAACCCACGAGCATGACTTCGGATGTAAACAAACAAGATGGCTGCTGCAGAGAGGATGTGCTCTTGCTTGGCAATCTTGGGTCCAACAAGCCTTAAGAGATATTAAAAATCTACTTTATTATTATTATTATTATTATTATTATTATTATTATTATTACTACTACTTGCTAAGCTATAACCCTAGTTGGAAAAGCAGGATGCTATAAGCCCAGGAGCTTCAACAGGGAAAATAGCCCCGTGAGGAAAGGAAACAAGGAAAAATAGAAACAGTAACAACATTAAGATAAGTATTTCCTATATTATTATTATCATTATTATTACTTTCTAAGCTACAACTCTACTTGGAAAAGCAGGATGCTATAAGCCCAGGGGATTTAACAGGGAAAAACAGCCCAGAGAGGTAAGGAATTGAGAAAATAAATAAACGGTATAAGAAGTAGTGAAAATTAAGATAGAATATTTTAAAAACGTTATCAACATTAAACCATATATTTGATATATAATCTATAAAAGGACTTATGTAAGCCTGTTCAACATAAAAAAAAAAACATTTGCTGCCATGATGATATCAGCTGATCGATTTTGTTTATACTTTTTCCTATTTGCTCCTCAAACTGCGAGATTTTTCTGTGTCGCTTGTTGTTGTTGAAGATTGCCTGGCCCTTTTGGCCAGACACGGGCTCTTACAGTCTTGCAGCCCTTAGGTGTTTTGGTAGGATTTATTGGGATAGGTAGTTGGGATGGGGGGTATTCTGCAACTTTTATTTTAAGGATTTTGGGTTAGGTTTTGGGTTGTGATGGGTACAGGCGATGGTTACATGCCTGTTCAGAGAAGGAAGAAGGTGACTGAGGGAAGGGGATTTCCTTTCCAAGAGCCCACTGGCTCCAGTCCTTAGTTAGAGAAAAAGAATTATAGTAGTAAGTCCCGATAAGTAGGAGGGCTCGGGAAGGAGTTGAAAAGTTTAAGTTGGAGACATTGGTATAGGTGAAGTGAAAAACTTCGTAGTGGTTTAAGCTTGAGTTGTAAGGTGGAGGAATAGTGTGATTTCAGCTGAGTAAGAGAGAGCTGAAAGGAGGGAGTTGTAGCTGCTTGAGTAGTAGAGAAAGGATGGAATGCTGTGTCGCTACAAAATACTTTCCCTCTGTATCATCGGCTGGAGGTTGGCGAAAACCTCGAGCAAGAAATGACAAGCATTATGATCTAATGCTTTTAGATAAGAGTTTTACGAAAAGGGACGATACTTACGGACTATATTCACTATACCATCATCATCATCTCCTCCTCCTTCGCCTTTTGACGTAAAGGGCCTCGGTTAGATTTCGCTATGCTTGAAACTATCGAGCTTAAGCGGGTCTCGAACTCCAGTCTAACAGATCGTCAGTCAGGGAGGTTTCTAATAGGGTCTTATAGTATATTGCTGCTCTGTGACTTGGATTTATAATATCTTACGGAATATTATTATTATTATTATTATTATTATTATTATTATTATTCTTATTAATATTTTTTATTATCGATATTATTATTATTATTATTATTATTATTATTATTATTATTATTGATATTTTTCATTATTATCAATATTATTATTATTATTATTATTATTATTGATATTTTTTATTATTATCGATATTATTATTATTATTATTATTATTATTATTATTATTATTATTATCATCTAAGCTACAACCCTAGTTGGAAAAGCAGGATGCCATAAGCCCAAAGGCTTAGACAGGAAAAAAATAGCCCAGTGAGGAAAGGAAATAAGGAAATCTTCACGAAAATGGTTCACGTGATAAATTTTCTAAATCTAAACTAATCCAAAATATCCTAAATCCAAAATGAAGCCAAGATTTTCGTACTCCTAACTAATCCAAATTATTTAAACCAAACTAATCCAATATTTTCCAAATTCAATATAATCCAAAATGTTTTAAACCTAAGTGGAATATATTTACTAATTCAAAATGTTCTGCAATAATTCAAAATGTTTTAAACCTAAGTGGAATATATTTACTAATCCAAAATGTTCTGAATTGAAACTAATACAAAATTTTCTTAACCTAAATGGAATATATTTACTAATCAAAAATGTTCTGTATCGAAACTAATTCAAAATTTTCTTAACCTAAGTGGAATATATTTACTATTACAAAATGTTCTGAATTGAAACTAATCCAAAATGTTCTAAACCTAAATGGAATATATCTACTAATCCAAAATGTTGTGAATCGAAACTAATTCAAAAATTTCTTAACCTAAGTGGAATATATTTACTAATCCAAAATGATCTGAATCGAAAATAATTCAAAATTTTCTTAACCTAAGTGGAATATATTTACTAATCCGAAATGTTCTGAATTGAAACTAATTCAAAAATTTCTTAACCTAAGTGGAATATATTTACTAATCCAAAATGCTCTGAATCGAAAATAATCCAAAATTTTCTAAACCTAAGTGGAATATATTTACTAATCCAAAATGTTCCAAATTGAAACTAATTCAAAATTTTCTTAATTTAAGTGGAATATATTTACTAATCCAAATGTTCTGAATCGAAACTAATCCAAAATTTTCTAAACCTAAGTGGAATATATTTACTAATCCAAAATGTTCCAAATTGAAACTAATTCAAAATTTTCTTAATTTAAGTGGAATATATTTACTAATCCAAATGTTCTGAATCGAAACTAATCCAAAATTTTCTAAACCTAAGTGGAATATATTTACTAATCCAAAATGTTCCAAATTGAAACTAATTCAAAATTTTCTTAATTTAAGTGGAATATATTTACTAATCCAAATGTTCTGAATCGAAACTAATCCAAAATTTTCTAAACCTAAGTGGAATATATTTACTAATCCAAAATGTTCCAAATTGAAACTAATTCAAAATTTTCTTAATTTAAGTGGAATATATTTACTAATCCAAATGTTCTGAATCGAAACTAATCCAAAATTTTCTAAACCTAAGTGGAATATATTTACTAATCCAAAATGTTCCAAATTGAAACTAATTCAAAATTTTCTTAATTTAATTGGAATATATTTACTAATCCAAAATGTTCTGAATCGAAACTAATGCAAAATTTTGTAAAGCTAAATGGAATATATTTACTAATCCAAAATTATCTGAATCGAAACTAATCCAAAATGTTCTAAGCCTAAGTGGAATATATTTACTAATCCAAAATGTTATAAATTTAAACTAATTCAAAATTTCTTAACCTAGGTGAAATATATTTACTAATCCAAAATGATCTGAATCGAAACTAATCCAAAATGTTCTAAACCTAAGTGGAATATATTTACTAATCCAAAATGATCTGAATCGAAACTAATTCAAAATTTTCTTAACCTAAGTAGAATATATTTACTATTCCAAAATATTCTGAATCGAAAATAATTTAAAATTTTCTTAACCTAAGTGGAATATATTTTCTAATCCAAAACGTTCTGTATCGAAAATAATTCAAAATTTTTCTAAACCTAAGTGGAATATATTTACTAATCCAAAATGATCTGAATCGAAACTAATCCAAAATGTTCTAAACCTAAGTGGAATATATTTACTAATCCAAAATGTTCTATTCAAAAATGTTCTGAATCGAAACTAATCCAAAATGTTCTACACCTAAGTGGAATATATTTATTCTGGAGGTACGCAATAGAAAAGTGGTCATTTAAAAATGTAAATTTATATATCTCCTAAATTAGTGACTCAGTTTATTAAAAATTGAGGAGACTACAAGACCCGGCGTTTATAATTGTCTCTTAATTAGTATACAACAGAAGCTTCGCCACAAGTAATTAATATTTTTTACGCGGGTGGCGTAGTGTAATTCTGAACACGTCAGTTGCTATAGCTATGAGATTCATATCTCTCTCTCTCTCTCTCTCTCTCTCTCTCTCTCTCTCTCTCTCTCTCTCTCTCTCTCTCTGGAATAGACTTCCAGCAGCTGTACTAACCTCTCTCTCTCTCTCTCTGGAATTGACTTCCAGCAGAAGTACTAACCCCCCCCTCTCTCTCTCTCTCTCTCTCTCTCTCTCTCTCTCTCTCTCTCTGGAATAGACTTCCAGCAGCTGTACT
>NC_090741.1:55888083-55903083 GCF_036898095.1 Palaemon carinicauda
CATAGTTTAAATATGATAGTTCTAGTCTTAAAATTTATTATAATTTTTGTTTATTAATTCTTGTATTTAGTTTATTTGCTATTTCTTTATTTCCTTTCCTCACTGGGCTATTTTTCCCTGTTTGAATCCCTTGGACTAATAGCATTCTGCTTTTCCAACTAGGGCTGATGCTTAGCTAATAATAATAATAATAATAATAATAGTAATAATACTACTACTACTACTACTGCTACTACTACTACTACTAATAATAATAATAATAATAATAATAATAATAATAATAATAATAATATTTTATTCAGTCGTTAAAGAAAGAAAGATAATTTATTTTGCCTTTAGTTTCAAGGCTTCAAGATGATTTATGTTCTCTCTCTCTCTCTCTCTCTCTCTCTCTCTCTCTCTCTCTCTCTCTCTCTCTCTCTCTCTCTCTCTCTCTCTCTCTCTCAAGTCACGAGATGAATAATCTGAGTGAAGAACTGTGTCACTGAAATGCTAATTGAAGAGAATCTTATTATGGCTAAGCTTTCAGAAGTCATAATATTGAAAGTCTCGAAAATGTTGTATATAATGTGTATATGTATATATATATATATATATATATATATATATATATATATATATATATATATATATATATATATATATTTATATATATATATATAGTATATATATATTATATATATATATATATATATATATTATATATATATGTATATATATATAATATATATATATATATGTATATATATATATCTATATATATACATTTATACATCTATATTATATATATAATATATATATATATATATATATATATATATATATATATATATATATATATACATATACATATATTCATATGTATTTATATATGTTCATTTATATGCAGTATATATATATTTATATTTATATATATATATATATATATATATATATATATATATATATATATATTTATATATACATATATATACATATATATATATATGTATATATATATATATATATATATATATATATATATATATATATATATATATATATATATCCAATTATGCTAAGTTTCCATTAACTAAGTTAATATCAGAAGAAAGAGTTAGTATTAAGAGAGAACTAAAGTGAAAGCAATAATTGTCAAAATATTTAGTATTAAATTTTTGTTAGTATTAAATCCCGTTTTACTTCAGTAATGTTACATAAAAACCGAATTAGAAGTATAGAAAAAGACATATAACCTGGTTTTATTAAATGGTCACTCTTTGTATGTAGACATTTTTTTATTAGGCTGTTCAGCTTCTTCAACAAAGTTGAGCTACACGTAGTGTGTATTTGTGTGTGTGTGAGAGAGAGAGAGAGAGAGAGAGAGAGAGAGAGAGAGAGAGAGAGAGAGAGAGAGAGAGAGAGAGAGAGAGAGAGACTTACAAGGATTTTGGATGTCTTAAAAGAAATTTTAGTCCATTCGTGGAGATTCCATTTGCTCTTTCGGAGAGAGAGAGAGAGAGAGAGAGAGAGAGAGAGAGAGAGAGAGAGAGAGAGAGAGAGAGAGAGAGAGAGAGAGAGATTGTAAGTGGGAATGCATAGGTCACTGAAGGTCGCAATTGATTGACATGCTTTGTTGCAAACCGTAATAGGTAAGACAGTCTAGTTGCTGGTCTCTCTCTCTCTCTCTCTCTCTCTCTCTCTCTCTCTCTCTCTCTCTCTCTCTCTAATAGGTTACATAAAGGGACAATTCAAATACAGAAACAAAGACACTGTACTACAGCTGTACACATCATTAGTAAGACCCCATCTATTCAGAAGGACGTAGATAGACTGGAAGCAGTACAAGCTAGGGCCACCAAGCTAGTTCCAGCAATAAGGAAATTTGGATATAGAAGAGGATGGAACGTTTGAACTTGCTTGATCTAGAAACTCGACTACTTAGGCCTTAAGGGATAGTTAATAGACGCATTCTGTTTACTAAACCTTTTGGCTTATACTGAAGCTCATTTTCAAATTGATAATCCTTTTATTTTGAAATGGGCATACTTTTTTTTTCAAATAGTTTTTCCTTTTATTTACAAATGTTTTTTCCTCTAATCTTCAAATGTTTTTCCCTTTTATTACCTCCGCAGGAGGTTATGTTTTCGGTTCGGTTTGTTTGTTTGTTTGTTTGTTTGTTTGTTTGTTTCTCTGTTTGTCTGTCTGTCTGTGGACAACGTAGAGGCCACATTTCTACACGGAATCACTTCAAACTTGGCCAAGTAGTTCCCAATGTGTATGGAAGAACTGATTAAATTTTGGTCAAGGTCACCCCAAGGTCAAGGTCACAGGGGTCACTGGTGTCACTATGACATAAGTGGCCATATCAAGAGACAGAAATAAAGCACTGACTTTTGCATAAGCCAACAGGGAAGTCCTAGTCCAGGCGCAACCCATGGGTGATGTTCAAATTTATAAAGGTCAAAGGTCAAGGTCATATTGGTGCATTATATCAATGTCATATTAAGTATCAGTGGCAAATGAACAAAGATCACTTGAAGGTCAAAAGTCAAGCAGGTCACTTGAAGGTCAAGGTCACGTGAAGGTCAAGGTCACGTGAAGGTCAAGGTCACCTGAAGGTCAAGGTCACGTGAAGGTCAAGTACATTTGAAGATCAAGGTCACTTGAAGCCAAGGTCCATGTGAAGGTCAAGGTCACGTGAAGGTCAAGGTCACTTGAAGGTCACGTGAAGGTCAAGGTCATGTGAAGGTCGAAGTCACATCAATTCATGATTCTAGGACATATGGCGCTCTAGGTCACCTTGGCGGAGGTATGTCCTCTACGAGGACCATGTCCGCGTTCAGGACTTGCTCACTTGTTTTCAAATGGTTTTTCCTCTTATCTGCAAATGGTTTTCCCTTTATTTTCAAATGGTTTTTCCTTTTAATCACAAATGGTTTTTCCTTTTATTTACAAATGATTTTCCCTTATATTTACAATTGGTTTTTCCTTTTATTTTCAAATGGTATTTTCCTTTTATTTACAAATGGTTTTTCCTTTTATTTTCAAATAGTTTTACTTTCATTTATAAACGGTTTTGCCTTTTATTTACAAATGGATTTTCCTCTTATTTTCAAATGATATTTCCTTTCATTTTCAAACTGTTTTTTTCCTTAACAAAAATCTTTTCCATCACGTTTTCACCTGTCGAAGTTCGTGGGAGACCAGAACATAAAGCCACATAAAATGGCCTTCATCTCTCGCACTCTAATGTGAACCATTTCTCTTTTATTAATGTGCTCCCATTAATGTTCTTCAAGTACAGACAATTATTAAACTATCATATCTTATATCCGTGATGTCATGATTCATGTTTTATCTTTCATTTTTAACTATTTTAACTCTTTGGAAGAAATTCTTATAATATATATATATATATATATATATATATATATATATATATATATATATATATATATATTATTATTATTATTATTATTATTATGATTCATGTTTCGTCCCATGCTTTTAGAGAGGCGTTTTCCAGGATTAACAGGAAATGAATTATCCTTGATATATATATATATATATATATATATATATATATATATATATATATATATATATATATATATATATATATGTATACAGTATATATATATATATATATATATATATATATATATGTATATATATATGTATATATATATATATATATATATATATATATATATATATATATATATATATATATATATATATATATATATATCATAGACTCCTTTAAGGAAGGACTGGAACGTCCCCTGCTCGGGGTTTTTAACTTGAGTCTGAAAGATTAACTTGAGTCTGGACTAAAATGACTTCTAGAAGGGCTAGAAACACGTTCTCTGGATCAAAATGAGGGTTTTTGAGGATTATGAGTTCAATAGTAACATTTTCAACACCACCTGGTGTCATCTTCAAGGTCTAAAGGTCATTTATCAAGGTCAAATTTTTTGAATTTTGGTCATTTTTGCTCGTTTTTTGTGTGTAACTCATAAATGGTGAGATATAGCTGATTATAATATGAGGCAAGTCTGCAGAGCTGTCCGAATTTAATATATATTGTCATATATCGTCCTTCAAGAAAGGACTGGAACGTCCCTTGATCGGGGTTTTTAACTTGAGTCTGAAGGATCAACTTGAGTCCTGGACTAAAATGACTTCTAAGAAGGGCTAGAAACACGTTCTCTGAGTCAAAATGGGGGTTTTTGAGGACGGTGAGTTCAATAGTGACATTTTCAACACCACCTGGGGTCATCTTCATCATCTTCAAGGTCAAAAGGTCATATTTCAAGGTCAAAATAGTGAATTATGGTAATTTTTACTCGTTTTTGTGTGTAACTCATAGATGGTGAGGGATGGCTGATTATAATAAGAGGCAAGTCTGTAGTTCTGTCCAAATTTAATATATATTGTCAAATATTGTATTACTCAAACATTCCAAACAAGCCCTAAAACAATGCAACACTAAAATAAGAAATAAAGAACGGTATTTCTCATCACAACAAAACTCAAAGACATTAACATTTGATTAGATGAACATCGCTAGATGGAGAGCTTTTCTTGCCTCCTGAGGCATCTCACAGCCTTTTTTTTTGTCACTTACATTGAGAACCTGAGCTTTCAATGTACTGAAGACTTTCCTGGCTTGTGTACTCATAGGTGTTTACCTGTTCAGTTATGGATCTAATCTGGGACCATTTTGAGAGCAAGCTGTTCTTTTGCAAAGGAAAAGGTCGTTTAGGCACCTCAATGCCATCTTTCTCAACTCTATTAAAGAATAGGAATCCAAAAGGTGAGTTGACTTGTTGTAGATGAAAGAACTGCTTGACAGTTTGTCCAGTAGCGTCAGTTCTTGATAGGTAGAGATCTTTCTGGTCTTTTATGACGTTAAAACCAGGAAAATAGGAGCTAATTTTGGCGCGAAATTGGTCGAAATCTCGGATGTTGTCTGCAGCCTCAGCAGCTTGCATGCAACTTTTTACCTCTTGATTGTGATGTAGAAGATGATGTTGGGCGTGGGGCTGAGGTAACCTGCTTCAAAGCTGATTTTGGTATTCCAGGAAATATTGATGGATGTTGTTTGGGTCGCTTGCCACCCTTAACTGACACCCATTCACAATTGAAATGTGTCTCACAAATATATATCTCCTTCAAGCGTCTCAGCTTTCTTTCTCATTCGGCATTGCCAATATCCATCTCTCCCTCTCCTCAGAATCTTTTGGGAAGAATATGTACCAACTGTGTCACACAATTGTACATAATTCCTTTTGCATATATTATGCTTGTATCTTCGCTCTTCCCTCGCACTAAACGAACATGAAAATTCATGTCTGCTGTTTCCTCTGTAACATTGTCTGTCTTATTAACTTGTTATGTCCTGTTGCCTTGAGGTTTTGTATATAAAGGAGTGTGTTCTATAACAATATAACTCAGTTGATTGCATCCTGCCTTTGAGTTCACAACCCTCTCTCGGCTCGTCACATTGGTGACCCCGGAAGTCGACTCGCTCCCACTGCCTTCCACCCCCACCTCCCTCGCCCCTCCATCGTTGGTACTATGACGGAGACGGACTTTACTACAGCAGTTGGTGCTGCGGCCGCCCCATTGAAACTTTCACCGTTCGCCAGCGGAGAAGCGTTTGCTTGGTTTCAACGCGCAGAGGTCCACTTTCGTATCAGGGGCGTGACTCGCTCAACCACCAAAGCGGAATATGTTCTCGCGGCGATACCCGAGGACACCTTCCCAGAAATATCCGACTGGCTTTGTGAACAAGGAGACACCCCAATAGCATATGACACCCTCAAAACATACCTTCTGCAGCAGTACTCGCCGTCGCCAACCGCCCGTTTAGCAAAGCTTTTTCAGCTCTTGCAACAACCGTTGGGGGACCAAAGGGCTTCGCTTGCCCTCAGGGAAATGACCAGTATCGCTCGCCTTCAACCTGCCGCAGATGGCTCTCCTCGTGAGGTGAACCTACTTCGTGCCCTTTGGATACGCCGTTTACCCGAACCTGTACGCGCTGCCATACCCGATGTCGATAGTTTACCCATAAAGGACAGCCACTTCAAGACCTCCATCAACGCCTCCACCCCTGACGACGAGGATGCCTATTCAACGTCAACCGAAGCTGACATGAATGCCGTAGGACATACACGCCTACCCCGTGACATGCCGAAGCGGCGACAAAGCCGCCCACCACTCACCAATCGCTCGCGCCCCAACGAACGACTTCTACAGCCACTTACTACCTCCCATCCGCCGCAGTTTTGCTACTACCACTTCAGATTCGGGGCAACCGCGAAGAAATGTGCCAAGGATTGTCAGTGGCCAAAAAACGTGTAAGTAGGCCATCGCTTGTGGCGGTGGCCTCCCATGTTTCTAATCTTTTCTTTTTACAGGATGCAGGAACGGGCGTGCGATTTTTGGTAGACACGGGTGCTTGTCGTTCTCTTTTGCCAAGGAAACTCATCAAGGCACGACGTAGTCTGTCTACATCTGCCGACGTCCGCTTGGTAACTGCCAACGGATCTGCGATACCCACCTACGGTTACGATTGCCTCACATTATCGTTCGGAAACGGTAAATTCAATTGGAAGTTTCTCGTTGCTGACGTCACAATGGTAATCCTCGGTGCGGATTTCCTCTCTCATTTCCACCCTCTGGTCGATGTCGCCCACCGACGATTGGTCAACGCAGACTCGTACTTGTCAACACCTCTTTAACCCGCCCCCTCTAACCTCGCTCTCCACATCAGCGCACCCACGGATGCCTACGCCCACCTCCTCACGTCGTACCCGGAAGTTTTCCGTCCAGAACTTCGCCAAACGCCCACGGTTCCTGCCAAGCACGGTATTTATCACCATATCAAGACGACGGGACCCCAAGTCTTCGCAAAATTCAGACGTCTGGCACCGAAACGATTGGCAGCCGCCAAACAGACGTTCGCCGAAATGGAGAAAATGGGCCTTTGCCAAAAGGCCTCCAGCCCATGGTCGTCACCCTTACACATCGTTCTGAAGAAAGACGGCTCCCTCCGTCCGTGCGGGGATTACAGGCGCCTGAACATGCAAACAGAACCGGATCACTACCCCCTCCCAAACATTGCCGATGTGACCTCCTACCTGCACAAAGCGAAGGTTTTCTCTACGCTCGACCTCCTGAAGGGGTATTATCAGGTGCCTGTGAACCCAGAAGACATCCCCAAGACCGCCATCACCACTCCGTTTGGCACATACATCTTCAATTACTCTTGTTTTGGCCTTCGTAATGCTGGGGCAACGTTTCAACGTCTCATGGATGGCATCTTAGGGGACCTCCCTTTCTGTGTATGTTATGTGGACGACATACTTGTGTTCTCCTCCTCAAAAGAGGAACACCTCCGTCACCTGCGCATCGTGCTCGACCGCCTGCAACAAAACGGCCTTGTAGTCCGGTACGAAAAGTGTACCTTTGGCGCCAACGAAGTGTCGTTCTTAGGGCACCGTATAACTCCTGAAGGAGTCCATCCCCTCCCTGAGAAGGTAGCAGTCGTTCAGAATTTCCCCGCGCCCTCGACCGTCAAAGCTCTGCAGGAATTCTTGGGCATGATCAACTATTATCACCGTTTTCTGCCAGCCATTGCCGCCACTCTTGCTCCCCTCTACGCCTCTCTCAAGAGCAAGCCAAAGGACCTGAAGTGGGGTCCCCTTCAAGAAGCAGCCTTCTGCAATGCAAAGAAGGCCCTATCAACTGCTGCGGCTCTCACTTTTCCTATCCCACACTCCCCTCTCCATCTCTCCACCGATGCCAGCGACGTCGCTATTGGTGCAGTACTCGACCGCCTGCAACAAAACGGCCTTGTAGTCCGGTACGAAAAGTGTACCTTTGGCGCCAACGAAGTGTCGTTCTTAGGGCACCGTATAACTCCTGAAGGAGTCCATCCCCTCCCTGAGAAGGTAGCAGTCGTTCAGAATTTCCCCGCGCCCTCGACCGTCAAAGCTCTGCAGGAATTCTTGGGCATGATCAACTATTATCACCGTTTTCTGCCAGCCATTGCCGCCACTCTTGCTCCCCTCTACGCCTCTCTCAAGAGCAAGCCAAAGGACCTGAAGTGGGGTCCCCTTCAAGAAGCAGCCTTCTGCAATGCAAAGAAGGCCCTATCAACTGCTGCGGCTCTCACTTTTCCTATCCCACACTCCCCTCTCCATCTCTCCACCGATGCCAGCGACGTCGCTATTGGTGCAGTACTCGAGCATGTGGTCAAAGGCTTGCCCCGCCCATTGGCCTTCTTCAGCAGAAAACTGTCCAAGGCAGAATCAGGTTATTCTACCTTCGATCGAGAATTGCTGGCGGTGCTCTTGGCTGTCCGTCACTTTTGCCATTTCTTAGAAGGTACGCCCTTCGTCATTCGCACAGACCACATGCCTCTGGTGCACGCCTTCACTCGACAGTCTGACGCCTGGTCTGCCCGTCAACGCCGACATCTCTCCGCCGTGGCTGAATACAATTGCACCCTCCAATACGTCCCTGGGAAAATGAATCCCGTTGCCGATGCCCTGTCAAGAAACACGTTGGCTGCCGTTCAACTGGGATTGGATTACAACGCCCTGGCTGAAGCCCAACGACAGGATCCAGAGTATCAAGCTTGAAGGACATCCTGCACGTCCCTCCGTTGGGAAGATTTTCTCCTCGAAGACTCCAACACCACCCTCCTCTGTGACGTCAGTACTGGTAGACCGCGACCTTGGATTCCTGCTCCCATGCGCCGACAGGTGTTTGATTTCATTCACGGCCTTTCACATCCCTCGTGCCGTTCTACTGCACAGCTGCTGAAGGCAAAGTTCATTTGGCACGGCATTTCTAAGGATGCTAAGGATTGGGTCCGCGCCTGTACTTCTTGCCAAACTTCCAAAGTACATCGACACACGGATTCAGGAGTGGGCACCTTTCCTCATCCTCAGCGTCGTTTCGCACACATTCACGTCGACGTTGTAGGCCCCCTACCCACATCACAAGGACATCGTTACCTGTTTACCGTCATCGACCGCTCGGCTCGTTGGCCTGAAGCCATTCCCATGGAAACTGCAACGTCCGCCTCATGTACATCTGCCTTACTCTATGGATGGATTTCAAGATTCGGTATCCCTGAGCATATTACTTCTGACAGGGGAACCACTTTCACCTCTCAATTGTGGACGTCATTAGCGAATCTCCTGGGCATCACCCTACATCAGACAACGGCCTACAACCCCGCTGCCAATGGAATGGTTGAACGTTTTCATCGCACCCTCAAAGCAGCTTTGATGTCCCGCTGCAAGGATTGCAACTGGTTTACTCAGCTTCCCTGGGTCCTCCTGGGACTAAGGACCACTCCTAAAGACGCCCTTGACGTCTCGGCAGCTGAAATGGTGTATGGCGACCCGTTGGTCGTCCCTGCCGAATTTTTTCCTTCTAAAACCTCCTCCGACGATCTCCAGCGCATACGTGCCGCCAGACTTACAAGCCCCCACCGAAGCATCACATACCAACGGACTTGCACTCTTCAACGCACGTCTTCCTGCGCAACGACACTAGCAAGCCACCACTAACGCCCCCTTACACGGGCCCTTTCCTTGTGATCCGACGCAGTCTTAAAGCATTCCTACTAAACATTCGGGGCAAAGAAGACTGGGTCTCCATTGATCGTCTAAAACCTGCTTATCTTCTGCCAGATGACCCGCTTACAGTTCGCCTCTCCAGATCAGGGCGCCCTATTTGACATATACAGTATGTAATTTTTAGGGGGGGGGGGGGAGCCATGTACCAACCGTGTGTCACACAATTGTACATAATTCCTTTTGCATATATTTTGCTTGTATCTTCGCTCTTTCCTCGCACTAAACGAACATGAAAATTCATGTCTGCTGTTTCCTCTGTAACATTGTCTGTCTTGTTAACTTGTTATAGCCCAGCGGCATAGTAAGAAATATGAAATCAATTGTTCAAATTGTTCTAAAAGCACCAAAATTGGCACACATGTGGATTAATACATTCTGAACAATTTTGGATATGGAGGCATTCAAGATTCTCCCCGTAGCACATTTGGCGGCCATTTTTCAAAATGGCCGCTATTTACCGTTAGCGTCATTGAATATGTACCATAATTTGTCTTTTTGTGGATGCTAAAGGTGATAAGTGTGCTAGAGGTGATAAGTATTGTACAATTACACATACTTCTGTGCTTACCAAATAATTTGGCTACCATTTCACAAGAAAATGAATTTTACTTTGCAGCGGCAGCGTTGGTGGCAGTGATGGCGGCTGCAGTAATAGTATAGTGTTGATAGTCATGGTGCTTGTAGTAGTAACTTGTGGTAACATGGTGGTGTTTTGTGTCTTTGCAGGTGAGGCAGCAGCAGCACCACCTGACATCAGAGACGCGTTGTTCCAGACTGCAGCCATGGCAAAGAAGTTCCAACTGGTCGATACTTTTGAGCAACGTACTCCCACAACACCTCCTGAGACAAACTGGAAGCTGTGCCTTGTATGTCAAGAGGAGACAACAGAGTCACTTGTCTGCCCAGTACTGTCTAAACGCCGAGACCCTGGGAGTGGATACACGACAATGGCTGCAAACTTGGTCAAATTTGATGAACTCGGAGAACTGCCAAGAACTGTTCAGTTACAGAGACTAGATGAAGGACAAGGTGTTGAGGCGACAATGGTTGCCCACCAGGCCAAGTGGCATAAAACATGTATGCTCAAATACAATAACACAATGCTACGAAGAGCAGAGAAGAGACGCATCGCAAGCAGCTCAGCATTTGATAGTACTGACAATGTCCAGGCCAAGCGCGCCAGAACACACTCTTCAGAAGCCACTACCAGCGGCACCTCCTGCTTTTTCTGTGGAAAGTCTGGCACAGAGACCCTACATGAAGTAACAACCTTCCAGGTGGACACACGCGTACGGAAGTGTGCAGCGCAAGTTGGGGACAATGAACTCATAGCCAGGCTCAGCATGGGTGATATGGTGGCTCTGGAGGCCAAGTACCATTCTAAGTGTTTGTTGGCTCTTTACTATCGTGCAAAGACCACTGTAGAAGCCGAGCAGAAAACTGACCATGAAGGTGTAATGTCAAGAATCGTACTGGCTGAACTGGTCCTGTATATCGAGGAAACCCACCTAGAAGAGGGCACCACCCCAGTCTTCAGACTCGCAGAACTTGTAAAGCTATACACAACAAGAATGGAACAGCTCGGGGTTGTTTTGTGCCAGAAAGTTAATAGCACAAGGCTGAAAGAGCGCCTGTTAGCCCAGATACCAGGCCTGAGATCCCACAGCAAAGGCCGAGATGTTTTACTAGCGTTTGATGAAGACATTGGTGAAGCGCTAGGCAAAGCCTGCGAGCAAGACTGTGACACTGAGGCAGTTCACCTTGCGCGTGCTGCACAGATAGTTCGTCGATATATGTTTGAAGACACTTACCAATTCCGTGGATCATTCCCGGGCGGCTGTCAGGAGGACTCTGTGCCAAACGTACTAGTTGCAATGGTAAATATGGTGCTGGATGGCCCCACCATCAAGAATCAAAGCCATTCCTCTTCAACACAAGCAGCTCTTTCCATTGCGCAGCTTCTCAAGTTCAACAGTGTCAAGCAAAGTCGGAAGCAGGGAGCAACCAAGACACAGGAGCCTCCAGCTGTCAGACACAGTACGTCTCAAGAAACTCCTCTTCCAACCTATGTTGGGCTGATGCTGTATGCTGAAACACGCAAGAGAGGACTTGTGGACAAGCTCTTCTCTCTGGGCCTAAGCATCTCATATGACAGAGTCCTACGTCTTTCTGCCCAGATGGGAAACAGCGTGTGTCAGCTGTACCGCATAGAGGAAGTGGTCTGCCCGCCTACCCTGCGTAGCAATGTGTTCACAACTGCGGCTGTGGACAACATTGACCACAACCCAAGTGCCACCACAGCCAAGAATTCATTCCATGGAACAGGAATCTCGCTTTTTCAACACCCAACGTGTGCAGATGAGGGAGTGGATCGTAGCATTGCTCTCACTGGGCGTGATACTGGATCAAAGACGGTTGAGCCTCTACCAGAATATTACACGGATGTACGTCCTGTTGCTTCTTCTGTCAAAGGGCAAATGATCCCAGCTACTTCTGTGACCTCTCTTAGACGCCACAACTGTGAGCAGCACATAGAAGATGAGTATATGTGGCTGGAGAACACGAGAAGTGTTCTCAAAGATGATGTTGAGGCCTGTGAAAACACATCATGGGCTGCATACCATGCAAGGCACCAAGATCCAAAGCAACCAGTCATCACACCAACGTCCCTGCTTCCCTTGTTCCAGGAGAGTGCTCACACTGTGGCAATGATCAGACACTCTATTGATGTAGTCAGGAGTGCAGTTAAACATCTCAACCCAGGCCAAACTCCAGTTCTGACTTGCGACCAGCCACTATTCACTCTAGCAAAACAGATCCAGTGGAAGTGGCCAAACACATATGGAGAAGACCAACTGGTGGTGATGTTTGGGGGGTTGCATATTGAGATGACGGCACTGAAGACCCTGGGTGACTGGTTGCAGGGAAGTGGGTGGACCCAAGCACTGGTACAAGCAGAGATCACAACTGAAGGAATAGCAGACTCATTTCTTCGAGCAGCTCACGTCACACGCACCAGAAGAGCACACCAAGTCACAGCGGCTGCGTTGTATAATCTCCAACGGCGTGCCTATGACAAGTACAGCACCACCAATACAGAAGATGATGAGCACCCTGAAAGCTTCGAAGACTGGTGCAGTCAGAGAGAACAGAGTTATCCGCAGTTTCAGTACTGGTCAACAGTCTTGGCACTGGAGCTGTCCACTCTGATCTATGTGCGATCTCTGAGAGAAGCCAATTTTAGCATGTACGTGGATGCTCTGACAGAACTGGCTCCGTGGTTCTTCGCACTAGACCACACGAACTATGCCCGATGGATACCAGTGCATCTACGGGACATGGCAGAACTGGCAAACAAACATCCAGACGTCTTCACAGAGTTTAGCAAGGGACACTTCACAGTCCAGAAGACCAAGAGGATCTTTTCAGCAATCCCTCTTGACCAAGGACATGAGCGGAACAACGCGTATGTCAAGGGTGATGGAGGAGCCATCGGCCTCACAGACAACCCAACTGCACTGAGGCGCTGGATGGTTGCCGGACCGGAGGTTGCTAGAGTGATTGTGGAATTTGACGACTTCAATCTGCATCCACACGATCAAGAGGAGACACGTCACCACGAAGAGACACCAAGTGTGCAGAACACTTTTGCCAGAGATGTGCGCTCACTCGTGGCCGTCATTGAAGAGCTGGGCAACCCTTTCGAGGAGGACAGTCAGGACTTGCTGGTGCTCGACACAAAGGAGATCGCAGACCCTGCAGTCATAGAAACAGTCCGTAACGCCAAGCAGATTGGCCAAGACCAGTTTGAAGCATTCTCAAAGGAATGCATCGTGGACAGAACCAAGTCCATTGAGGTGGCAATCCACCGGAACAAGCTACCACTGTTTGCGACCAAGAGAGGACCCAATATACCCAAAGGAAAAGAACAGGTCAAATCTCTGAAGAATGATGTTGCGCTCTTCGCACGATTATATATCGGCTGCCAGACCCGTGATGGGAATCTAGAAGAGTTCTTCAGGCATGAAAATCAGCAATGCCCTCCAGCTTTATCTGACGGAGGGAGACTGTACCTAGGGAGCAAGAGTGACTTGCTGGTGTGCCTTGAAGGCCATGCTGAGCCTCAGTTTGAAGCTCCTACTGTCACTGCTGTTGTCCTCGATGGAGCAGTAATCGTACAGATGTTGAAGCCGGGTACTGCCAACACGTTCGAGGAATATGCACAGCAAGTGTTCATCCCATACGTTGTACAACGTTTCCAACATGTATCACGTCTTGACCTTGTGTGGGACAGCTACAGAGCAGATTCCCTGAAGGCATCAACCAGAGAACAGCGTGGAAAGGGAGTACGTCGGCGTGTTGTCGACTCAGCAGTCATACCAGGAAATTGGCAAAGTTTCCTGCGAGTTGATAGCAACAAAGTGGAGCTCTTCAGCTACCTCTCCACCATGCTTGCAGAGTCCTTTCAAGAAGAAGGCAAGGAACTGGTCGTCACTGATGGGGAGCAGGTGATCTGTGTTCCACAGCAAGAGGATGTCAACTCACTCGCACCATGCAACCAAGAAGAGGCAGACACCCGCATGATGCTACATGTAGCACATGCTGCACAACATGGTCACCACCAGATACAGGTTCGAACAGTAGACAGTGACGTCGTGGTCCTAGCAGTGATGGTAGTCCAGAAACTACCAGCTGGAGACGAACTCTGGGTAGCCTTTGGGACAGGCAAGAACTACCGCTACATTGCAGCCCATGAAATAGCTTCCTCCCTTGGTCCAGAGAAGGCATGTGCTCTTCCAATGTTTCATGCCATCACAGGGTGTGATACTGTGTCAGCCTTCGTCGGACATGGGAAGAAATCTGCCTGGGCAACATGGAACACGCTGCCAGAACTCACTGATGCCCTGCTGAGTCTGGCAAATGCACCCACAAGCATCCAAGAGGATACAATGCATGTCATCGAGAGGTTTGTCATACTCCTGTATGACCGCACAAGCAAATGCAAGGACGTCAACAAGGCGAGAAAGCAGCTCTTTGCAAAGACGAACTCTGTTCAGAACATCCCGCCAACCTACGCTGCTCTGGAGCAGCATGTGAAGAGATCTGCCCTTCAGGGTGGTCATGTCTGGGGCCAGGCATTGGTACCAACGCCCGTGCTCCCTCCACCAACAGACTGGGGCTGGCATCGGAGTGATGATGGGCTCTACACACCACTCTGGACCACACTCCCTGAGGCATCCAAGGCCTGCTATGAGCTGGTGTCTTGCGGATGCAAGAAAGGCTGCAAAAACCGCTGCAAGTGCAAGAACGCTTCACTGCAATGCACTGGTCTATGTTTCTGTGAAGGCGAATGCTA
>NC_090741.1:55908083-55910583 GCF_036898095.1 Palaemon carinicauda
CATTTGATCATAGTTGCTATTTTGATCTTTTGATTATAGTTTTTATTTTGATCTTTTGAGTATAGTTGCTATTTTGATCATTTGATCATAGTTGCTATTTTGATCTTTTGAGTATAGTTGCTATTTTGATCTTTTGATCATAGTTGCTATTTTGATCTTTTGATTATAGTTTTTATTTTGATCTTTTGAGTATAGTTGCTATTTTGATCTTTTTGATTATAGCCTAGTTGCTATTTTGATCTTTTGAGTATAGTTGCTATTTTGATCATTTGATCATAGTTGCTATTTTGATCTTTTGAGTATAGTTGCTATTTTGATCTTTTGATCATAGTTTCTATTTTGATCTTTTGAGTATAGTTGCTATTTTGATCTTTTGATCATAGTTGCTATTTTGATCTTTTGATTATAGTTTTTATTTTGATCTTTTGATTATAGTTGCTATTTTGATCTTTTGATTATAGTTGCTATTTTGATCTTTTGATTATAGTTGTTATTTTGATCTTTTTATTATAGTTGCTATTTTGATATTTTGAATATAGTTGCTATTTTGAAAAATTAGATTGACAACGTCAGATAAATGAGGATAAAAGGGGTTTTTCATTTTTTAGTTCATGTGATTTGCCCCTTTTAGTTTTAAAGTGGGTAACCCCCCCCCCCCCCACTCCACGTCTCCCACCCTCATTTCTTATTAATAATACTACAGAGTTGTGGTGGCCGATGTGGTAACGTCCCTGACTGGTGAACGCAAGACCGGGGTTCGAGTCCCGCTCAAACTCGTTTGTTCCCTTGATCGCTGCAACCTCACCATCATTGTGAGCTAAGGATGGGGGTTTTGGGAGGAGCTTATAGGTCTATCTGATGAATCATCAGCAGCCATTGCCTGGGCCTCCTTGGTCCTAGCTTGGATGGAGATGGTGCTTGGGCGCTAATCATATGTAGCCTACACATAGTCAGTCTTTGGGGCATTGCTCTGCTTGATAAGGCAATGTCACTGTTCCTTGTCTTTGCCATTCATGAGCGGCCTTTAAACCTTTAAAACTTTAAACAAGGCTTGAGGTGATTCCCTGAAGATTAAGCTTGTTTAAAGGTCTAAAGGTTTAAAGGTCGCTCATGAATGGCAAAGACTAAGGATAGTGACAATCCCCATATAGAGAATGAGCATAGACACATATAATAAACGTTCAAGCCCCTTCTCCATCAAGCTAAGACCAGGGAGAGCCAGGTAATGGCTGCTGATCACTCAGCTGGTAGACTTATAGGCTCCCTAAAACCTATAGTCAATTTTTTTAGTGAGGCAGATTTGCACCGACTCGTAGGGGTGCCCCTTTAGCTCGGACAAACTTCCTGGTAGCTGATTGGTCAGAAGTATTCGGACAAAAATACTTCTGACCAATCAGCTATTAGGAAACTATTCCCGAGCTAAAAGGGCACCCCTACGAGTCAGTGCAAATCTGCCTCACTAAAAAAAATTGACTATAGGCAAGGACGTTTCCAATAAACTACCACGACCATTTAAAAGTTTTAAAGGTCGCTCATGAATGGCAGAGGCCTGGGACAGGACAATGCCTTAGACTGGCTTAGAGACTGACCATATATCTATATGATCAGCGTCCAATCCCACTCTTGATCAAGCTAGGACCAGGGAGAGCCAGAGAATGGCTGCTGATAACTCAGCATATAGGCTCCCCGAAAAGCCCGGATCTCTAGTTCACAAGGATGGTGAGGTTGCAGACACTACATGATATTAACGATCTTAAGCGCGTCTCGAACTCCCATCTAGCAAATTGCTAGGCAGGGACGTTTCCAGTAAGCTACCAAAGGGAAAACATAATTAAGCTATTTTTTGGCGTCCTCAGTTGGTGTGCGGCGTTGTCATATTTCTATTTCCATTTGTTATATTGTAAGGTAATTTCCTCTTGATTTTATTGATTTGGCAGCGAAGGTAAACATAGTTTTTTATTTTCCTTTAGAAGCTTGAGTGTTTTTTTTTTTTTATTGAATAAGACGATTATTTAAAAGAATTGTGATATAATATGCATTTTTCTAATTTGATATGTCTGATAATTATATTTATATATTTCTTATATAAACATATAGAATATAAATAAATCCTGTTATACCAAGTAATAATGTATTAATATTATTATTTAATCCCTTTGTTTGCAAAATTAGTAAAATCATTTTAAAATACCTGTTACTTTCACTAAACTCTTGAGATTAATAATGATAATAATAATAATAATAATAATAATAATAATAATAAATATTGATAATGATAATAATGATAATGATGATAATAATAATAAAAATAATAATAATAATGATAATAATAATAATAATAATAATAATAATAATAATAATAATAAAAATAATGATAATAATAATAATAATAATAATAATAATAATAATAATAATAATGAAACTTGGTCTGTGAACATTGACGTCCAAAGGCCTTCCATTTGACTGAAATATTCGAGGTATTCTCCCTATTATCATAACA
>NC_090741.1:55912120-55917120 GCF_036898095.1 Palaemon carinicauda
ATAACTGATTATGATGCTAATTTAGAATTGGGGGAAGTGCCTTGGTATATGTATGTATGTATATATGCGAGGATTATTATCAGTTAAGATTGTTAATTTGGTTATCCGTCTATTTACCTGTTATCTAACTAGACTGAGAGAGAGAGAGAGAGAGAGAGAGAGAGAGAGAGAGAGGTATTATTACCTAATGACATTAACACCTTGTCTAGCCAATATTTTTGTTTGATAATAGATGTGTGATGATAACTGCTAATACAGTTTTATTGTGTTCGATGAATTTAAGGTATATATATATATATATATATATATATATATATATATATATATATATATATATATATATATATATATATATATATATATATATATATATATATATATATAGTGGTTGGGACTCTTCTTCTTTCAATCGTCAGTAAAACGACTATTTCTGTCGTCAAAGCATGAATAGAACAGTGACTGATGTGTTGGTTTTTCTAGAGCCACCCCACATTACCGAAAACGACTCATTGATGTAATATATATATATATATATATATATATATATATATATATATATATGTATATATATAATTTGATAAATAATAAATAAATGGTATATTCCGGTAGAATAAATGACCACTATTATTGTAACACCATCTTACCATTAAATAAAAATAAACAAACAAGTAATCTCATAAAAAAACCATTAATCACGAACCTAAACAATGCCGTTCTAATAACATCATAACGAATTGACTTCAACGAACGAACCCCGTTACGTTCAATACGTTCTTAATGAACGGCTCCAAGGCGTGGAATGAACGTCTCGTCCATTAAATCAATTAATTCAATTATCTAATGGTGCCAAGGTCTATAACCTCGTTAATTCTCTTATTATAGTTATTGATAATATTATTGGGGTTCATATTATCGGGGTTTGGTCAATAGTGTGGGGGGTTGGGGGAGAATTGTTAACCTTTGCTTGGAGATAGTCTATATTTCTTGTGTATGTTATATGTATATATATATATATATATATATATATATGTATATATATGCATATATACACATACAAGTGTATATATATGTATGCGTTATATATAGGCGCAGGCACATATATAAGTTACTGTATATATATACAAATCTATGTAAACTTATGTGTATATACAGTACATATATATATATATATATATATATATATATATATATATGTATATATATATTTCTATATATATTATGAATATCTGTATATATATATATATATATATATATATATATATATATATGTAGGCTATATGTATATATATATATATATATATATATATATATATATATATATATATATAAAATATATTATTATTATTATTATTATTATTATTATCATTATTATTGTTATTATAATTATCATTATTATTATTATTATTATTATTACTGTATTATTATTATTATTATTATTATTATTATTATTATTATTATTACTACTACTTGCTAAGCCACAACCCTCGTTGGAAAAGCGAAATTCCTGTCCACTGAAGGACAAAGGCCTCAGACATGGCCTTCCACTCGCGTCTGTTTATGGTCTTTCCATGCGAGTCCACACCTGCAAATTTCCTTAGTACGTCAATCCATCGTCTTCTCTTCCTTACCCTGCTTCTTTTGCAATCTCTAGGGACCCATTCTGTTATTCTTAATGTCCATCTATTGTCTGTCATTCTCGTTATATGTCCTGCTCATGTCCATATATTTTTCTTGTTAGAATTCATACTTTAAGAAAGGGTTTATATATTGCCATGACCAGTAAAGCTGTACTAGTCAGAGGCACCCATACTAGGTTGGTTTGCTGTGCGCGACCAGACAACAGTCTCCTACAATTACCAATCTACTGTGGCCAGCGTGATGAAGAAAACTGGCCAAACCCAGACATGAATTGACATATCTGTGGCCTTTGTCCTGCAGTGGACTAGAAACGGCTGCATTTATTGTTGTTGTTGTTGTTGTTGTTGTTACACATACATAAACACACAAACACATGTATGACCATTGCAGGACTAGAAACGGTTGCATTTATTGTTGTTGTTGCTGCTGCTGTTTTGGTTGTTGTTGTTTTTGTTGTTGTTACACAAACACATGCGTAATCACTGCAGGACTAGAAACGGTTACATTTATTGTTGTTATTGTTGTTGTTGTTGTTGCTGTTTTGGTTGTTGTTGTTGTTGTTACACATACATAAACAAACAAACACACGTATAACCACTGTAAGACTAGAAACGGTTGCGTTATTGTTGTTGTTGCTGTTGTTTTGGTTGTTGTTGTTACACATACACAAACAAACAAACATGTGTAACCACTGCAGGACTAGAAACGGTTGCATATATTGTTGTTGTTGTTGTTGTTGTTACAGATACATAAACACACAAACACACGTATGACCACTGTAAGACTAGAAACGGTTGCATTTATTGTTGTTGTTGTTGTTGTTGTTGTAACTGACATCAAAGAAAATGTAATTAAAATGTGTAAAATGGAATCTGACAGCAAATGAAACGAAAGTGCAAATGTTCGTGTTTGCAAAACATTCCGCGAATAATAATCAATCTTTGTCTGGAAAAGTAATTTGCGAAGTAGTGAACTGTAATTAAAACCTGGAAAGGTAATGAAAGATGGCTCCTATGTAAACAAAAATAATAAGAATAATGGTATTGTTTGTGCTTGTTTTTTAACAATAATAACAAGAATGATAATGTTGTTGATGATATTTTATTATTATTATTATTATTATTATTATTATTATTATTATTATTAGAAATCCATTAAATTCTCTTGAAATTCCTTAAAGCCCCTCAAAATTCATGAAATCACCCAGAAATCCAATAAATCCCCTTAAAATCGATAAAGTACAATAGAAAACCTTTATACTCCCTTAAATTTCATAAAATACCCCAGAAATCCTCTAGTACCGCCTAGAAATCAATAAAATACCATAGAAATCCCTTAATACCCCTTTAAATTTCATAAAATATCCCTAGAGACCCCTTAAAATTCCCTTAAAATCCATTAATTTCATAAAATACCATAAAAATCCATGAAAACACCCTTAAACTTCATAAAATAGCATACCATTAAAACACCCTTGAATCTCATAAAATAGCATAAAAATCCATTAAAACACCCTTAAACTTCATTTAATACCATAAAAATCCATTAAAACACCCTTGAACTTCATAAAATACCATAAAAATCCGTTAAAACACCCTTAAACTTCATTTAATACCATAAAAATCCATTAAAACACCCTTGAATTTCATAAAATAACATAGAAATCCATTAGAACACCCTTAAATTTAATAAAATACCATAAAATCCAGTAAAACACCCTTAGATTTCATAAAATAGCATAAAAATCCATTAAAACACCCTTTAATTTCATAAAATAACATAAAAAGCCATTAAAACACCCTTAAATTTCATAAAATAGCATAAAATTCCATTAAAACACACTTTAATTTAATAAAATACCATAAAAATCCATTAAAACACCCTCAAATTTCATAAAATAGCATAAAAATACATTAAAACACCCTTAAATTTCATAAAATACCCTAAAAATCCATTAAAAAACCCTCAAATTTCATAACATACCATAAAAATCCATTAAAACACCCTTAAATTTCATAAAATACCATAAAAATCCATTAAAACACCCTTAAACTTCATAAAATAGCATAAAAATCCATTAAAACACTTAAATTTCATAAAATACTATAAAAATCCATTAAATCACTCTTAAATTTCATAAAATACCATAAAAATCCATTAAAACACCCTTAAATTTCATAAAATACCCTAGAAACCCCTCATTATCCCCTTAAATATAAAATACCCTAGAAATCCCTTAAACCCCTCTTAAAATCACTTAAAATTCCTTAAACGTCCCATGAAATCCCCAAAATATCTGAAAAGTCCTTGAAAAACTCATAAATCCCATTGAAACCCCTTTAAAATCCCTGAAAATCCCTCAAAATTTCCTTAAAATCCTTTAAAAATTCCTCAAAATCCCATTGAAACCCCTTAAAATCCTTAAAACCCCTTAAAATCCCTTAAAAATTCCTTAAAATCCCTTAAAAATCCTTAAAAATCCCTTAAAAATTCCTTAAAAATACCTTTAAAATCCCGTAAAATTCCTTTAAATCCCTTAAAACTTCCTTTAAAATACCTTTGAAATCCCTTAAAATCTCTTTAAAATCCCTTAAAATTCCTTAAAATCCCTTAAAAATCCCTTAAAAAACCCGTACTTGAGCCGAACTCCTCACCCGACCTCCAGTGGGAAAGGCTTTGCAGGAAGTTACACGACTCATCATCCTTTTAAGGCGGACAATAAAAACGAGTCTGTGGTGATGATAGGAGAACAATAGAGGTATCCTTATACGTTGGCGTGAGGCGTGTGTGAAAGAGTACAGGGGAAGGAGAGACCCGTTTACGACGTGTATTGTCTTCCGTATGGAAAACAAGTTTATATATATATATATATATATATATATATATATATATATATATATATATATCATCTATTAGCGTGCCTTTTTCCCATTCGTATGGGGTAACAGATGCCTTCTTTTGAGATATATATATATATATATATATATATATATATATATATATATATATATATATATATATATATATATACATATATATATGTACATATATATATATATATATATATATAGATAGATAGATAGATAGATAGATATCTGTGTGTATATATGTATATATGTACTGTGTATATATATATATATATATATATATGTATATATATATATATAATTTACATTGAATACGATAGCCTTAGTTGCGTCAATGTGTTTCTTGTAGGAATCTTCATATTTCCTCAGCTTCTTTGAGTTTTCAAACGTAAACCTTTGGTTCAATGAATGATGATTATTCATTTTCTTCATATTCTATTCACTACAGCACTGTTTCGACAATACTATGTCTTTATCAAGTAACTGTTGCTGATT
>NC_090741.1:55929620-55937120 GCF_036898095.1 Palaemon carinicauda
GTGTTACTGTTTACTACATCCGCTGGAGGTCTGTTCCGAGAGAGAGAGAGAGAGAGAGAGAGAGAGAGAGAGAGAGAGAGAAGCAGCCCAGTGAGGAAAGGAAATAAGGAAACAGAATAATGTGCCTGAGTATACCCTCAAGCAAGAGGCCTCTGACCCAAGACAGTGGAGTGAGAGAGAGAGAGAGAGAGAGAGAGAGAGAGACAGACAGACAGACAGACAGACTGACAGAGATGCTTAGCAATTGTGGACATTAAAATATGTGAAAATATGTACAGAAATATGTCATTTCAGGAGAGAGAGAGAGAGAGAGAGAGAGAGAGAGAGAGAGAGGCTAAGCAATTGTGGACATTAAACTTTTAAGATGTGAAAATATGTACAGAAATATGTCATTTCTGGGGAGAGAGAGAGAGAGAGAGAGAGAGAGAGATGCTTAGCAATTGTAGACATTAAACGTTCAAGATGTTACGGGAATGTAGACAGAAATATTTTAGTTTATAAGAGAGAGAGAGAGAGAGAGAGAGAGAGAGAGAGAGATGCTTAGCAATTGTAGACATTAAACGTTCAAGATGTTACGGGAATGTAGACAAAAATATTATAGTTTATAAGAGAGAGAGAGAGAGAGAGAGAGAGAGAGAGAGAGAGAGATGCTTAGCAATTGTAGACATTAAACGTTCAAGATGTTACGGGAATGTAGACAGAAATATTTTAGTTTATAAGAGAGAGAGAGAGAGAGAGAGAGAGAGAGAGAGAGAGATGCTTAGCAATTGTAGACATTAAACGTTCAAGATGTTACGGGAATGTAGACAGAAATATTTTAGTTTATAAGAGAGAGAGAGAGAGAGAGAGAGAGAGAGAGAGAGAGAGATGCTTAGCAATTGTAGACATTAAACGTTCAAGATGTTACGGGAATGTAGACAGAAATATTTTAGTTTATAAGAGAGAGAGAGAGAGAGAGAGAGAGAGAGAGAGAGAGAGAGAGAAATGGGGAAAATGGAGTAAATTATACGTTTAAAATGTTACAGAATTGAAGATAGAAATTTATATAGCCAAAATTACTCTGGCTTGTGACTTCTCTCAGCTGGGTGATACATATGACATTGAATATGATCTGTGGTCTGTTTTTCATTGTGCAATTCCAAGAATTATTTTATCAAATATAATTGAAAGATTGATGCCATGAGAATTTTTTTTTTTTTAGTTACTTAACTCAAAATTCCATTGCAGTACAAATAGAATCAGTTTTTGTTTGGTTTTGTGAAATATTTTGTTGGAGATAGAATAGAATTTTATGAGAAAACGAAATGAACTGAAATCATTGGATTTAATAAAATGAAACTCTAGAATTTTTTTGTTAGAGATAATTGATAAATAAGAAATATTATGAATATATAATATAATTTTATAAAAAAAAAAAACATAAAAACTGTAATAATTTTAAATATTACAATGAAACTGAAGAAATAATTGGATCAAATACAATGCAACAAGAAATAATTGGATCAAATATAATGAAACTGAAGAAATAATTGGATCAAATACAATGCAACTGAAGAAATAATTGGATCAAATACAATGAAACTGAAGAAATAATTGGATCAAATACAATGAAACTGAAGAAATAATTGGATCAAATATAATGAAACTGAAGAAATAATTGGATCAAATACAATGAAACTGAAGAAATAATTGGATCAAATACAATGAAACTGAAGAAATAATTGGATCAAATACAATGAAACTGAAGAAATAATTGGATCAAATATAATGAAACTGAAGAAATAATTGGATCAAATACAATGAAACTGAAGAAATAATTGGATCAAATATAATGAAACTGAAGAAATAATTGGATCAAATACAATGCAACTGAAGAAATAATTGGATCAAATACAATGAAACTGAAGAAATAATTGGATCAAATACAATGAAACTGAAGAAATAATTGGATCAAATACAATAAAACTGAAGAAATAATTGGATCAAATACAATGAAACTCACTTTTTTTCGAATTCAACATTATTCATCTGTGGCACTTGGCAGTTTTTTTTTAATTCAATATTATTCATTACAGGCAATTACCACTTATTTCGAATTCAATCATTTTCATCTCTGACACTAGTCACTTTTTTTTCGAATTCAGTATTATTCATCTGTGACCCTTAACACTTTATTTTTCAAATTCAAAATTATTCATCTGTGGCTTTTGATACTTTTTTTCAAATTCAATATTATTCATCTGTGACCCTTAAAATTTTTTTGTTTCAAATTCAATATTATTCATCTGTGGCCCTTATTTTTTTCATAAATTCAATATTATTCGTCTGTGGCCCCTATTTTTTTTCAAAATCAATATTATTCATCCGTGGCCCTTAACACTTTTCAAAATCAATATTATTCATCCGTGGCCCTTAACACTTTTCAAAATCAATATTATTCATCCGTGGCCCTTAACACTTTTCAAATTCAATATTTTTCATCTGTGACTCTTAACAGTTTTTTTTCAAATTCAATATTATACATTAGAATCAATTCCCAGTTTTCGTAATTCAATTATTTTAATTTGATCTAAGGAAATGAAAATATGTCTTATCTCCAAATACACTATATTCAAGAACAGGGCAATTTCTTTCCCACACAAGACAAGTGACATTTTATGGAGAACTGTTTCAAAGCCTTCTTTCACTTTCCCTTTAGGTAACTGAATTACAGGAATTAGTTTAATAGTGAATTGTCATCATTTCTACTTTTCTGGTTTATTGAAAAACGTAAAAAAAAATGTTTTATTTAAGTTGAAAACAGAATATAGTTATATATATCTTCGATATATAATAAAGAGCAAGGGTTTGGCTATTCATATTAAGTGTATATTCATATTATACATGTATATATATATATATATATACACACACTATATATATGTATATATATACACTGTATATATATATATATATATATATACACACACACTATATATATATATATATATACACTGTATATATATATATACAGTGTATATATATATATGTAGGAGTGAGAGGGAATAGTCATACCCCGGTGAGAGTGGTGGATATACCATACCCTTAGATATACACTCGGAAACCACACTCTCCCACAAATTGCCAAACCAGTAGGTTGTAGTTAGGAAAGGGGGAAGGGGGTGAGAAGGATTGAATCCGTGTGCTTATGTATCTAGATATTTAACCATAATTTTTTGACCGGTCGCATACACTATCATTCTAATAATACAATGAGAAATTATTCAAGCCGGTAACCCAGTATTAACCTCTGCAGCTATGCAACTCCAATTGCATTATTGGCTCAATATTGAGCGTGCATATCAAAGACAAATGCAGGATGCATTGCGCACTGACAATCCTTATAAGGAGGGTCTTTGTTTATCTCGATGTCTCCAATTTACGTCGGAATTCTCGATGTACGATCTAAAGGTCTGGTCATGCGATTGATGTGACATCTGGTGAGGGATTTGACAATGTCGATGGTAGCTCGCTTGTTTATTTTGTTCTAGTTTGTATCTTTTAACCCTGGTTTGTATATATATATATATATATATATATGTATTTATTTATTTATTTATTTATTTATTTACGTGACTATAAAGCAACAAGGAAAAAGTAAATATACAGTTAATCGTGGCTAGTTGACTCATCTTAAAGAAGTAAGACGAAACTAGTTAGGATTCATTCCATATTTTAATTATCCCTGTGTTTTTTTACATACATACACACGCACACACACACGCACGCGCGCGCGCATATATATATATATATATATATATTACATAATCTCACAGTAGTTGTGTTGAAGCAAGTGTCTTTGTTTCAGTCGATTTCTTTCCAGATATTTTTAAATTCAAAATGAGAAAGAAATATACATTTTTGTGTATAATGAAAAAGGACGAAGTACGTGAAGAACATAACGTAATAACATGAAGAACATAAGGTAAGAACATGAAGAACATAACCTTAGAACGCGAAGAACATAACATAAGAACGTGAAGAACATACCCTAAGTACATGAAAAACATACCTTAGAAACGTTAAGAACATACCATAAGAACATGGAGAACATAACGTAAGAACATGAAAAACATAAGGTAAGAACATGAAGAACATAACGCAAGAACATGAAGAACATAACGTAAGAATGTGATTTCTTTATTGGAATCCAGTCACACGAAATCACAGAGAATATTCCAGTAACTGGAATCGATACGGTGTCCTTCCATGATTCCAGGTTTCCTGGAAGAAATAAGGATTATAGTTATTGTTATTACAACCTAAGCCGTAACCCTTATTGGAAAAACAGATTGGTATAACCCAAATTTGGGAGAACAACCCAATAAGGGGAAATAAAATGAACTTTCCTTTATTATTATTATTATTATTATTATTATTATTATTATTATTATTATACACAGTATATATATATATATATATATACTGTGTGTATATATATATATATATATATACAGTATATATATATATATATATGTATGTATATATATATATATATATATTTCCAGCCATGCTTAGCGCCATTACCAGACGTTTAACTACACGGTCTCTCACCATCCTTCTTGTAGGAAGAGGGATTAGTCATACCCTGGTGGGAGGGGCTGTTGTTAAGAAAGGGTGAGCATGTGTGCATATCTAAATATGTATCCGTCTTTTTTGACGGGTCGCGTACGCTAGCGAAAGAATAATCTAAACGATATATAACAATATAATTGTTTTTATAGTCAGGTAGTTATGTCGCCAGTAGGCCTCCAGCAGTACACTGTATGCATTAATGTGGTCCTTTACAAACCCAATTCTGTCCCTTAATGCACCTACTTTTTGGCTTTTTACTTTACCTACGTTTTCACTTCATACGTTTCTCACGTTCCTCACTTACCTACATTCTCATATTTTACGTTCCCCACGTACTTACGTTCCCCATTTCGTACGTGCCTCCCTTCCTACGTTCTTCACTTACCTACGTTCTTATTTCCTACGTTCCTAACCTACCTACGTTCCCCATTTTGTATGTCCCTCACTTCTTACGTTCTTCACTTACTAACGTTCTCATTTCCTGCGTTCCTCACGTACTTACGTTCCCCATTTTCTACGTTCCTCACTTCCTACGTTCTTCAGTTACCCACGTTCTTATTTCGTACGTTCTTCAGTTACCCACGTTCTTATTTCGTACGTTCCTCAAGCACTTACGTTCCCCATTTCGTACGTTCATCACTTCCTACGTTCTTTACTTACTTACGTTCCCCATTTCCTACGTTCCTCATATTCCTACGTTCATCACTTTCCCACGTTCCTCACAGTCTTACGTTTCTCACTTTCCTACGTTCCTCACATCCATACCATCTTATGTTACCTACATTCCTCACTTTCCTACATTCCTCACATTCGTACGTTTCTCATATTCCTACGTTATTCATTTTCCTACATTCCTCTCATTCCTATGTTCCTATCTTTCCTACGTTCTAATTTCCTACGTTGTTATCTTTTCTACATTCCTCACTTTTCTATGTTCCTATCTTTAATACGTTCTAATTTCCTACGTTCCAATCTTTCCTACGTTCCTATCTTTCCTACGTTCTAATTTCCTACGTAGTTATCTTTTCTACATTCCTCACTTTCCTATGTTCCTATCTTTAATAAGTTCTAATTTCTTACGTTCCTATCTTTCCTACGTTCCTATCTTTCCTACGTTCTAATTTCCTACGTTCTAATTTCCTACGTTCTCATTTCCCACGTTCCTCACTTTCCTACGTTCCTATCTTTCCTACGTTCTAATTTCCTACGTTCCTCACATTCCTACGTTCCTATGTTCTTATCTTTCCTACGTCCTCATTTCCTACGTTCCTATCTTTCCTACGTTCTCATTTCCTACGTTCCTCACATTCCTACATTCCTCCCTTACGTCCTCAGCTTCAATACCATCAACCTTTCCCCTCCACTTGCACCTAGTAAGTGAATGAACTCCCCGGGCCCAGCCCCTGGGCAATAAGATAAAATTCCTTGAATCCAATGTGTGAAGCTGAGCAATATAACTTTTGATAAAGGTAGTTGATAAAATGATTTGATTTATTACCGTGATTTGATTTTCGCGATTGTTTGCCTATTTGCATTCCCAAGAGCATTTTGGCAAATTTGCTTTTAGTTTTTATTTTGTTGTTGTTGTTATTATTATTATTAGTAGTAGTAGTAGTAGTTGAAGTAGTAGTAGTAGTAGTAGTTGTTGTTGTTGTTGTTGTAGTAATAATAATAATAATAATAATAATTTTAATAATAATTATTATTATTATTATTAATAAGAATAATAATAATAATAATAATTAAAATAATAATAATAATAATTATTATTATTATTATTATTATTATTAATAAGAATAATAATAATAATTCAAATAATAATAATAATAATAATAATTATTATTATTATTATTATTATTATTATTAATAAGAATAATAATAATAATTAAAATAATAATAATAATAATAATTATTATTATTATTATTATTATTAATAAGAATAATAATAATAATTAAAATAATCCTTATTGTTATTATTATGATTATTATTAATATTATTATTATTATTATTATTATTATTATTATTATTACTACTACTACTATAGATAAAAAGATTCAGACATACCACAATATAATTTTAAAATTTCTAAAACCATTTAGAGAATTCATTCCTATATCAAAGAGAAAGATGAAAACTATCTGAATGGCTTCCGAGAGAGAGAGAGAGAGAGAGAGAGAGAGAGAGAGAGAGAGAGAATATTTTCAATTCGTTTTGAGAGAGAGACAGAATATCTTTTAAATATCTTCCTAAAGAGAGAGTGTTTAAGAATAGGTTTGTTGAGTAGAGAGAGAGAGAGAGAGAGAGAGAGAGAGAGAGACTGCCCTAGTCTGACCAGGTTACTCCTCAATTTCTCCCCCCCCCCCACCCCCCACCCCCACCCCCGCATTCACATGAGTCACATAACAAGGTTACTTGGAGTATGTACTTTGTTGTATTGTTTACTTTCCAGTGACTAAGAGAGAGAGAGAGAGAGAGAGAGAGAGAGAGAAGGGGCATTTGATAGTATCGAAGTACATTTGTGTTTAAATTAATGATTTGTGGAATGTCTTCCTTTTTCCAATTGGAAGTAGACCTTGGGTATATATACACACAAACACGTACACACACACACACATATATATATATATATATATATGTGTGTATATATATATATGTATATATATATATACATATATCTATGCCTGTGTGTATACCTATGCATTTATACATTATATTTACACTATATATATATATATATATGTGTGTATATATATATATGTATATATATATATATATACATATATCTATGCCTGTGTGTATACCTATGCATTTATACATTATATATACACTATATATATATATATATATATGTGTGTGTGTGTGTGTGTGTGAAAATTTATACATTA
>NC_090741.1:55944620-55947120 GCF_036898095.1 Palaemon carinicauda
AAACCACGTGTCATGCAGTCGAGAATCAACTGTAAAAAGCAAGCACCATACAGGTATAGATCTAGGAGAAACGAATAATGATAGAATAGTCTAGGGCTCTAGGCCATGCTGCCAATATTTTCCCGAATCATGAGCCAGCTGTTTGCCAACCTTGAATCCCTTGAGACGAGGTTTGGTTTACATGCAAATGAGGAAGCCATATTAGGAACTGTTATTTTAAACCACGGATGGAGTTCCTACTCCTGGGGACTCTATAATGGACAGGACAGTTGTGACATTGAAGTTCGAGATACCAAAACAAGAAAATGTTGGTTTTTAGAGCCATTTTGCAGAGGTTGCCACAAGGTTAGGTCTAGCTTTCATGAACTGGACACGTGCCAGATTGATTATTATTATTATTATTATTATTATTATTATCCTTTTATTATTATTATTCTTATTATTATTATTGTTGTTTTTTATTATTATTTGTTATTATTATTTTTGTTATTATCATTATTATTATTATTATTATTATTATCCCTTTATTATTATTATTATTATTATTTATTATTATCATTATTTGTTTTTTGACATCATTATTTTCATTATTATTATTATTTTATTATTATTATTATTATTATTAAAAGCCAAGCTACAACTCTAGTTGGAAAAGCAAGATGCTATATGCCCAAGAGTTCCAACATTGAAAAATAGCCTAGTGAGGAAATGAAATAAGGAAATAAATAAACGATATGAGAAAAAATTAACGATTAAACTAAAATATTTATAAACAGTAACAACACCAAAACAGATATTGCATACATAAACTATAAAAAGACTTATGTCAGCCTGTGCAACATGAAAACATTTGCTGCAACTTTAACTTTTGAAGTTCTACTGATTGAACTACCCGATTAGGAAGATCATTCCACAACTTGGTCACAGATGGAATAAAAACCTTTTTAATATTATGAAAAAAAATTTCGATTAACCTTTCTTGACATCTAACAATTATCATCTTTTGTTAACCTTTCCATCGAATCATAAAATGTAAAAGAAAAAAAAATGGAAATATTTCTTGTGATCTATTGGTAATGATTTAAACTGACTTTGAAATAGACTTTCGTCTAGAGCAAAACTTTATTTATATTATCATTAATCCGGGAGACATTATAATCATGTATATTTACATTTTCGTCTCTCCAAAATATCATCTTCAACTCTATGCCCAGCACCAAAAACCTTACAAAAATATCGTGATCAAATTCTTTAAAAATATCTAGATCAATATTCGTATTGATAAAAATTGTTGACAAATAATTGTCATATATTTTTAATAGCTTAATGCAACATCCACACTTCACCTATATAAATGAATATTGGCTCCTATTATAGCTATACTCTCTCTCTCTCTCTCTCTCTCTCTCTCTCTCTCTCTCTCTCTCTCTCTCTCTCTCTCTCTCTCTCAGCTTTTTTTATATTCATGATTGGCCTATCATCGACATAGGAAGACCTTGGCCGTTACTATTAAAGGAAAACATTACTGATATATATATATATATATATATATATATATATATATATATATATATATATATATATATTCTTAATGGATTATTTCAACCTATATTGAACCAAAAAACAGCATACATTTACTAAGGAAATGATGATAAGGTTTATTTTATAACTGATTTACATTCTGGAGCGCCCTTATTAACAAACACAAATTCGCAGGTGGATGACGCAACACAGCCAGGCGTTGGCAAAGATACAGAAATTTGACAAATTTTGCATTATTCGAATTGTCTATGTTCATTACGCTGATTATAAGAACATCAAATTACACCATAGTCATGCTCCTTCTGGCATATAACTATTAATCCTGAAATTATTTGAATATGTGATGAATAATAATATTCTCCATTCAAAGAAATTTCATTTGGCAGCGCTGCCCCAAACTCGTCTCACCAACCTTAACTATGCTAATGATTGTTATCTTGGTCACTTGTACAGGGAAATGACTTACCATCCATGTGTTCTGATGTTAAAAGGAAATACTGAATACTTTCATAAGTAAACTCAGGTTGCTTCCGATATCATATGAAAAATTCACACCATTTTCTGATAAAAATGTTTATCCCTAATAAGGAAACGATCGTTGGACAATTTACCTACTACCAATTCTCTAGCCTCTACCTTCCTACCACGCTTTTGTGACACACGTGGTCCTTAAATAATTGACTAAATTAGTTTGGACAAGGTGCCTCTGATGCCATCTATTGGCGGTAAAGTAAAACTCGTTACTGTGTAAGGGATGGAGCTAGAGAAGTCTGCGTTATTATGCCTTTCGAAATGTAACAATGCTTCTAATTTACGTAGTTTTTACTAACAATACATGTCATACTATGAAACATATCAATTATATTTTGGTTTCATTAAAAGGTAATTGAAAAATAGATAAAATAACTGAGTAATCACTCGATTATCTCACCGATTTCAGTACATGTGGCATATCTGG
>NC_090741.1:55952120-55959271 GCF_036898095.1 Palaemon carinicauda
GATGAACATGAACATTATTAATACCGAATGCTACTCAGCAAACTTAAAAACAAAATTAACAACAAAAATAGTAAACAAACTTAGTATAGATCAAACATTGAGTTATATCAAACAAAACAAAAATATGAAAAAATCAACAACCACTGTACACAAATTTTTCGTCTTTATTGGAGACCCAATAATAACTTTCTTGCCCCAGAGCAGAGGTCAAAGTACAGAACATCTGGACAAAAATGTCAGAGCGATTTTACCTCAGTGAGGACATTGTATTAGAGCGATTTTACCTCAGTGAGGACATTGTATTAGAGGGATTTTACCTCAGTGAGGACATTGTATTAGAGCGATTTTACCTCAGTAAGGACATTGTATTAGAGCGATTTTACCTCAGTGAGGACATTGTATTAGAGGGATTTTACCTCAGTGAGGACATTATATTAGAGCGATTTTACCTCAGTGAGGACATTGTATAAGAGCGATTTTACCTCAGTGAGGACATTGTATTAGAGGGATTTTACCTCAGTGAGGACATTGTATTAGAGCGATTTTACCTCAGTGAGGACATTGTATTAGAGGGATTTTACCTCAATAAGAACATTATATTAATAAATTTAGTATTCTCCCACAAGAGATTTATTTTTTATAATATAACCAGATTATTAATAATAGAATCCTAATATTAAATCTGATCAATTATAGAACAGCTTGTTTAGATTTTGTACACAGACAAGTACTCTTCCAACTAATCATTGTCTGAACCTGTTTTGAACCCACTAAGGTGAGGTACACAGCACCCAGAGGTTAAACAAGTTAGCTGAATCATTTCAAGAAGGGTTCAGTTGAGTACGTTCGGTACACTGAACATGTGGCTCTCTGGAAATAGCTTGTGCGTCAGTATACAAGTGATTAAGTGTGTCTGTGTACCTGAGAAAATTCCAAGTAGGTACTTTTATTAAGGTTCTTAAGTCATGTGATAGATTTTACTATTATTGATTAACCTTTTTTTAATTATAACTTGCGAATTGGTCATATAGGAGAAAATGCATGATATATAGGATTCTGGTGGCAGCGTCCTCGCCTGGTGATTGCCAGACTGGGGTTCGAGTGTTCGAGTCCCGGTCAAACTCGTTAAGTTCCTCTGGTCGCTGCAACCTCACCATCCTTGTGAGCTAAGGATGGGGCTTTAGGGGAACTTATAGGTCTATCTGCTGAGTCATCAGCAGCCATTGCCTGACCCTCCGTGGTCCTAGCTTAGATGGAGAGGGGGCTTGGGTGCTGATCATATGTAATATGGTCAGTCTCTAGGGCATTGTCCTGCTTGATATGGCAATGTCACTATCCCTTGCCTCTGCCATTCATGAGCGGACTTTAAACCTTTAAAAGAAGTAATTGTCGTCACTGGAACTCTCACAGTAGATTTTGCTTTTGCAGTGTCCATATGTACCCTAGTTGCACCCACTTTTTATCCGTCTTGCTGTCCAACCACTTTTCAAGTCTAACTTCATAATACAAACTGAATGGCCTCCCGGGACTAACGCTGAAAAATATATCTTGATTATAAATAAACTTTATTGTATAATACATTTTCATCATTCATTCGGGTAAAATCAGATATTTTTTCTGCCTATTCTTATTAATTAAGAAATTTGAATTTTTACTTTTATTGTTTTCTAGGGATCAACGTCTTCTGTAATTACGTAAAAAAATAACTTTAAATTTTTTTTTTATAATAATCCTTAACAAGCTAATACAATTATGTCTTAGAATATTAAACTTATAATCACTTTACATTGTACTTATTTGTATTATACTCCATTTATCAAATATTCAATTACTTATACTTTCGCATAATGACAATAAAACAGAAAAAAATGATGATAAAAAACTAGTAAAAAAGAGAGAGAGAGAGAAACTGAAGTAATTGATAATGAAAAATGAGGTACTTTATTATGATTTGTTTATTACTTGGTTTATTAATTTCTGTGATTCCTTTCCTCACTGGGCTATTTTTCCCTGTTGGAACCCTTGGGTTCATAACATCCTGCTTTTACAACTAGGGTTGTAGTTTAGCTAATAATAATAATAATGATAATAATAATAATAATAGATTTATTTCCTTTCCTCACTAGGCTATTTTTTCCTGTTGGAACCCTTGGGTTCATAACATTCTGCTTTTACAACTAGGGTTGGGGTTTAGCTGATAGTAATAATAATAATAATAATAATTTTATTTCCTTTCCCCACTGGGCTATTTTCCCCTGCTGAGGCCCTTGGGCTTATAGTATCCTGCTTTTCCAACTAGGGTTGTAGTGTAGCTGGTAATAATAATAATAATAATAATAATAATAATAATAATAATAATAATAATAATAATAATAATAATAATAATAATAATAATAATAATAACAGATACAATGAATAAACTAAGGAAAAAGATGAAGACTCAGTACATTCTCAATAAACATGTTTTCATTTTTCAATGAAGAAAACTAAAATGAATAAACATGTAAACACAAACAAAATAATATACAATCACTTGTTTATTCTCTTGATAATAAACTACTGTCCTTCAAAAGAGAGAGAGAGAGAGAGAGAGAGAGAGAGAGAGAGAGAGAGAGAGAGAGAGAGAGAGAGAGAGAGAGCTTTCTTACAAGTCACACTTGCTATCATGTCCGACTGGACAACAAAGCGAATAAAAAAAGTCTTATTTATAACTCGTTCTTCTGGAAAGGATACTGAGATGATCCACATCTCAAGGACATTAGGAAATGCTGCGGAAGGGAGATGAACCCTTTTGGGTCAGTAGGGAACTCCTTAGAGAGGGGGGGGGGGTGGGGGGGGGACGAGTCCCTCTCAAGGGCGCTTTTTATACCCCGAAGGATATTGGCTACCATTTTCGTTTCTAGTTTATATATGAAAGATCTATTTTAATGTTGTTGCTGTTCTTAAAATGTTTAATATTAATTGCTCGTTACTTATCTTGTAGTTTATTCATTTCCTTATTTAATGTCCTCTTTAATATTATTATTATTATTATTATTATTAATTGCTAAGCTACAACCTTAGCTGGAAAAGCAGGATGCTATAAGGCCGGGGGCTCCAACAGGGAAAATAGCCCAGAGAGGAAAGGAACCAGAAAAAAATTAAATGTTTTAAGAACAGTAACAACATTAAAATAATATATTCTCTATAGACTATTTTTCCTTTGTTGGAGCCTTTGGGCTTATGGCATCCAGTCAAGGGGAGACTAAGTCTCAAGTTCTATATTTGTGAGTTCGTAAATACTGTCAAGATTGATATACTTTGAAAGACCGTAAAGGAATATTTTCTTTGATGGTTCTGGTCTGATATTGAAGGAAATGCATGCACAAGCGCGCGCGCGCACACACACACACACACACATTTATATATTATAGTATATTATATATATGTTTCTACCTCATACTTGGGATCGAACGCTGGCCCCTTCTAATGAAAGGACAGCGTTCGATCCCAAGTATGAGGGTAGAAATTTATTTCTATTTGAACACGATGTTGTGTTGATATTTATCCATATATATATATGTGTGTGTATGTGTGTATAGTATATATATATAATATATATTTGATATATATATATATATATATATGTGTGTATGTATATATATGTTAGCATTTGAAAATGTTTCTGGCAAATATGATATTTATTTTTTCAAAAATCTATATTGAACACCTCAAATCAAGAAACATTTCCCAATTATTGATACCAATTTACTCGTTTTCTTGTCGAAAACAGCAAGAACCCCAATTTTCTATACCAATTTGCTCACTTTCCTTTATCTAAATAGCGAAAATTCCAATTTTCTATACTATATTTACTCGTTTCCTCTGCAAAAAAGAAAATAGATAAAAACAGCAAAAATTACAATTTTCGATACTAATTTATTTGTTTTCCTTATCAAAAATAGCAAAATTCCCAATTTACTATACCGATTTACTCGTTTTCCCTGTCATAACAGCAAAATCCAATATTCGATAACAATTTACTCGTTTTCCTTTATCAAAAACAGCAAAAATCCCAATTTCCTCTACCGATTTACTCGTTTACCTCTATCAAAAACAGCAAAAATCCCAATTTTCAATACCAATTTACTCGTTTTCCTGTCAAAAACAGCAAAAATCCTAATTTTCTATACCGATTACTCGTTTTCCCCTGTCAAAAACAGCAAATTCCCGATTTCCTCTACCGATTTACTCATTTTCCCTGTCAAAAACAGCAAAATTCCCGATTCCTCTACCGATTTACTCATTACCTCTGTCAAAACAGCAAAAAATCCCAGTATTCGATACCAATTAAACTTGTTTTCCTATCAAAAACAGCAAAAACAAGCCAATATAATCTTTCCTATTGGGGGAAAGAATTAAACTTACCTTATCAACACCTCTCTCTCTCTCCGCTGGCCCTGCGTGACGTCACTTAGGCTCCGCCCACACGAGGTGAAACGAAGTCATTAAATCATTTGGGTCCTGAATTTGACCTGAAATTTATAGGGAGGGCAGAGATACCGTATACCCAATTCGGACCAGAGTCGATGATGTAATAAACGGAGAGAAACTCTTTCCCCTGGACGTTTTTCTTTTTTATATTACCACAGGATATCCTTGTCCTACTAAAGTCATTTCTGTCTTACGCAATTAGCGTACCTGGTGTGACAGGTGTCCATGGCAAGTTAGTATGGGACTTCCGTATGAAATTTTACGGCCTTGCATATGTGACGACCAATTATGTATATATATATATATATATATGTATATATATAGTGTGTGTGTCTAGGTCAAATGATATATATAGGCAATAGTACTTGAATATTGGACAAGTATAATAAGGCTAATAATGAAAAGAAATGCATATGTTCACTTTATATATATATATATATATATATGTGCAGGATGAGATGATGATGAATATATATATATATATATATATAAATAGATGAAGAGAGAGAGAGAGAGAGAGAGAGAGAGAGAGAGAACATGTGTACCCTTACACTAGGATATATCTTGCAGAGCAAGAATATTCTCTTTAGAGAGAGAGAGAGAGAGAGAGAGAGAGAGAGAGAGAGAGATATGTGTACCATTACACTAGGATATAATATGCAGAGCAAGAATATTTTCTTTAGAGAGAGAGAGAGAGAGAGAGAGAGAGAGAGGAGACTATGTGTACCAATGGATACACTAAGATATAATATGCAGAGCAAGAATATTTTCTTTAGAGAGAGAGAGAGAGAGAGAAAGAGAGAGAGAGGAGAGAGAGAAAGAGAGAGAGAGAGAGAGAGAATATGTGTACTATTACACTAGGATATAATATGCAGAGCAAGAATATTTTCTTTAGAGAGAGAGAGAGAGAGAGAGAGATGAGAGAGAGAGAGAGAGAATATGTGTACCATTACACTAGGATATAATATGCAGAGCAAGAATATTTTCTTTAGAGAGAGAGAGAGGAGAGAGAGAGAGAGGAGAAAGGAAGAGAGAGAGAGAGAGAGAGAGAGAGAGAATATGTGTACCATTACACTAGGATATAACTTGCAGAGCAAGAATATTCTCTTTAAGAGAGAGAGGAGAGAGAGGAGGAGAGAGAGAGAGAGAGAGAGAGCAAATTAACAAACCCTGCAGGTGTGACGCAATAAGCAAAGGTTTTTATTAACAATCAACATTTTGCGCAATATCGCAACATTGATCGTTCAGGGCATATTGAAGGCATTCTTTCACAATATTGAAGCAGCTTGACATTGATTCAGAAGAATTTTGAGATCAGATTTTAATAAATTTATATCGATAATTAATTATAAATGTTTATGAGTTTATTTTTATCGAAGATAAGGCTCTGTAAAGTATATATTGTAATAAAGAAATTACTTTTATAGACAAATCTTAAAGTAACACTTAGCATGAAATTTAATGTAATTTGTATTAAAGTCGCAAATTTAATGAAAATTATAGATATGTTTTTGCTTTTAATTGCTTATGTGAAAAATATTTTTTATTATACAAAATATTGTTTATCAAGTATATTCACGTAATGATACTTTTCTCTCTCTCTCTCTCTCTCTCTCTCTCTCTCTCTCTCTCTCTAAAAAAAAAGAATATTTTCTATCAAATTTATTATAGTGTAATGGCACACATAATCTCTCTCTCTCTCTCTCTCTCTCTCTCTCTCTCCTTGATCTTCCAAATTGTATATCCGCCTTAATATCCGTTACATTAAAATGTAGATCAAATTGCATAAGAAATCGCCATGGACGAGAACCCGTTTATCGAAGGAAATCTTCCGTGCAAAACCTTCAGATTGCACGTTGCAAGCAAGAGAGCGAGCAGGGGAGCGAGCAAGAGAGCGAGCAAGAGAGCGAGAAAGAGACCAAGAAAGAGAGCGAGCAAGTAAGAGAGCGAGAAAGAGAGCAAGCGAGCGAACAAGCAAGAGAGCAAGCAAGAGAGCAAGTAAGAGAGAAAGAAGAGAGCGGAGCAAGTAAGAGCAAGCAAGAGAGCAAGTAAAAGAGCAAGAAGAGAGCAAGCGAGCGAACAAGCAAAAGAACGAGAAAAGAGACCAAGAAAGAGAGCAAGAAGAGAGCGAGCAAGTAATAGAGCGAGCAAGAGTGCAAGAAGAAAGCCAGCAAGTAAGAGAGCAAGCAAGAAATGCAAGAAAAGAGAGCGAGCAAGTAAGAGAGCAAGCAAGAATGCAAGAAAAGAGAGCGAGCAAGTAAGAGTGGAAGCAAGAGAGCAAGCAAGGGAGCAAGAGGGAGAGCAAGCAAGCAAGAGAGCAAGAGAGTGGACAAATTGAGTGAGCAAACAGAAGAGCAAGCAAGTGAGCAACCAAGAGAGCAAGAAAGAGAGCAAGCGGAGCGAGCAAGAAGAGAGCAATCGAGCGAGCAAGAAGAGAGCAGGAAAGAGAGCAAGCAAGAGATCAAGTGAACGAGCAGGCAAGAGAGCAAGTAGAGATCAGGAAAGAGAGCAAGCAAAAGAACAAGCCGAACGAGCAAGCAAGAGAGCAAGCGAACGAGCAAAAAAGAAAGCAAGCAATAGAGCAATGAAGTGAGCAAGAAAGTGAGCAAGAGAGAGAGCAAGCGAGCGAGCAATCAAGAGAGCAAGAAAGAGAGCCAGTGAGAGAGCAAGCGAAATGT
>NC_090741.1:55964771-55994771 GCF_036898095.1 Palaemon carinicauda
TCAGGGCAGTGTTCTTGGCCCATTACTTTTCATACTATATACTTATATGTGGTTTGGGTGAGAAAGCAAGCTCGTTGCATATGCAGATGATGCTATTCTCTTTGTCTCAATTCCATCTCCCGAATTCCTTGATAAAGACCGATCTAAAATTAATGCATGGTGCAAATTATTAGGCATGAAGTTGAATCCTAACAAAACTCTAATTTTGATTGTAAGTAGATCAAGGACAGTGGCTCTTCAACATCCAGATCTTTGCACTGACAATATATTTTTAGCTATACACAACTCATTTAAAATTCCTGGTGTGATTCTTGATTGCAAATATACTTTTGTGAAACACAACCTGTCTATTTCGGTTGCATAAAAAGGGGTTTATTGAGAAAGCATATGAAGATTTTCAGTGATCAGACTATCCTGGTGAAGAAATGTTTTGATTCTTGAATTTTACCTTGTTTTGAGTATTGTTCGGTCTGGTCTTCAATTGTAGCTCAGAAACTTGGGGCCTATTAAATTCTTTGGAATCTTATTCATAATCTGGATATTAACCTATTGCAGTTTGCGCATATTGCATAAGATTTTTCCTATATCAGGCCATCATTTGCATTAAACTCTTCCCCCTCTGTCCCATCCTCTACGTAGGTTGGTTAATTCAAGTTAGGTGGTGTTCCTGTGTAAAGGTTTTGCAAGAACGTCTTACGAACGACTTGGAAATGGGAAGAAAATTCTAATTTTCTATGCACGCGGGAGGAACTGGCTGCTGATTATCTTTCATATCTATTACTGAAACATAGTTTATTTGCTATTTCCTTATTTCCTTCCCTCACTGGGCTACTTTCTTTGTTGAAGCCCTTGTGGTTTTAGCATTCTGATTTTCGTATCAGTGTTGTTGCTTTGATAATAATAATAATAATAATAATAATAATAATAATAATAATAATAATAATAATAATAACATCCACCAGACTCCATTGAAATTCTTACAACTAGATTAGTATCCCAGAGAATAAAATAACGTTTTCTGTAATTCATATTAGAAAACCATTATTTTATTGTTAAACTATTGTAAAAATGCTCCTCCAGAAACATTGGAAATGTAACGCTAAGATACGAAATAGAACTTAAGTACAAATGTGAAGGAGGCAGATTTTGGAGTTTATCAGTCATTTTCAATATCCCTTCAGGGTTTCATTGTATATTAATACATCTCAATGTATCCTGGTATTCCAACTACTTTTTCTTATAGGAAAAATTACGCTCCCTTCGAAAATAACACTCGTTCCCGTCGCAAATGAATAGTTACAGAAATATATATACATCTATATCCGCCGATAATGGGGGACCCCCAGTGGGAACTCGGGGTTTTGGGTGGGGAAAACATACTGGGGAATCGATATATAACCGTAATTCAGTCCTTTTCTTCTCTATACATTTCTTTCTGGTATTTATTATAACCGTAGAAAAAGACAAATCAGTATACCTGGATATATTTGGGAGGAGCCGTTTCAAAGGTTATTTCTTGTAGTAATACAGTAACCAGTGCTGCCAACGCCTGATGTAGATTATATGTTAGCATTCCATACCTGATGTAGATCAAATGTTATCGTTTCATGCTAACATTAGCACCCATTTGTTCGTTTGTTCGTTCGCCCCACCTTCCGTCCTTCGTTTCTCTCCATTATTACTCTTTTTATTACCGTATTATTTTCTCATTTTATATTCCCATTCAATATAATTTATCATACATTCCATTTTACCTTCCTATATTGGGTTTATTTGTTTTGTTATTTCCTTTCCCATTTGTTCGTTCGTTCGTTTCATCAGTTTCCGATCTGCGCATATATCCCCCCGCCCCCTGCGCAGGAGTTTCCACTCCCCCTTTTACTCTTTTTATTAGTGTTATTTTCTCATGTTTTATTCCCATTCTATATTATTTATCATTCATTCCCTTTTACCTTCCTATATTGGTTTTATTTGTTGGGTTATTTCTTTATCCCTTCCCGGTTTCACATAAATACTTACCCTGGACTAGTTTTTTTATCCAGTTAATTCTCGGTATGATCTCCTCATTTTATATTCCCATTCACTATTATTTAACGTTCATTCCATTTTATCTTCCTATATTGTTTGTATTTATTTTTGTTGGTTAGTTCCTTTTCTCTCCTCTGTGTCTTATAAAACTTTTCTTTCGTCTAGTTTCCGTATTTAGTTCATTCATGTTTTCTCTTTTGTTCGTTGTTTTTCCCTTAACCAATCATCACTCTAGGCCTAATCAAATATCTCCCTACCCCCCCCCCTTCCTTTATCTCTGTATGCGCTGTTTTCCGACCCTTTGTTCCCCTGCCTTTCCCGTTTTAACCTTTGACCTAGTTACTCGTCCTTCGTTACTAGTGCGTTTTTTTTCTCGTATTTTGAGATGGAACATATTATAGAAACTTGTACCGGTTGCAGCATTCCGTATCTAAAAGCAGTGGCTCAATTCCATGGTGATTTTGGTGATAATTCAGGTTATGTTGACCATTTTCTTAATCCCAGTCATAGAAGTTAATCCGTCAGTCTCTTCCTTCCGAGTCCAGCAAGTTTCGACGTTTCCTTCATAAAAGTAAGTCATTCCTCAATAGTCATTATTCGTGTTTTGTGACCGGGGTACTTCTAGGCAAGGTTAGGTGGGTTTGTTAGGTTCTGTGGCCTTTCTGTACTTTTTATATATTTCGTACCAGTTATATGGAGAAATTATTGAATATATCTGAGGAGATATTTAGCAGTTCTAGCTCTAGTAATGCCATCGTGTCGTTGGTAGTTCTGTGTACCATTCGTCTCCGTTGGTAGTACTGTGTATCAAGGTAAGTCATTCCCTCATTCTTATTATATATGTTTTGTGACCGGGGTACTTCTAGGCAAGGTTAGGTGGGTTTGTTAGGTTCTGTGGCCTTTTGGTACTCTTTATTTATTGTGTAATAGTTTTATGGTAGTATTATTTAGTTTACGTATGGAAAAATTTATTTCTACCTCTAGTAATGACATCGTGCCGTTGGTAACACTGTGTACCATTCGGCATCGTTGGTAGTCCTGTCAATCATTGGTAACGTTGCTTATGTTATCGTCCCCGTCATCTGTTGTTTATATATTTTAACTCAGTATATGTGTTAATATTTATATGGTTCATTTGTATTGTATTTCATTGTGTGATTTCGTACAGGAAATATATGATTTCTTATAGTAGATATCGTGATTTAACTGGTTTTCTCATTCATTTCATCCGTAATAACATCACAACCAATTCGTCAACTTATAACTAACCGAATTGGTTGATCTGTTTGTTTGCGATTGAAATGGATATCAAAACCTGTTAAATCTCGTTATTTGCTATAGGAAATCATATATTTCTTGTGCGTAGTCACTAGATGTAATAATATACAAAATTACCCAATTCAGAACTAGAGATAGTATATTTATGATCTTACGAGAGAGAGAGAGAGAGAGAGAGAGAGAGAGAGAGAGAGAGAGAGAGAGAGAGAGAGTATTCCTCCTTGGTAAATAAAATTCTTAAATTGCTAAATGGGGTTCAACCATAGTATTGTCTGTTACCCAACTTATATAATGAAATTAATGATTTACTCTTTAGACCGAAGTTCAAAGTCCAGTGGTGTTTCTAATCATCCACAGTAGTCCATGCAAAAACATACACACTTTTACATATTCTTGAAGGCGTATTCATTAAGAATTTATTATTTACATAGTTCATAGCAACGGACTTTAGATGCATCATCAAATAACAGTTCATTCTGTTACCGTTTGTTTGTTTGTTTCGAGAAATTCGAACAACACCACCGGAGCCCTGGCGCGCAGTTGCCTTTAAAAACTGAATATTTGTTTTTTGTTTAATTCACGCCTATTATATTTAATATTGATTTAAAATTTATAAGATAATTATTAGATCGATATATTTAATTTGTATAATATTACTTTTGCTGGTAAATTAAGATTAAACTATTGTTTATTTAATTAATATATTCATACATGGCACCTCATATATACACAATCGAAGCACCTAGCAACGCCTGGGCCTGCCAGGGTATTATGGCAGGCGCCGGGCAGATTGGCAAAGTCACGCTCGTCTTGCCGGCAGTCAGTGACCATTAACAGTCGCTATTTGCAAACAATTAGTACCTAGCAACCAGTCAGAGCGACTTTAGTAACCTTGATAAGTGACTGTGATACCTGTTAGTTTTCTATTCGTAACACAATGAGTTCTACCAAGGGAAAGGTAAGGTTGTGAAACGGTATATTAATCCATGAGTTAGTGTAGGCCTTTATATATATATATATATATATATATATATATATATATATATATATATATATATATATATATATATATATATATATATATATATATATATATATATATATATATATATATATGATTGTATTCCTTTCTGAGTGGGGATACCTTGACGTGGTGAAAAGTGTTTGTGTTTAAATTGTGTACCGCCATAATCAGTAAAGCTGTACTAGTCAGGGACACCCATAATAGGTTGGTTTGCTGTGAGCGATCAGACAAAGTCTCCCACCATCACTAATCCACAGTGGCCAACGTGGTGACGAAAACTGGTTAATCCCACAAATGAATAGATACATGTCTGAGGCCTTTCTCCTGCAGTGGACTAGAAACGGCTGCATTTAATGTTGTTGTTTACCATTCTACTTAACTAATGGCGGTGAACGCAAGACTGGGGTTGGAGTCCCGCTCAAACTCGTTAGATACTTTGATTGCTACAACCTCACCACCAGCTAAGGATGGGATGTATGGTGTAGCCTATAGGTCTATCTGCTGAGTCATCAGCAGCCATTGCCTTGCCCTCCTTGGTCCTAGATGGAGAGATGACTTGGGCGCTGATCATATGTACAGTGTTATACGGCCAGTCTCTAGGGCATTGTCCAGCTCGATAGGGCAATGTCAGTGTCCCTTGCCTCTGCTATTCATGAGTGGCCTTTAAACCTTTAAACTATTGAGGTTTCCCACATTTGTAGCCTGGCGTTGAAGGGCATCCCCGGCCCACAACACCAAAATCTTCGAATTAATCATTAAATTGTAATTATTAACTGACTTAGGTTCAGCCTAGGCCTATGGTCCCATGTACTGGTGGGGGAATAATTACCCCCCCCCATCATATATTTAATTAATGACCTTCCCTTATAAGTATATTAATTAAATGTTAATTTTTTAATTAACAATCATGTAATATATCTTAAAACAACTGTAGTAACTATAACAGATATAACTATCTTAAGAAACTTTCCTGTAACAATACGTTCTTTAATAATGTAGTTTGGAGGAACCAAAATTTGGAAAAAGACAAATTTAGATTAAGTATATTATAACATTGGTGAGATGAAATTACAAATCTGTATACAAATAATACAAATTATGAAGTTATTATTATACGGAAAATCCAGCCACAATTTTCCAATCCGTACACGATACATAAATCTAAATTGAATTATCGCTAAACTCTTGTTATTATCCTAATTATCAACAGTAATTAACGGAGGTTAATTATATGCCTACCATTTTTACATAATGTTTGTACTGGTATATAAGTCCTTATACAACTCAAAAGTCTTTATAATTATTTTTTTTCATCAGGTTATCAAATGCAAGGCGGCTGTGGCTTGGGAGCAGAGCCAGCCAATAGCCATTGAGGAAATCGAAGTGGCTCCGCCCACAGGAAAGGAAGTTAGAATCAAGGTAAAAAACTATATTATTATTATTATTATTATTATTATTATTATTATTATTATTATTATTATTATTATTATTGTTGTTGTTGTTTTTGTTATTGTTATTATTATTATTGTTGTCATTATTATTATTATTATTATTTGTGTTGTTATTATTATTATTATTACTTGTGTTGTTGTTATTATTATTATTATTTATTGTTATCATTATTATTATTATTATTATTATTATTATTATTATTATTATTACCTCCGCCAATAAAGTTGGAAGGAGGTTATGTTTTACTCCCTGTTTGTGTGTGTGTTTGTTTGTGAACAGCTCCCTGGCCACAATTTTAATCGTAGAGTAATGAAACTTGCAGGGATTAACCGTTATGTAAAAAGCTACAAATTATTCAATTTTAGAAGGTCAAGGTCAAAGGTCAAGGGCACGGTCAAGCAAAATCTCCAACTCACGTAATCAGCCATAAGTTTGGACATTTATATCACAGAGACTTCAAACTTGGTTCATATTTGAGTGTATGAAAATCCAAGCCAATTGATACATGTTAAGGTCAAAGATCAAGGTCAAGGTTGAGAAATAAGCTGCTGCGGCGGAGGTCTGCACTCTATTAAGTACCCCTCTAGTTATTATTATTAGCTAGGCTAAGCTACAACCCTAGTTGGAAAAGCAGGAAGTTATAAGCCCAGTAAGGGCTTCAACTAGGAAAAATAGCCCAGTGAGGAAAGGAAATAATGAAATAAACTACAAGAGAAGTAATGAACAATTGGAATGACATTTTAGGAACAGTAACAACATTAAAATAGATCTTTTTGTATATAAACTATAATTATGAATATAGATAGTTAATTTAAACATCCATTTAACTCTCAACAGATCGTATCGGCTGGATTATGCCACACGGATGTGAGTGGTTGGAATGGAGGATTCCCGAATTCATTCCCGTCCGTTCTTGGACACGAAGGATCAGGAATTGTGGAAAGCGTAGGGGAAGGAGTCACTTCTTTCGAAGAGGGTAAGCGATGCTCCTTGGATTCGCAGTTTCTTAGAGAGAGAACAATTTCTCGCTCGAAGTGATGGAATTGGTATTAGTATTTGTTGAGACTTTTATTATTATTATTATTATTATTATTATTATTATTATTATTATTATTAGCTCAGCTACAACCCTCGTTGGAAAATCAGGGCTCCAACAGAAGGGACTATTTAGCTATGGTAAGCAGCTTTTCCAGGAGAAGGACACTCCAAAATCAAACCATTGTTCTCTAATCTTGGGTAGTGCCATAGCCTCTGTACCATGGTCTTCCACTGTCTTGGGTTAGAGTTCTCTTGCTTGAAGGTACACTCGGGCACACTATCCTATCTTGATTCTCTTCATCTTATTTTGTTAAAGTTTATATAGGAGATATTTATTTTAATGTTACCCCTAAAATATTTTATTTTCCTTTGTCCTTTCCTCACTGGGCTATTTTCTCTGTTGGAGCCTCTAGCCTTGTAGCATCCTGCTTTTCCAACTTAGGATTGTAGCTTAGCAAGTAATAATAATAAAATTTTTAACGCAATTCCAACTCAACATTCCAGGGGATCACATTCTCGTGTTCTGTTTGCCCCGCTGCAGGGAATGCCCTCTGTGCAAGTCCTCTGAAATCAATCTGTGCCAACGGTTTCTGGACAAGTTTTACTCCCAAGAGAAAGATGTTGCTTCTTCTCGTCTTTCCTGCAAGGGCAAAACAGTATATACCCTCCTTGGGAGCGGGACATACTCTGAATACGCTGTAGTGAACGAGTCTATGCTTTGCAAGGTAATGGATATTTCATGTTACTGTTCTATCTGTAGAGTTAATTGTTTATTTACATATCTGCATTTGAGTTCTATAATTCTTGTTTTCATTATATGTAATTGATGTTACATTAGATTTAATTCTCCCTGAGGTAGGGGTATTTAAAGTTTTAAGGCCACCCATGAATGGCTGAGGTAAGGGATATTGACATTGCCCTATCAAGCATCACAATGCCCTAGAGATTGACCATATATACATATGATCAGCGCCCAAGCCCCTCTCCACCCAAGCTAGTACTAAGGATGGCCAGGCAATGGCTGCTGAGGACTCAGCAGATAGACCTATAGGCTATCCCAAACCCCGATCCTTAGCTCACAAGGATGTTGAGGTTGCAACGATCAAAGGAACTAACGAGTTTAAACGGAACTCGAACCCCAGTCTGGCGTTCACCAGGCAAGGACGTAAGCATCAGGTCCCCACAGCCTTAAAGGATACTACAACAGTACGTCTTGGGTGTCATAGAAAGCTACTGAAAAGACAGCCGCTGCCTTCTAGTCCTGCTTTTTAGCAAAAGACTAGGTCCTCTGTCAATAACTTGAAACTAGTACCTTGCAGTTGGACTATTTAGTGAAAGGTTAGGCCCTCTACCAATAGCTTGAAACTGCTCCCTTGCAGTTGGACTATTTAGTCAAAGGTTAGGCCCACTGCCAATTACTGTGGTTGATGACTGGAAGGGCATCCGATCGTAAAATCCCTCTGCCAAATTATAAACCATGTTTGATGATATTAGAGGATGCATCAGGCAACCTACCCCTTAATGTAGGGATAAATGTGGAAAAGTAGTTGCATGAGATTTAAATTTCCTATTTCTACTTAGCGAACCCATTCATGTTAGTTATGGATTATTATAGTAATATATAGTGAATATATAGTAACATTTTCTTTGTCTTAATTTCATAGGTGAACAAAGAGGCTCCTTTGGACAAGATTGTTCCTTTGAGTTGTGGAGTAACAACTGGATATGGATCAGTAGTAAATTTTGCCAAGGTAAGACAACTGACGATTGCCAGTTTCAATTTGTTTTTGTTTACATCACAATTGTTTTTACGTAAAAGAGACATTTTATTTGATTGTGAACCCACTTTTAGGAGCATGAGGGTAAAAATGTGTACAGGTGAAACCTCTAGATACTAAAGTTTTTGTATACGAAAAAGCCATTTTACAAGATGACATACGAAGATTTTTTGCCTCCTTATGAAAAAATACCCAGGATACGAAACGAAATTCGCCGAAAATTTCAAATTCATGTTATGAAAGTCACTCCAGAATGAATTAATTTCGTATCTTGTGGTATTACATACTTTATAACACGAATTAATTTCGTATCCTGGGGTATTACTTTATAACAAAATTTAGTGTTGTTTCTAATATAACTAGCTGTCTGTGAATAAATTTTTGTATTGTGAAAAAATTGGTAGCTTGAATGGACTGCTTTGAGGATGCTGAGTAAATTGAAACTAAAAGATTATGATTAGTATTATATATTTCTACAAAACTAATGGTAATTTATAAGGTATAAAAAGATAGTATAGTTTAAATAATAATGATGATAATATCCCATATTAGGTCAAACCAGGTTCCACCTGTGCTGTCTTTGGCCTAGGCACTGTTGGCTTAGCTGCCATCATGGGGTGTAAACAACGTGGAGCCAAAAGGATAATTGGCATTGACATTAACAACGGCAAAAAGGATATAGGTAAGCCACAATATATTTCCTTTAGCATTGTCTTTGTCCTTGATTTCACTGATAGCATTACCCCTATGAAGTTCCTTTGAACAATGACTAAATTGAATGAATTCTTATATAACTAGTGTACGCGACCCGTCATAATATATATATATATATATATATATATATATATATATATATATATATATATATATATATATATATATATGTATATATATATATATATATATATATATATATATATATATATATATATATATGTATATATATATATATATATATATATATATATATATATATGTATCTATATATATATATCTATATATATATATATATATATATATATATATATGTATCTATATATATATATATATATATATATATATATATATATATATATATATATATATATATATATATATATATATATATATATAGCCAGACACTTGCTTACTATTATCTAGGGGAATCATTGATATAAGAACCCCCTGGCAACACTATCCAATCCCAGCTCCTATTTTGCAGCCAGGAAGTTAGGTCTGACGGAGTTCTACAACCCGAACGAGCAAGACAAACCTATCGAGGATGTCCTAACTGAGAAGACCGTCAGAGGCTGCGACTACACCTTCGAGTGCAGCGGAATCAAGGAAGTTTTGGAATCCTCTCTGAAATCCTGTCGTTTGGGCGGAGGGCATTGCGTCCTCATAGGGGCTCCGCCTTTCGGGCAGAAGATGACCCTGGATCCTTATAAGGTCCTCTATGGGTGTCATGTGTCAGGATGCATTTTAGGAGGTAAGATCATATGCATTTTTGATTTAGTTAATTCATAGATAGAATTTAATTTGGCACATTTTAGGCAGAAGGTGAAAAAAGCGTCTTGTATTGGGTTTGGTCTGCAATTGCATTTCAATATTAGATCAACTAAAATCTTAGCCAGTTTGAGTTACTAGCTTCATTATTATTATTATTATTATTATTATTATTATTATTAATTACTGATTTGATCCTCCAACTTGTCTAGAAGATAAACCTGGTGTATTAAAGAGTATAAATGACAATTTAGCTTCCATTTTATATATACTTTATCGGTTTTAAGGCCTCAGTGGACGTCACATGGGGTACACTGTAGACATTAAGGATCACAGCAGTGTCCTATTGGTCCGTAGCTACACCTTCCGTTTAGCCTTCTACTTCCGTTCTAATTCCTTCCATTTCTCTGTCCAAACTTTCAATGAAGGAGATATCCTATTGGTTGCTCTCCTTTGGTGAATGTCCTCCCGGGTCTAACACCCAAGTTCTGTATAGTAGAGTTGTGGTAATAATTGAAAATCCACTTGATATTCCTAGTAAAAGTTTTAATTCTTTGAGTTAAAATTATTTAATCAAACCATTTTTATTTTAACAGCTGTTGAGTCTTTAGCCAACAAGATCCGATTCGATTCAAAATTTCAGGTAACGATTTAAACTGATATTAAAATCTATATTTATTCATTTTGTTATATACTAATCTACAATATTATGAAAGACATTTTGATACCTTGCACTGCCATTAATATAAGAGAAACTGAATCCATCTAGAGGTGGCACTATCCTTGTCGCGAATGGTATCCGATATGTGTTAAGCTTTCATTTGGTATCCCTTATTAATGTTTGTTATCCTCTCACTGTGTATTGTTTCATTAATTATCAACTCAAAGAATGTAATTTCCGTACGTGATCTTTCGTATTGGCTTTTGGAACTGTGTCAACAATTGGAAATATTGTGTAAGTCTTGCTCTAGAAGTAGGCCTCTTGCCTATGGTAGTAGCAAGTAAATGCTTGCTTTGCTTTTCACAGCCGAAATCGGGAGGTAAAGCATTCCAACTGTGTTTGTTAGTCTAAAATCACCAAAATTTAGTAGCTAATCTGTGTACCTAGGCTCATAAGGCAGACCCTTTCATGTGAAGATTATCAAATGAGTAAGCAACTGGGAACAGCGCCTCATCTTAAACATGCTTTGCCCACACGAGTCATGATTGGACACCACCGTCTCACAGCTGTTTCATGTAAACATAGCAAAAATGTAACAGATTATAAGGTAATTATGATAATTTAATAGTGACCCACGCAGCTGGTGTGCATAGCACATCCATGTACCGCTTGCCAGAGCAGAGGAGCAATGAGGTAATGTTAAATTTTGAGCGAAGCGAGCCATGGCGGAGCAAAGATCATTTAAGTGGCAGCTAATCGAGCATTTTTAAGACAAGGCGTTGCACCTGGTTGCCGATATCACATGACCGATAGTTAACCGTTTTATCATTGACTCATGATATAATTTATACGAGATAGATGTTGAAAATGTACAGTTCATAAGTTAAGTTTTTGGGGCAATTTCTTAGCTGGGTAATATCCTAAAGACATATTATATATACATATCAGTGCCGAAACCTATTACCAGGGTGTGCCAAGCAATGGTTGCTAATGAATTAACCTGGTATATGTATATATTTATGAATGTGAGCTATAAATCTTTAATAAGTGGGCTGGAGAGTGATTAGTTTTCTTATGAAATAGATGACCTTGATGTGTTTTTAATCTCTGTAATTTGTTTTTTTTTGGGATATTAAAATATTACACAATCTATTTCAAATGGGAGAATCATTCTGCAGGCAGCAGATATTTGTATTGTTCAATACAAGTCTCTGTAGAGCATCACTTAGCTCATATGTCTCTATGGCCTTTTAGGAGTCAGTTCTGACTACTTAGGCAGGTTAAGCTCTTCCCTTTTCCTAAGTTTTGCATCAATCCTATCCTCTTTGTTGTAAATTTTATGATATTAAGTAAAGCTTGTGGCTAATCTAAACTACTTCCAAGACTAGAAATTTTTCCTCAGTATTTGTGCCGTTAAAAAAAATAAGATTTTGTTATAGTAAAAATATACTTCTTAATATCAAGGGGTAGAACCCAAACTTGTATCCTATTGGAAATCCCCTGCTTGGCATTATATTGGACGGGAGTTAGAGACCTGCTCAAGCTCGATAGTTTCTAGTCTAGTAGTGTTTGTAACCTCGCCATCCTTGTGAACTATGGCTGGGGTGTTTTGGGGAACCTATAGGTTTTACCTGCTGAATCATCAGTAGTCCATTCTTGTCAACTCCCTGGTCCTAGCTTGGCTCAATATCTTCTAGCAGTGTCTGCAACCTCACTATCTTTGTGAACTAGGGATGAGGGGTTTTGGGGAACCTATAAGTCTTACTTGCTGAATCATCAGCAGCCATTGCCTGGCCTTCCCTGCTCCTAGCATGAGGGAAAGGCGGCTTTGGTGCTGATCATAAGTGTATATTGTCAGTCTCTAGGGCATTTTCCCGTCCCTTGCCTCTGTATATGTAGTCAGTCTCCAGAACATTCTCCTGTCCATTGCCTCTGCCATTCATAAGTGATCTTTAAACCTTTAGTTATGTTTTAAAGGTGTTATATTAGAATCTTCAACACTTGAAGATGCTGTAGTATTAAAGAATATAATAAGATTTGTATTCTATTAAAACAAATCTTCACAAATTATCTAATATTGATAATATCCATTTCCCAGGTTACAAGGCAGAGGACCTATCCCAACTCGTCGACGACTACATGAACAAGAAGATCGTACTGGACGAATTCATAACATCGTCGTCTTCTATCGAAAATATTAACGAGGCTTTTGAGAATATGGGCAAAGGGAACTCCATAAAGCATATAATGTTCTTTTAACTGTGCGGAGACAATTAAAGGAATGTGAATGAATGAATATAGTATTTGTTCCTTGTATTATCAATAAATATTCAAGTCATGAAAACATGATTAGGTTTAATACGTAAGGGATATAGACAATGGCCTTCGATGGGTATAAATGATAATAATAATAGCCAGAGAAATTGGTTGAAGTAGCCTTTTTGAAACGTCCAAGCCTGGCTATCTGCTGGAAGGGTGTTCAAGACTGCCCAAGCTCGATATTTTCATGTGGTGTCTGGAACCTCACCATCCTTGTGAGATAAGGATGGAAGTGGAATTTTGGGGAGGCTATAAGTCTACGTGCTGAGTCATTAGCTGCCATTGCCTGTCCCTCCCTGGTCCCAAGTTTATGGAGAGGGGCCTTGGATGCTGATCATATGATATGGTCGGTATCTAGGGCATTGTTACTGTCCCTTGCCTTTGCCTTTCATGAGTGGCCTTTAAACTTGAAACACCTTATTTTGAGACTACGAAAAAAAAAAAAGCCAAGAGCTTCCACCTCGAGTCTCGTTAGTTCATTTCACACACAGTTTAATCTTATCGATTTAAAATTGGCGTTGATTCGTTAATATCATTTGAATGTCAACATGAACAACAGTAAGACGCCCCATGATCTTTTGGGTCAAGTTTTGAACGAAGATATACTTCTAAAGAAGCTTTTTTTGTTATTGAGCAATAACAAACATTAGTTCATGGTTTTGTCAGAACTTTTTCATTTCGTTTCTCTCCGTCAAACAATTAATTTGATATCTCACGAATAGAGATAGTTTCATTGTTCTCTTACGTAGTATCTTTTATCTAATCTTCAAATGTATAAAGGTCTCCGATAAGGTAACTTTAATGTCTTAGAGAACGAAAACACAATCGTATCATTCACGCTATGATACATCATATATATATATATATATATATATATATATATATATATATATATATATATATATATATATATATATATATATATATATAGATATAGATATATATACATATACATATACATACATATATATATATATATATATATATATATATATATATATATATATATATATATATATATCCATTCTGAGTGGGAACACCTTCATGTGGCGAAAGGGTTTGCTAGCTGTACTAGGGAGGGCAGCCCATACTAGGTTGGTTTGCTGTGGGTGATCAGACAAACATTTCCCACCAACACTAATACGGACTGTGAACTAGAAACAGCAGCATTTGTTGTTTGCACACAAGAATTCCTGGCACACCTCACCCCAAGGAAGCGTACCTTGTCACACCCTTACTGAGCGGAGATTTCCTGCGTGTAGCTTCGCCGTCCACTGATACCATCCCTCCCTACACATTGCTTGGTTACTAGCCGCGCACTAAGAGTGTGGAAAGGACACTTCCTCAGAGCATGTCTTGCCTTGAATTTCTGTGTCCAACTGATCAAATCAGCTTTTATTTTTAGGTTTACACTTATTCCTGCATAAGTTTATCAACATTGCATCATATATGACAGGTAAACAAGGAGGGTCCTCTGTCCAAAGTAGTTCCTATAAACTGTGGAGTAGCGATATGTATCCGCAGACAAATTTGCGAAGGTGTGTTCGCACAGGTGGTAGGGCTGATAAAGTCTGCAAAGTTTTTTAAGTTTCTAAAAGTGATAGATTACTAAAGGTAGAGAGGTTGCTTCCAGCTGTGCTTTTGCTGGGAGGTTATTCATGAAATGTTACAATTGACCCCTTGACTTGGTCACCCAGTTCAAGGTCGAATTTCCCAAATGGGTCCGAAGAACTTTCTTTTTGGCTGATATTTTCTCATATTTTTCTGTTTTAAAGCGAATATAGGTGAATAAACCACGCCTGTCTATGAATTAAACAAATCACATCTTTTTTCCTAATTTCTTAATTAGTTAAAATTCATCATAATCAATAAACCGATGGATAAGCACATGTGGAAGACAGAATGATAGAAAATGTTGACCCTTTCACCAAAACTACCCCCATCTCTTCTTTTCATCATGCGGAAATTGTTATTTTTAACTTTAACACAAACACCTGTCCCATTTCTCAATCCCTCCTGATGATTCTATCAGGTGTTATCTTGTCCACTTGTGCAGTATTCAGACTGGGAACAGTTGGCCTGGCAGTTGTGATGGAGATGTAAACAGCAAGGGGCCAAAAGAATAATTAGCATTGACATTAACAGTGAGAGGAAGGATGTAGGTAAGCTTGGATCCCACTCTGCATAATTATGATGTATAAGAAGTGGTGCCAGATTTCAGCAATATCTTCAAATGTTGAGATTTTATGGTTTATTTGTTACTAATCAATTTGCTTTCTGCATTGGGTAGCTTTCTCTGTTAGGGCCCTTTGGCATTTAGAATTTTGCTTTTCCAGGTAGGGTTACATCTTTAGTAGTGGTAATGACAATGATAGCACTGTTGTTTGTAGAAGGCTGCTCTTATTCTGCTTGGGGGATCATATGCCAGTGCTGTGTGCTTTTAATCGAGAAAAAACGTAGAAGAAAAGAAGAAAATGTTTTTTTTTTCATAGCATTTCAGAGCTTTAAAAGACAGAGGCTGCTCTTTTATAGGATTTGAGAGCTTTAAAAGAAAGAGGCTGCTCTTTCATAGGATTTGAGAGCTTTTAAAAGAATGAAACGGCTATTTTCATAGCATTTCAGAGCTTGTAAAAAGAATCCAACTGTTATTTCATAGCATTTCTTTGGAATAAGCTTACCTGACACTAATTGATTGTAAGATATTCTGTGTCAAAGCTGAGAAAAGAGGATATGGATGCATTTTCATCCGGATGATTTCTTAATATACGGGTTTCTTTGAATATTTAGCTTACAAACTACGAAGATAAAAATCCCATAATTGTTTTTACTTAAATATACAGTAGTCAAAAGAATTTGTGTTATGGAGAACGTAATGGGGAAAATAACTTGATTCAGGCTAGTGTCCTGCTGATGACTCAGCTGTTAGGTCAGTAGGCTCTCACAATTATCCCATCCCTAGCTCACAAGGACAGCGAGGCTGCAGACGCTACTGCTATATTTATTATAGCTACTTTTACTACTACTGCTACTCCTTTGAGTAGTTTTCTACGTAGCTACTGGTACTACTACGGCTACTTCTCGGTGCAGTTTTAGATAGAATTAAATGAGGCAAACTAAGTAAGCTATTGGGCTTGAGCAGGGTTCAAGTTCTATGAGACTGTTTCCAATAGACTACCACAACCGCCCTTCCCCCCTAACAAGGTAAAATCTTAAGAAAAGATATCCATCCTTTTAAATTAATTTTTATTACAAAACAACAACGACCATTCCATTTAGGAAGACTATTTTAAACTGTGTTTAATACCACCTTCATCAGACGATTATGCTTTCATTTTTTGTATTTCTGACAATGTACCTTTGAATGTAAGTGTCGACGCATTCCTCTAAGATGTTCAAGGGTCCGTAACACTTGAGGATTGTCGCATGGAAGTCTTGTAATCTGAAGAACTCGCCCAATTCCTTCTCTGCCTTTTCCCTGAGCATCCTTATCTTGATCTCTCCTATTTTGTAGGCTGTGGCTTGCCCCGGCCAAGTGATGTAACGGTCTATTTGGTTCTGGAAAAGTCAGCGGGAATGGGGAGGGGAATGAGATTGGATAAAACAGTAAATAGAAAAATGGACAAACATCTAATTGATTCATTTGTTCTTATAACAAAATGACAGAAATCAAGAAGCCTACACATAATCAAGGTAACAAAATACTAACGCAAAAGATTTAATTTGTGTACTCTTGCTAGATCTCTTCGAACACAAATGTTTAGAGATACTACAGAAGACCCTGGAATGTTTTCCTTACCTCAATGGCCTTCTTGCTCATGGCAGTGTTCTCCAAGAGGTAGTTGATGGCTTTATCCCGAGACCATCCCAGAGCATGCATGCCCGTGTCGACGACCAGGCGACAGGCTCTTAGCATTTCAAAGGAGTGGCGACCAATTCTGGAGAAAGTTAAATGTCTTTTTTTTTCAATTTGAAACAATTTTAAACTTCAAATTCAGTCAGAGATGAAAACAAATGGATCTTCATCCACGTCCAAATTTATCTCGGAATTCAGGGAGTTTCCTTTAAATTTGTATACCATAGAAAGACAATTAAAATCTTTGACAATATTTTGAGATCAGTACAAGCAGATTAATGGACAATCAAAAGCTCAAATGATTGAGTGGAGGTTGTTAATAAATGGGTGCAAATTCTCATACCTTACGATCTAAGCTTATAAAGGACTTTGATAGGTGAAACGAGACACTAGAAGTGACAAATAACCTCACCTTTGGTGAGGGTCTTCATAGAGGCCGAGCTCATTTCCCAGGAATTCAGAGTAGAGTCCCCACCCTTCCGTGAACGCTGTATGCATAGGGAGCTTTGCTGGTATGTCTGCATAGCGGAGGAAATCTGGATTTTTCCGGTACTCTGGGAGACTGGAGTCCCCCAACTGTAAGATCGCTTGCAAGTGGTGACCTGGGACTGCCTCATGCAAAGACAGGGCGGTTATTTCGTACCTCCGGCTGGTGAGATTGAAGAAAGAACAGTTGATATTTTACAAAAGTTTTTAAGTTTAATAGAATACTTTTTTGATTGTTTTACTGTCAAATATTTTAAATCCTAGTTTTTTACACGTTGAGATATGTAAGGATTCATTATTATCTACTGATAGAACCTTTACCTGACGGTTATGGAAAGACTCCGCACAGCAGTTCAAAAGAACATTTATAAGAGGGGCTACAAGCCTATAAGACACCCATAAGAATGGTTACAAACCCTAAAGACATTCATGAGTTAAAATAGAAGACCAAAGGACCTTCATGAGTCATAATAGAATCTTATAGGATGTTCATGAGTTAAAATACAAGCCTAAAGAACAATAGTGAAATGGGATACAAGCCTAAATTTCAATAGTGATAGGGGATACAGTCATAAAGAACTTGCACAAAAGGGGACACAAGCTTAAATATATACACAAATTAAAATGCAAGCTTAATTGTCATGCACGAGGATGGTTACAATTATAAATGAGATTCATACAACCTTCCAAGACATTTACAGTACTTACTGATGATCATAAATGTTGGCGTTCAAGTAGAAGGTTCCGGGGCGGGATCCATCACTTGGAGGATCTGAATACGATGCATAACCGTCTCCCGCGACGTTTTCCTCAATTCTGATAAGTGGAATGAAATACGAAATAATTTTATATAAAAATAATTATTTTGAAAGTATTCCCAATGTGATGTCGATACCAGAAGCATTGCAAAAACATTTTGTACGTCAATACCAAAAATGTTAATAAATCATGTACGTCAATACCAGAAACATTTCTAAAACATGTTTTACATCAATACCAGAAACATTACTAAATCATGTTGTACGTCAATACCAAAAACATTACTAAAACATGTTTTACATCAATACCAGAAACATTACTAAATCATTTACGTCAATACCAGAAACATTACTAAAACATGTTTTACATCAATACCAGAAACATTACTATATCATTTACGTCAATACCAGAAATATTACTAAAACATGTATGTCGGTGAGAGAAACATTACTAAAATGAAAAGGACTTCAAAGTACTGAAATAATTAATATCTTTAGGATGAATGCTGCAAATATATGAAAGAATATACAACATAATTGATGATGACTGAATCAGTTATAAGAATAAAAGAAATTTATGTGACACTGGCGTATAGAGTAACGTTAAAAGAATAAAGAAATGTTATACCTCCATGGTACTGACGAGTGAAGCAGTCATAAATAAATAATTCAAGAATATGTTTATGAAGACTAATAAGAATAAACTGACAAAGAATAGTCTTACGTGACATTGATGGCAGGAATATCATCAATGATTTGGTCCATCAGTGGATAAATCTTGTTATAAACAGCACTCCTGTAAGAGTCCAAAAGATCTTCTTTGCTCGAGAACTTCATCTCCGGCTCTTTCTTAAGGACGTCACTGATCTGAGCCAATGTTTTGTTGGCCATGCCAAGATCCACTGCGGTCTGCAACAAAAGAGTGTTAAACGATGTGTGAGCATGAGCTACGTTAATCCAACAAAATGGTAATGAAATTATGGTTTTTATAATTTCATGAATGTCTTGAACAAATAGATCTCTCGTGAAACTATCTCTCTCTCACCTGTTCCACTTCCTTGTGAATCCTGTCCACTTCGCTGAGACCCACATCATGAACCTCCTGAGGGGTCATGTTTGTGGAGGTGTGAAACTGTAGGCAGGCCTGATAATACTCAAGTCCGCCTGGCAAGGAAGAGACGCCAACTTCTGGTCTGGCTGCTGGATAATATTCATCCTGGAAAATACAGTGGTTCAAGTTTCTGGAAACTCTGCTTTTCTGTACTCTACCAGAGATCTACTTCAGTTTCTGGAAGTTCAATCTGTTACTATTCTACCAGAGATCATCGTAAGTTTCTGGAAGTTCAATCTGTTACTATTCTACCAGAGATCATCGTAAGTTTCTGGAAGTTCAGTCTGGTTCTGTTCTACCAGAGATCTATGCAAGTTTCTGGAAGTTCCATATATTTCTTTTTTACCAGAGATCGACTGTATACAAAAGTTTATGGAAGTTCAATCTGTTAATATTCAACCAGAGATCTACTCTATACCCAAGTTTCTGGAAGTTCAGTATGTTTTTATTCTACCAGAGATCTACTGTATACACAAGTTTCTGGAAGTGCAATTAGTTTCTGTTCTATCAGAGATTTACTGTATGTATAAGTTTCTGGAAGTTCAATCTTTTTGTACTCCACCTGAGGTCTATGCAAATTTTCTGGAACTTCATTTTGTTTCCACTCCATGAGAGACCTATACAAGAGTCTGGAGAATTAATCTTTTCATGTTCTAAAAGAGATCTGAACAAATTGCTAGAAGTTCAATCTATTTTTACTTAATTAGAGATGTATAGTTTTTGGAAATTCATTGTTTCCCATTATGAGAGACCAGACGTAAAATATTTTAACCCGAAGATCACTACATGATCATGAAAGGCTTGATAGAAAACGTCTTAACGATAAATATTTCCAACAGCCAACTTTCATTAAAATCGGTGTTTAACTACACATGCGTTTATTGCCATTAGTTACTTTCTAGTTATTACTTTAGTTAAATTGATACCAAAAATGGAAAAGTAGCTAACCTGGATGAAATCTCTCAATTTCCTGAAAGATGATAGAAGCGCTTCCACGACGGGTTGTGCCTCTTGTCTCAGAGCATCGCTGTAAATGAAAAATTGGATTAATCATATAATACATTTTTTTTTACCATAACAAATATTTTATATGGATAAAAAATGAACTAGTTAATTTGTTTTATCGAAAATACTTATTGATATGAAAGCCGGATAATTTATATCAAATTCATAAATATAACTGTAATTTCTTATACCAAAGCCCAAATATCAGTCAGAAAAAGGAGAGGACTCTATCAATTAGATCAGCGTGTAGGATTGTAACCTTGATGTAAGGAATATATTGATTAGTAGTAGTAGTAGTAGTAGTAGTAGTAGTAGTAGTAGTAGTAGTATAAAACACCTGTTATTTTCGCAAGTGATAAAGATGGAAGACTAGCAATTAGATCAGTGCATAATATTATAACTTTAATGTAAGAAATAGGTAGTAGTAGTAGTAGTAGTAGTAGTAATAGTAGTAATATAATACCCATGTTATTTTCTAAACTGATAAAAATAGACCTTTTACAAAGAATGGTTAGATCACAGTTCAGAAAAGACTTTACAACAGTACAGTAGAAGCCCAGATGAATTAGAATTTCCCATTATAAAATCATTCTCATAGCTTCAGTAGAAGAATACAACTCAACATATAATTAGAAAAACAATCTTACATTTGTTCCAGGGTAATGTTGATTGATATATGTTTAAATGGCTCGTAGAAAGTAGATTCATTGTGGGGCACCAGAAGTTCACCAATCTGGTCTATCGCTCCGATCTGTTGCACAGTAGATAAGAGAGGGATATGTTAGTGTATATACCTCTGATTTGGGGAACCTAAATCACGACTGGGTATGTATTCACTCCTGTCGTTTATTTGTTTGTTTGTGAGCAACTTTAACAAAAACTAGTATACCGATTTTGACCAAATTTGGTAGCCATATTGGGTATAACCCTTGGATGAATCTGTAACATTTTGGATAAAGTACATCAAAGTACAAGTACGCAGCAGTACTTTGAAAATAATCATAATGTTAAGTAAATGGCAAATATTTTGTTAGTTTATATTTTTTCGTTAACAACATTATATACAGTATATGAAAGGTCTTGCACTCAGTTACTTATAGATAATAAATATCAATACCCCGATACCATTGAAACTACCTCTACACGTATGCTCATCCAATCACATTAAAAGCTAATATCCTTGGATCTATCTTAATAAATAAAAGCTACTTACCAAAGACCAATTGGATGGCATCAGACCATCTGCCATGTTTCCTCTCATAATTTCCAAAAACTGGTCAGCTTGTCGTGGGAAATCCCGGTACCTGTTTGTAAACAAATATATTTAGTAACAAGTATGAAGGTTGCGTAAATATGTACTGGTATTAAAAGTTATAATACTTTTTAGGTATAGACGTTTATATTCAGGTTTGAAGGTTTAAAGCCCGCTCATGATTGATTGATTTATTGATTTGAGGTTTTCTGGCATCATGTATGACAGAGGCAAGGGACAGTGACATTGCCCTATCAAGCATGACAATGCCCTACAGACTGAACATATTACATATGATCAGCGTCCAAGCCCCTCTTCACTCAAGCTAGATCTAGAGGGGGCCAGGCAATGCCTGCTGATAACTCGACAGAAAGACCTTTAGGCTCTCCCACCCACCCCTTCCTAAGTTCACAAGGACGGTGAGTTTACAGGAACTAACGGGTTGTGGAGCGGGACTCTAATCCCAGTCTGGCAATCACCAGGCAAGGAAAACTACCACTCGGCCTATTTCTTGGAATTAGTAAAATGTAATGTTTCTTTTCTTTAGTGAAAGTTTTCGTATCTCTATGGTGGGAGACATTTTGGTTTTCAGATATTAGGAGTCATAATTGTTTGTTTGAGTTTGGAAGACATTTGCGATTTTTTCGTGGTTTTTTAAGACATCTCCCTATTATTGAGGGACAATTTGTTATTTCAGATATTAGGAGTCATAATTGTTCGTTTGAATTTGGAAGACATTTGTTATATTTTCGAGGTTTTTCGAGACATCTCCCTATTACAAGAGGACAATTTCGTATTTCAGATATTAGGAGGCATAGTTACTTATTTGAGTTTTGAAGACATTTGTTATATTTTCGAGGTTTTGGGAGATGAATGTTCGTAACTAATTCATTATTGCAAGCGATGTTGATTTTATATCATAGATAGCGTTGCTGATATAAAGAATATATTCGAATATCGTGATATTGGAGGCCATATGTGGGAATAATATTATTATAATTATTATTATTATTATTATTATTATTGTTATTATTATTATTATTATTATTGTTATAATTATCATTATTATTATTATTATAATTATCATTATTATCATTGTAATTATTATAATTATTATTATTATTATTATTATTATTATTATTATTATTATAAAAGTGATATTTACTAGCCAAATGAATAATAATAATAATAATAATAATAATAATAATAATAATAATAATAATAATAATAATAATATAATAATAATAATAATAATAACGATTATTTATAAAGATTTGAACCTAAATTCAATTTAAGAAAGTTTATAAATACAGAGACTCGTTAAACTACTCAAGATAAAAGGACAAACTGAGCTATAATAATACTGGACCACTCATTCTTATCTTAAGCTTCGCTGAGAACGAGTTTATAAAGACACAATTAAACGTAAAACTGGACGATAATTGATACGAGATAGTCAATAATATGAGAAAACAAGACGCGAATTTTACGTCGTGTTTTACCAGTTTTCCGATTAGATCTTTGGCTGGCATTTAATTTGGCGTTTGCAGATTAAGGTGCGAAGTGAATGTAGTTAACCAGATCCCTTTTTAAGGCAAACTTTCAGCCCACACTATAAAAAGCAGTTTGTTCATGATAACCTTCTCTCTCTCTCTCTCTCTCTCTCTCTCTCTCTCTCTCTCTCTCTCTCTCTCTCTCTCTCTCTCTCTCTCTCTCTCACGAGAGAATTAAGAGATAATCTTTCACTTTCAAAAGATATTCTTTCTCACTAAAGTAATCTCTCTCTCTCTCTCTCTCTCTCTCTCTCTCTCTCTCTCTCTCTCTCTCTCTCTCTCACACACACAAGAGAATTAAGAGATAATCTTTCATTCTCAAAACATCTCTCTCTCTCTCTCTCTCTTCTCTCTCTCTCTCTCTCTCTCTCTCTCTCTCACACACACACACACACAGACACACACAAGAGAATTAAGAGATAATCTTTCATTCTCAAAACATCTCTCTCTCTCTCTCTCTCTCTCTCTCTCTCTCTCTCTCTCTCTCTCACAAACACAAGAGAATTGAGAGATAATATTTCACTATCAAACATCTCTCTCTCTCTCTCTCTCTCTCTCCTCTCTCTCTCTCTCTCTCTCTCTCTCTCTCTCTCTCTCTCTCTCTCTCTCTCTCTCTCTCTCACCAGAGAATTAAAAGAGATAACTTTTCTCTCAAGATATTCTCTCTCTCTCACTAAAGATATTCACTCACTGTCTCACTGAAGATACTCTTTCACTACAAGTTCTCTCTTACTAAAGATATAATCTCTCTCTCTCTCTCTCTCTCTCTCTCCTCTCTCTCTCTCTCTCTCTCTCTCTCTCTCTCTCTCTCTCTCTCATACACACACAAAACAGAATTAAGAGATAATCTTTCTCTCAGAAGATATTATCTCTCGCTCACTAAAAATTCTCCCTCTTCAAAGGTATTCTCTCTCAATAAAGACACTCTCTCTCACTAAAATTCTCTCACTCTCACTAAATATATTCTTTCTCTCTCACTGAAGATACTCTCGCTCACACACACAAGAGAGAGTTAAGAGATAATCTTTCACTCTCAAAAGATATTCTCTCACTAAAGATATTCTCTCTCACTAAAGATATTCTCTCTCACTATAGATACTCTCTCTCTCACTAAAAATTCTCTCTCTCTCACTAAACAATCACTCAGTAAAGGTATTCTCTTTTACTACAAATTCTCTCTCCTACTAAAGATATTCTCTCACACACAAAAGAGAATTGAGAGATAATGTTTTCTCTCTCACTAAAGATATTTTCCCTTTCACTAAAAATCATCCCCCACTAAAAATCTCTCACTAAGAATTATTTTTCACTAAATCTCTCTCTCTCTCTCTCTCTCTCTCTCTCTCTCTCTCTCTCTCTCTCTCTCTCTTACCTGGATATCAGTTTCTTGTAGTCGTTAAATGACTCGAAGACTGTTGCTTTCTTCAAGATATAAGGAAGAAGTTGATGTGGTCCTCCCATGACGTTTATCGGCATGAAGAAACTGAAACCGAAAAAGGTAATAAAATTATTAAAAAATATATAAATTTCACACTTTTAACTGCAAATATATAAAAGAAATACATCTACTTATCACACATATATAAAGAAAAACCAAGAAAATAGGTTAAATTGTACCTTATGTATTTAGAATTCCTGAGGAAGGAACTCAAATCTTCGATGAATATCCTATGATTCAGAGCCTCGATTTCTGACAGTTCAGTCGCGTTTATGTTCTTGGCTCTTTCTAGGAACTCCTCAGTTCTCAACTGCAACAGAAGAAGAAATGCATTAAGATGAACAGATTAGTGATAATTATGCTATATTATTATTATTTATTTTAATCACAGTCTACAGAGACTATGTTTTATAGCGTGGGGTTCTGTGTAACATCCAGCTTCCTTAGGAATCCTTCACTTTCCTCACTATATGTTCCGTTTTCAGTAGCACTGTCTTCAACACAAATCCTAGGGCTATATCAGTTCCTACCTTCTTAAGATTCCTTGTCCATCTCTTTCCTCACTACTTGTGCTGTTTTATGTAGCACGCTCTTCTTCTACACCAGGCTTGGGGCTATATCGGCTCCCACCTTCTTAAGATTCCTTTTCAATGGCTTAGGTATGGTCCCTAGTGCTCCTATGATTATTGGCATCACTTCTACTTTCTTATTCCATAGTCTTCTCAATTCACTTCGTAGGTCTTGGTATTTTTTATTATTAGTAGTAGTAGTTAAGCTACAACTCTAATTGGAAAAGCAGGATGCTATAAGCCCAAGGGCCCCAACAGGGGAAAATAGTTAAGGCATTGAACAATTGAGGGAATCTAGGAAAAGAGTTTGTGCAAATAATTATTTCAAGAGTGGTATTAAAACTTCAGAGGTCAATGACCTTATATGATATTAAACCTCCAGTAATAAACAGATTCAAAGTACGTAAACACTGTCTTGAGTAGTGAATAGCGTGCTTTGGAAACAGTCTACTGTGGTTGATCACTGCCATGGTGGACAAAAAAAGGGTATAAGAATTGTATACTAGGCAAAATGCATGCTGAGAACAGAAAGGTGGTTAGCGTCTGGAACTAACCTCTCTAACGGAAAAGGAGAATGACCAACTTATCATCCCCATAAAGCTGATTGCCACCAGATCATGCTTCTCAGCAGATCGTTTTTGAAGTTTGGTGGATTATTCCATAAAAAATGTTTGAGGTTGATAAAACAGCAATTTTACCAGTTATATCATCTTATTAAATGTATTAACGACTTACAATTGAAATTGATTTTGAATAGAGTCCTACTTCTGCTAGGAAACATTGATTGCCAAGAATATCCTTACCTTTTTTTGCTGGAAATTCTCTGGACTAAGGTCGTCGAGATGAGCAGCATTGTCTTCGTTAATACCGACCTATTGTAAAGGAATAGACAATCATGACATCAGCAGCTTCAAATGTCAATAGAAGTGGGATTATGGATCTCTACATAGACAGTTATTTGATCAAGTATTGTAAGTCACAAATTCAATTGAATAAAGATAGAAGATAAGTTGGTAAAGCAATGCTGTCCCATTCCTCTTACCTGAGAAGCATATTCCGGACTATCCTCAAGTTTCCAACTAAAGAATTCTTTGGTCAAGTTATTAAACTCTTCACTGGAGGATTTTGATGAATGTAGAGTTTCTGTATGAATAGTCTCAGATTCAGCCGTGGCATTATCTTCTTGTAACTGAAGAATGAAGGGTAAAAGAGCCTCTGGCCCTTCCGGAGCAATGGACAACGATAATGAAGAACGCGATTCAACTGGTAACAGAGACGATTCATTGACCAGTGAGGCTTCGGTTGTAGATAGTGATGGTACTGTAGTAAGTGGTGCTTCTGATGAAGGTGATAGTGATGATGAGGACAACAATGAATTGTGTGTGAATGATTCTAGTGATTCAAGTGTGGGAGATGAAATATTTTCGGACTGAAGTGGCGTATGTGAAGTAGACGTCACTGGATGTTCAGTCTGGAGTGTTAACAACTGATTCGATGGCAAAGATTCAACTGGAGATGTAGTGAAAATATCTAGTGAATGCAATGCTTCATCAGTATGTGTAGAATTTGATAAGAGACTATCTTCCGATGTGGAATCAAGGTCAGATGTAGATAATAATGAAGGAGGTTTCGACAGTGTGGCTTCCTCCGATGCTGGAGATGAGTGTAGTACCAATGTATTCACATCTGTAGCATCTGAGCTCGGCCCTGACACTACTTCTGAAATGAACGATGCATCTTGTTGTGGCGTCTCGCTCTCTGCTGACGAAGACGAGGAGGACGACGATATGGACGTTGACGTATGGGATGATGTGGCTATGAAAGAGGATGATGATGATGAAGACGACGACAGTGGCGGGGAAATGCTTGATAAGTTGGAGGGAGGAATGGCTGGATCTGGCGTTGTTGTCACCGGAGAGGAGAAAATGGCGCCAAACACGCTGCTCAGCATAAAGGTCGCCAGCAGATGCCGCTGACTCAAGTTAACCGCCATACTGAAAGGGTTAGTGAATATTAAGTGACATTTTAAACAGAATAGAAGTTATGATATTAATAAAAACTCCAGAAATTTATAAGAATTGAGATAAAAGCAAATGTTCTTATATTCATATCTCCTAATTAAAATCTTGAAACCCACTAAAAAAAAACAATGTCGAAGACGAATTTTCTAAAAAGTTTCATAAATTCCAGGACAATACGTCCTATTAGGTGAAGCCAAATCTTTTGAACATCAAAGAAATATAAGACAATGCAAGAACCAGGCACGAAAAAAACTAGTTCTGTCTGGAAACGATAGTTCCCAAACACGTCCCCAGTTGCTTGGGATTGCCTGAATATCTAATTCAGCACTACCTACAAGGACGACTTCTAAATTAGACACAAATTTCGTTTGGTTCGCCTAGCAACCAATAACACAGACAACGTTCCATTTATTAATAAAAGCATTTTCTGTTACGAAAACTCTTCACAATATGAATGGGAGACGATGCCAGTCTTATCACTTATAATTTAATCTGTTGACATTTCAGCTCTTTTTTTTTTCCATCTATTTTATGGTCTTTTTCTGTATTGTAAGGTATTTACTTGTATGGTCTTTTTCTGCATTGTATGGTCTGTTTTCTATTGTATGGTCCTTGTTCTGTATTGTATGGTCTGTTTTCTATTGTATGGTCTTTATTCTGCATTGTATGGTCTTTTTTATTTATAGTATGATCTTTTTTCTATATTGTTTGGTGTTTTTTCTCTATTGTATGGTCTTTTTTCTGTATTATATGGTCTTTTTTTCTATTGTCTGGTCTTTTTTCTCTATTGTATGGTCTTTTTTTTCTTTTTTTATTGTCTTTTCACTATCGTATGATCTTTATTCTGTATTGCGTGATCTTAATTTCTATTGTATGGTCTTTTTTCTATTGTATGGTCTTTTCTCTATTGTATGGTCTTTTTCTCTGTTTTATAGCAATTTTCTCTATTGTATGATCTTTTTCCTTTATTGTATAACTAACTTGGTTCAACAACTACGGTTCCTGTATTTTCTTAACTTTGGCCTGTAGGATTTTCACCTTTACACATGCAAAGGAAAATGTTAGGGACCTTAAGTTGAAGAAAATCTTTACTTGGGAATACGAAAATATATTTAGACAAATTATTATCATTTTCATTAAATTCAGTTTTATTTTGACTTTTATAAGAGATGTTTCCCATTATAGCAGTTATTTGGATCAAGTCCAGTGGCCCAAAACAGGCTATTTATTTTCTTAAGACTTCCATGCATATGGGGTGCTTTTGAGCAAAGTCTGTTGACGAAGGCTCGACATAAACACCCCCCCCAAAAAAAAAAAAAAAAAAAAAACTTTTTTCAGGTCTCAGAAATGTTATTGTTTATTCAGTCTCATGTTTACATTTGTAATGCTTAGGATAATTATATAGGTCGCTTTTAATGCTCCCCTTTTCTACCTTAAAACCGAAGCAAAAAAAAAAAAAAAAAAAAAAAAAAAGATGAATTGTCCTAGCGACGATGGATTATATGTGAATTATTATTGTTATTATTATAATTACAATTATTATCATTATTATTACTAAGCTACAAACCTAGTTGGAAAAGCATGATGCTATAAGCCCAAGGGCTCCAACTGGGACAAATAGCTCAATTAGGAAAGGAAATAAATTAATAAACTACAAGAGAATTAATGAACAATATAAAATATTATAAGAAAAGTAACAACATTAAAAAGATCTTTCATATATAGATTATGATATATTTAAAAAAATCAAGAGGAAGAAAAATAAGATAGAATAATGTAACCGAGTGTACCCTCAAGCAAGAGAACTCCACTCCCAGAGAGTGGAAGGCCATAGTACAGAGGCTATGGCACTAAGCTACTTTAGTTTAAATTTCCACCTTTTGAGTTAATAAACAAAAGTGTTTATGTATCCCTATCACACTGTAGATTAATTTAAAACTAATATATCTATTTCAAACAAACATCACATTAATTTCAATTCGTAATGCAATATTATATCAATCGTTTAAGGAGTTTTAACTGTATGAACTAGAAGATTTTTACCTGTAATCACAATTTGCGAAAACTCCTCACACACACTAAAAAGGATCCACACCACAGGAATCCTGCGGCAAAACTAACCCAGAAAGTGTTGCAGGATCTCTCTCTCTCTCTCTCTCTCTCTCTCTCTCTCTCTCTCTCTCAACCAACTTCTTGCGAGACTGGCTGACGACTCTCAGTGACGTCACCACACCTGGCTCCTTTTCCCAGAGTCGTTGGGAACTTGGGACTCGGGAGACGTATTGTTGAAGTTCAAGAAACTCATCTTTGTTGATTTACGTGACTGGTAAGAAAACTGCCATTTGCAATACGTATTTATGTACGGATATAGCGACTCATTGCGATTTGCGTCACGAAGAATAGAGCTACACGAATTCGTATACAAAGGGCGTGCGTGTTGTTTGGAATTTCTCGAAACGTTTCGGCGGAAATTATCGACTTTTTTTAACATTTCAAGGTTACAGAAAGAGAAACGTACCATTAAAAAAAACATTAGGAAAACGAGAAAGGTCAAAGAAAGGTCAGTGTGTGTCCATTACTACACATAACTAATGATTTGTTTTCCAATTTCTATAGAATCAAAATACATATATAATAAAATCTGTTTACTTGAATTTCTCGTTAGATAAATATGCAAACGACGAAACATTCACCTTGACTGAACATAAGATTAAAAAATGAAGTATGTCGACATAATTAAAAAATGAAGTGTGTCGATATAATTAAAAAATGAAATATGTCGACATAAGATTAAAAAAAAAGAAGTGTGTCGACATCATTAAAAAATGAAGTATGTTCACATAATTTAAAAAAACGAAGTATGTCGACATAAGGTTAGAAAATTAAATATG
>NC_090741.1:56002271-56109092 GCF_036898095.1 Palaemon carinicauda
GCTTAGAGAGAGGGCTTGGGACCTGATCATATATATGTATGGTCAGTCCTTAATATTTCGTTGTCCATCAACATTGTTATTTTGGAGAGAGTTAAAGTCCTGCAAATGGCCGCTAATGAAATAAAAAGATAAAAGAAATAAAAAATAATAAGAAAGTGATGGCTAACGAGAAGAAATTTCTGTGGTATTTTACTTAGACATTTAAACGTGTGAATGACGGGACAATTTTGAGACTTGTTTGACGATGCTAATAAAAGTGAAAGTTTCAGACTTCCAACAAATATTTGTTACGAAGTGATTTGCTTTGTGACTAATCTTAACGCTAAAGTGAAGTTGTTTCTTAAGAAATTGTCAAATCTTGGGGTAGTGGTTATATTTGAACTTTCATACAGGTAGTAGTAGTAGTAGTAGTAGTAGTAGTAGTAGTAATGAGTTCCAGGTCCCAGGGTCCTCGTTGCTCTCTCCACAACACTGTGATTCTGGGCACACTATTAGAAGAAGCACAGTAGTAGTAGTAGTAGTAGTAGTAGTAGTAGTAGTAATAACAAAAAGGACTGTAACAACAACAGTGTTAAAAATATTGATAATGGTATTTTTCTCTGTTCTCTTGAGTTTTCCTAGCTTAAATGGTGTCTATATATAACTTGTTAATCATTATTTCTCAATATTGATTGTAGCCTACGTAGCCATCTATGAGTCATTGTAATTACCAATATAGATATATTATATATATATATATATATATATATATATATATATATATATATATATATATATATATATATATATATATCATCAGTCGTTGATAGGCCACTACAGGACAAAGGCCTCAGATTATGTCCTTCCACTCTCCTCTGTTTATGGGCTTTCTATACCAGTCTATCCCCGCAAATTTTCTTATCTCATCGATCAAGCGTCTTCTCTTCCTTCCCCTACATCGTTTGCAGCCTCTAGACATCCCATTCTGTTATTCTTATTGTCAGTCTATTATCTGGCATTCTCATTATACTGTATGTCCCTCCTGTGTCCATATCCTTTTTTACTTATTGTTAGAATACCCGTTGAGATACTACCACTAGAGAGTTATGGGGTCTTTTGACTGGCCAGACAGTGCTACATTGGATCCTTCTCTCTGGTTATGGTTCATTTTCCCTTTGCCTACACATACACTGAATAGTCTGGCATATTCTTTACATATTCTCCTCTGTCCTCATACACCTGACAACACTGAGATTACTAAACAGTTCTTCTTCATACATGGGGTTAACTACTGCACTATAATTGTTCAGTGGCCACTTCCCCCTTTCTAAGGGTAGAGGAGAGACTTTAGCTATGGTAAGCAGCTCTTATAGGAGAAGGACACTCCAAAATCAAACCATTGTTCTCCAGTCTTGGGTAGTGCCAAAGTCTCTGTACCATGGTCTTTCATTGTCTTAGATTAGAGTTCTCTTGCTTGAGGATACACTTGAGCACACTATTCAATCCCATTTCTCTTCCTCTTGTTTTTTTTTAAAAGTTTTTATAGTTTATAATGGAAATATTTATTTTAATGTTGTTAGCGTTCTTAAAATAGTTAATTTTTCCTTGTTTCCTTTCCTCACTGACCTATTTTCCCTGTTGAGGCCCTTGGGCTTATAGCTTCCTGCTTTTCCAGCTAGGGTTGTAGCTTAGCAATTAATAATAATAATAATAATAATAATAATAATAATAATAATAATAATAATAGTGTGACAGCTCCCTTACCATCATTCCTATATCCCTCGGCTTATTTGGAGTCGGGAGAGAGGGCGTCTGAGGTGAAGCAGGCTTTTTTTTTTTCCGGGGGATGGGGGCGGGGTTGGGTCAAGAGGGTAATTTGACCCGTTTGAAAGGGAGGGTCCACGACCAGTACCTTTGGGAGTGAAAGTGGAAAAACTTGTTATTCGTCACAGAGGTGAACGGACGCTTAGTAGTGAGTGATCTTACACAAGGGCGCGCCTTCATCTGTTCTGGTGATAGAAGGTTAATCAAGATTACTCTACTTTAATGACTGCTCATCTGGCGCTGTACAGCAAGGGAACCCTACTCTGTGCAGGATCTCCACGGTCGTTTTATGATGTTTATTCGGGAGTATTTAAAATTTCACAATGCTTATTGTTCACTTACTGTTTGATCATCACTGTCAAAACACTCGTCACTCGCAAAATAAGAAAGTCTTCAGTTTCCTCTTGAAAGCCTTAATATCTTCAATTATTCAGATGTCTTGTGGAAGCCTATTGTATAGTCTCAGGGCCTCATATTTAAAGGCTCTAGAGCCTACAGTAGACGTGTATCTAGGTTCTAATAGTTTGAAACCAATTGTAACTATTCTCGTGTCAGGACGATTTGTTGGCTGCACAATATGTAGCAATTCTCTTAGATATTTTGGACGACCAGTTCTGATAACTTGGTGGGTTATTGTACTTATATTAAATTCAGTTTTCGCTTTAATCGGCAGCCAATGTAGATCGATTAGTATAGGTTGTCTCAGATGTCCCCAGAAGATAAAACGAGTTATTCAGTTTAGAGGCAAAACCCTCTTTTATTATTTTCTGACTTTTCATTTAGACCACTACTCTGTGTTCCATTATAGTTTATATATAGTTTATATATATATGGAAGAGGTTTTTGTGTTTTTTTTACTATTCTTAAAGTATTTTATTTCAATTGTTCATTACTTCTTATATAGTTTATATTTCCCTATTTCCTTTCCTCACTGGACTGATAAATTAGTCTTGATGAATATACAATTTATCTTACCTTGGCTCTAGTTGGAGCCCTTGGGCTTATAGCATCCTGCTTTTCCAACTGGGGTTGTAGCTTATGTAATAATAATAATAATAATAATAATAATAATAATAATAATAATACTCACCAAACCTTATTATTATTATCACTAGCTAAGCTACAACCCTAGCTGGAAAAGCAGGATACTATAAGCCCAAGGGCTCTGACAGGGAAAACAAGCCCAGTGAGGAATGGAAGTAAGGAAATGTATAAACTACAAGAGAATTAATGAACAATTAAAACATCTTAAGAACGTAGAATTTAGGTCAGTGCCTTACAAATTTCTCAATTGTCCCACTTTCATTCAGCTTCGAGACTGGATCCAGTCTATCCTGGTTTGGTCGATTCTCAGAAGAGAATGAGTCAGATGGGATCACGGGACTCTAAGGTGTTTGAAAAGGGAAACTTTCTTGTCTGAAGTCAAGGATTGTTATTGGTAGCATCATTGCTGCCTATGCGGGTTTTTAACGTACAAATCAACTACATTTTATTTTTTAAAAAAGTGTAGTAAAAGGAGGACGAGAGCAATAACAATTATAATAATACTGTTCGTAATATTATTATTATTATTATTATTATTATTATTATTATTATTATTATTATTGATTGCAAAGCTACACCCCTTGTTGGAAAAGCAGGATGCTATAAGCTCAGGGGCCCCAACAGGGAAAATAGCCCAAAGAGGAAAGGAAACAGGGAAAAATGAAACAATGTTCTCTAGTCTTGGGTAGTACTATAACCTCTGTACCATGGTCTTCCACTGTCTTGGATTAGAGTTTTCTTGTTTGAGGGTACATTCGGGCACACTTCTATCTAGTTTCTCTTCCTCTTGTTTTGTTGAAGTTTTTATTGTTTATATAGGAAATATTTATTCAAATGTTACTATTCTTAAAATACTTTATTTTTCCTTGTTTCCTTACCTCACTGGGCTATTTTCCCTGTTGGTTGGGGCCCCTGGGCTTATAGCATCCTGCTTTTCCAACTAGGGTTGTAGCTTAGCATTTAATAATAATAATAATAATAATAATAATAATAATAATAATAATAATAATAATAATAATAATAATAAGGATGATAGTTTAGTCATTAATATTTTACCTCCATAATTATAAATGTTATTGAGTATGTACAGCTGTCAGAATCTACTTATATTTCTCTTGATAGCTAAATGGATATGTTGACTCTATACTTTTGTACCATGATCCAAATGATAGGTTCGACTCTCGGTTAGTGTACAGTAGATGCACTTGTACAGGTGTTTAATTTCCCCTTAAGTACTATTTACAGGTGTGGGGAACTCTATATTAAGAAGTATTTATGGCTTGATATGTAATATATAATAGATTACACACACACACACACACACATATATATATATATATATATATATATATATATATATATATATATATATATATATATATATATATATATGTATATGTATATATATATATATATATGTATGTATGTATGTATGTAAAACAAAGGCCTCAGTCAGGTCTTTATTCATGTCTGGGGTTTGGCTAGTTTTCATCACCTCGCTGGCCCATGCGCATTGGTAATGGTGGGAGACTTTTGTCTGATCGCTCACAGCAAACCAACCTAGTATAGGTGTCCATGACTGGTACAGCTTTTTTTTAATCATGGCATACACAAAAAAGGGATATATATATATATATATATATATATATATATATATATATATATATATATATATATATATATATATATATATATATATATATATATATATATATATATATATATATATATATATATATATATATATATATTATATGTATGTATGTATGTATGTATGTATGTGTGTGAGCGTGTGCAAGAAGTTAAAGTGCAATTAATACAAGAATAGAAGTACTGTATTTTTAAATCTTGAAAAGATACAGCTAATCAAACTGTCGAAAAGTTTCACACAACAACAACAACAACAACAATATGAATAACAATAACAACAACTGGACAACATGAATCCCATGACACCAAGGCTCTTCATCAGAGCCAGTTCTACGAAAAATGGGTTGTAATAAGCTAGCAGATGTAAAATCATTACTGACGTCGAAAGAAGATAATCAATATATACAATGATACACAGCTGTTGAGATACGAGTTAGAGATATACATTGAAAAGGACATTTGAGGTTACATTAACATAACAGCTCTTTTCAGAAATGTTTAATCATTATAAGTGAAATCTGAGTCATGATATATCTGGTAAACCTATCTGATAAACCTGGATAAAACAGAATCTCTATTAAGGGTTTTGGCGGCCGATGTGGTAACGTCCCTGACTGGTGAACGCCAGACTGGGGTTTGAGTCCCGCTCATACTATAGGCAATTCTTTTTAGCGAGGCAGATTTGCACAGACTAGCAGCGGTGCCCTTTTAGCTCGGAAAAGTTTCCTGCTCGCTGATTGGTTGAACGAGATAATTCTAACCAATCAGATAGCAGAAAACTTTTTCCGAGCGAAAAGGGCACGGCTGCGAGTCAGTGCAAATGCGCCTCATTAAAAAAATTGAGTATAGTTAGTTTCTTTGGTCGCTGCAACCTTAACATCCTTAAGAGCTAAGGATGGGGGTGTTTGTGGGAGCCTGTAGATCTATCTGCTGAGTCATCAACAGCCATTGCCTGGCCCTCATTGGTCCTAGCTTGGGTGGAGAGGGGGCTTGGGCGCGGATCATATGTATAAAAACTTACAAAAGAGCTTTATCTGAAATTCAACATTTAAAAAATAAATGTAACAGTGACACATGTTATCGTTTGTGTGTTTATATATGCGTGTCTGTTAATATACACACGTGTGTATGTATGCTTGTATAAGTATACGTACATGTAAATTTTCACAGTTGTTCTCAAATGCTGAGTGTGGTTCAGAATACATAACTCCTTTCAAATAGCGTTGACTATAAAGGAGTCTGTAGACTTACAATTATAATAGCACGTTTATTATATTGCGTATTTTCATGTAGATACAAAATGGCTAGTAACAGAGCTTGGAAAATGTTTGGGCTCTTAACTAGACTTATGTTACTAGACTTATGTTTTCATCCTTAAACAAGCAATACAAATTGTTTAGAATAGACAACAACACGTACTAGAAACCTATTGTCTACATTATCTTCAAGCAATTGCTACCCTATCAAGTGTCATTATAAAATCTTTATGAATTTTAAAAACTCTATTTTTAATGGCATCATTGTGGCTTTTAATGTTGTTACTGCTCAACAACTATTTTATTTTGATTGTTTATTACGTCCCGTAGTTTGTTTATTTCCTTGTTTCCTTTCCTTCCTAGGCTATTTTTCCCTGCTGGAGCCCTTGGGCCTATAGCATCTTGCTTTTCCAACTCATGTTATAACTTAGCTGGTAATAATGATAATAATAATTGGTGTTTTAATGAATGAAACACTACAAATTAAAGTTGACTGAACATATAGCTCCCTTGTTAACAAGATACCAAAATTAACCTTCAGACCAGTCCATATTATCTTATTCAAATAACTTCTACCATCTTAAGTGGTGCACAAAATTTCTGAATTTGAGAAATAATAGATTTTTAATTATATAATCAAGGAGATTAAGGTTTTAATAAATAAATAAGTGTAAATTAATGTTGACTGAATATAAAGCTCCCTTGGGAATAAGAGTTTGTTTACATGTGATCTCTTCTCGCATAATTAGTCCAGAGATTTGAAGCGCCTACGTGGTGGCAAGTAGACTTGCTTAGTGCAATGTCTTTGTCTTCCTGAATTCTTCGAGAAAAGTCGAGAAGATTTAAGTTCTTTGCCCATCCAGGTAAAAGCTTTTTTGATTTTACGTTAATTGTGATTATTAGGGACGGGAATGTATTATTAGGTGTATGAATTGACAGCTATTAACTGCACGGTTAATTCGTTGACGGGGTATTTTGTTTATTATGATAGTCTGTGCAATGGTAGACTATCTTTTTAATGCTAGTTAAGACTAAGCTATTTTCTTAACTTTTCTGAGCCTGTGTATGTCAGCGGTCTGTTCCTTCTGCTTGCATAGAAAAGGGACACCAACTAGCCTAAGCTTCCCCACCTAACCTAATCTACAATCCGTGTCCTTACCCACTTGCCTAACGGGGGCAAATCTCCTTACACTGCCATATTCTTAGCCGGCCGTCATCATACATACAGGTGGCCGCTATCATACATACACCCCAACTTTTCTCTACAGAAGAGAAAAATGGTACGATAACTATATATTAATGTTCTATAATAATACTTGTTTTAAGTGAGGGGGTGTCTGTTGTATTCTTAGATTAGGTTATTGGGAAACTTTGGTTTTGACCTTTTGAGTTGGAGCACTAGTAAAAATTTGCTCCAATTACATTGCCAACTTGTGCTTAACTATTTGTAGCATTGTTGATTGGGGACACATCTCATTTTTGCCACGTTTGTAGATTAGGGGCCACAGGATGACTCGTGCATAGAAAAGGGTAGGTTAGTCCCATTAAACTAAATCAAAGAGATCTGGCCTGACCTAAAATATCACCACCTAACCTTACCTTACGTCAGCGTGTCCTTACTAAGGCACCAGATACCTACACCAAGACTTATTGGTGGGTGAGTCCACTGTTCTCCAAACTACCATACTTTTTTTATTGATGTTGTTAGGCCGCAACTGTATTTTAGTGTTTCCTCTATCCATACAGAAAGATGTGATGGTAAAGGCGGCAAAGCGTGGCCCTTGGTGGAGAAAGAATTCTGAATGCCAGTATACTAGCATTGATTTAATATTCATAGCCTACAATACGATGAAATTGGGGGATATTATTTAAGGTAGTCTATTTGGTACAGATTTACCCCCGCAGTCTTCAGAAATACTACGATGTTTGAGGAGTAAGAACACTACACCTATTCCAGTTAGGTTACCGAGAAATTGTGCACCACCAGTGAGTAAGGACACTGTGTATTGTGTAATAGGAGGTTCATTGTCTACTGATGTTGCCGTATGGTTAGATAAGTAATCTATTCTAAGATGAATGGTGAAATGGCAGTATTCACAAGTACTTCCTTACCTAAGCTATCCTATATTTTATGATGCCTTTCTGGCATGCTTTGTTTTTCTCAGTTTGCCCACTTTCCCCCTTTAACTATGACAATAGCAGTTCAAGGATTACATCTTCACCCTGCTTATGTCACAGTGAGCTAACAGAATATTGCTTTGAAATACATGTACAGTGTACTTATGACATCAGAATTGAACTCTACAAATCACAACTTAACATCAAAATGACTAATTAACAGGATTTGACAGCAGAATTAATGACTGCTTTGACCAGATTATTTATTAGGTATAGGGATACAGAATTTTGTTATGTTGTAGCTAAAATAAGAGGATTTAAAACTTGACAGGCTGACGTAAAAATCTGAAGGGCCAAAATTGGTTTGTACCACTTTCAATTAAAGTAGTGGCTGGTTCTATGGGCTAAGCTTTTTTCCTGTCAAGGGGAGCATTTTGCTTTTACCCCTGAACCTCCTTAACCTACCTTATTTATCTCCTTGGTTGTCATAAGCTTTGGAGGTTGAAGATTGTGTGCATCCCATCTAGGTATTTATGTCTTAGGAAAATTGAATGATGAACAGTTTGAGTCTTCTGTCCCTTTTTAGCCACTCAATTATGTCTACTCATTGCTATGAAATTATGTTCTTTCGTGGTTTTTTTTTTTATGAAAAGCCCAAGTGTAACAGCATTAATTCACATGTTCTTTTCTAATTGTTTCATACTTTATATTACCAAACGCCCACACTCTGAACCAGAAATTTGCTGTCATATTTTGACCTTGAAAACTTTATTGGTCAATATCAGTGATGATAACCCTACAGTTATATATTCAAAGTGTCAACAAGAAGCTTAAAGTTGAGCGAGAGTGGCAGAGGAAAGGTCCACCCAAGGTATGACCAAGGAAGGCTAGGCAAGGGTTCCTCAAATCCCGCATCTGTAGCGCACAAAGATAGGGATGTTGCACTACTTACAGACACTATCTGGCTGGAGCTGGGCTCGAACTCTCTATCCACATAATGCGAGGTAGGAATGCTTGCAATAACGTGGCTGATCACACCCCAATAATCGAAACCTAGGAACACTGTAGGTAGTTTAAATACAAAGGGGATTCTAATCATTTGAGGCTATTAAATTCTACTGTAGTTCCTATAACCATTGTAAAGGATTTAGGAATTTCATTTACAATTTTTTGCATGTAAAAAATGGACTAACCTTCTGAAGGTTTATGTGCAGATATGTAACAGACCTAGCCTAGGCCAAGTGGGCTAGATAGAATTGATTAAAGCATGGGAAAAATGTATGAAACAACAAACTTACTTACTTTACCATAAGATAGGTTATGAAATAATCATTCATTAAAAAATTGTTAGATTGAACAAATAACCACCAGTAGCTTGCCTAAAATTTATTGCTAAAAATCAGTAAGATAGCTCTTATGAAAGATTATCAGTTTTGGTATTCCCAGACCTGGATATAGTAGTGAAGAACCATGTACTAGGTTGGAAGGGTTTTCCAACATTGCTCTCGGTGATTTAGTGGGAAAGTATGAGAAAACTCTACATTTCCTGATGAAAGTTTTTTGAAGATACCCAAGTATATAGAAAATCTACACAGTACCCACAATTTTAAATATTAAACTTAGCCGGTGAATATATAATAGCTGACGTCTCCGACGGCTCGACAGAATTCAAAAACTCGCGAGCGATCGCCATGAAGGTAGCGGGTGTGCCCACCAGCGCCAACTATCGGCCAGATACCGCATATACATGTAAACAGCTCCAGTTCTTCTCTGTCGGTTTCATCGACAAGTCGATTCCACTCGCTATTATGACCTCGAGTTTTCTACCGAATTGGTGAAGTACTTGGTTTTGGTTTTATTGCTTTCGCCGTGTTGGATTATTCAATACTATCCTCAAAAGAAATGCTTTTGAAAGGAGAGTAAAAGTGTTTTGCCCTTGCTTTTATCTCTGGTTTTTTCCCATAGAGTAAAAATGGCCGACCCTTCCCTTAGTGTACGGAAGTGTGTTTTAGGCTTTTAGCAATTATCTTATCACGTTATAAATTGTTGTTGTTAATTATAGATTTTCCTCTATATATTTTATATCTCACCCGCCTTTATTAGGCCTCTTCGATTAGCTTTCCATTTATACTAAACATCAAGATAAATTTTAATGATTTGTTTATATGCGGCCTTACCTATTCCCCTAATCCGAGAGTAGGCGGTCCTAACTTGGAAACCGAAGTTAAACAACGTTGAGCCCATTCAACTTTTATTTTCGTTAAGTTTAAATCATTTGCTCTGTAAGAGTTATTAAATGAATATTTTTTAGTAGATATTTTATGAAAGATTTTCTTTGAATAGTCTTCGTGCTGTTTCAAAGATGAACTAACGTTTGGTTTATTTATGCTACGCAGTTTGCGCTCTATCGTTACGATAGAGAAAGAGAGAATCACGGTTTCACTTTGCAGAAAGAGTAAATCGATTTTGACGTTTTGTTCATTCTTCTTTCAAACTGAAATGTTTTAAATACTAATTTAAAGGAACTTGTTAATTTTCAATTTCTTAGTCCTTTCAGTTTTTTCCTTTGGTCAAATAACCTGTTTATTGACGAAGGGTAAGTGGGCTTTTCTCTTCTGTGTGAAATCAAGAGAGAGAGAGAGAGACAGACAGACAGACAGACAGAGAGAGGGAGAGGAAGAGAGAACGTTCCGATCTTTATTCTCGTCCCAAGCGAGTCACGTTGTTCTCGAGTCAGTTTTTTACTGTCGTCCCAAGTCTCTGTACGGGGAGAAAGGATAAAACGTTTTTAGTTTTTATTCTCGTCCCAAGGCACTGTACGGTGAGAGATTGAAAACGTAGTTTTTAATGAACTAGTGTTTAGTCTCCTCCCCAGTCACTGATCCTTTTAACTTTATATATTTCCGTTTTATTCGATATATATGTTTACTGTTTTTTTGCTTGTATTAATGTGCTTACATTATACGACTTATTTCGCAATTATAACCTTTTGATGTAGGGGAGAATTGCGTGCTTCAGGTAGAAATCAGTTTTTATTCATGCCTAATGTGAAATTATTGAAAAATTCGATTTCAGTGAAGTAAGTGCAAAAACAAAAAATCGTAGTGATAAAGTGATAAGTGCGCAAAGTGTTTTTTAGTGTTGCGACCGAGGGTTCGTCTGTTCGTGCTTGTCGTTCACCTAGTCCGATACCTCTTTCAGGCTCCCATGCTACCAGGGAGAAGTAATGTCGTAGGACTTATGGGGACGAGAGGCTTTAACCAACGAACAAACGTTCCCTCTATGGTATCGGGCGTGTCTAGCAAGATTGCCCCTACCATAATACGAGCGAGGCTGTTTTTCTCCTCGTCATCCGAAGGCTTCTCGCAAAAGAAATCTTGGAGCAAAGTTTCTAGACCCTTAAAGCGGAAGTCAGTCCATTCAGGACAGGTCCAGCGTCCTGGCTGTAGCCATGGGGACAGCTCTGACCCTTTGCAGTCGTCGGAAGACAATTCGCTTATTAAACGCAAGCGTAACACGGGGTCCAAGGGTCGCGGTAAAGGCAATGTTTTGCCAACACAGACGTTACCGTCGTCTCGGCCCGTCCCGACTCCTGTTGATCCTAAATGGGTTGTCCTGCAGGACATGCAGACTAAGCTTGCCTCCCTTATGGAGAAGTATGACGTTGAGCAGGTTCACGATGAACCTTCGCTTTCGAGTCGCCGTTACACTAAACGAGACTCTGGCCGTCAGCCGCCCAAATGAGCATTTACTCGTCCGTTTGACGTTATGAAACGTGATGTCGGGAGTTTGTCACGTGACTTGGATCCTTACTCGCTGCATTCCTGTGTTGACTTTCAGCCGCTACCGCAGCCTCGTGTTGACGTTCAGCTGCTGCCGCAGTCTCGTGTTGACGTTCAGGACGCTCGCCAACCAGCTCAGTTGCCTTGTTTTGACGTTGAACGTCAAGCACCGCAGTCAAGAGTTGTTTTAACTGCTCTATCTAGGCAGTCAAGGCAGTCTTGACTTGACGTCGAGCGTCCTCCCGCACCTGTTGTTGTTGCTGGTCAGTCCTTTAAGCAGTTACATGACGTAGCGTCCTTGACTGCTACTGATGCTCCTTTGCGTGTGGACTCTGCTTGTCAAGCATTGCCACCACGGCAGGTCTCTCCCTTGCTTGAGACTCGGCAATTGTCGGACGAGGTTCCTTCAGATGAGGAAGTTGCTGATCCCCCTCCTACTGATATTCCCTTGGGGACTCTGTCAGACGGAGAGGAGCCTAAAGCTGCTCAGCCCTCTATGGACTTTAAATAAATCATGCTGATTTTTAAGGATCTTTGTCCGGACCATTTTGTAACTGCTGCTCCTCGTTCGCTTAAACGTGAGTTTACACTAGGCCTAGCTACTTCGAAGCCGTTGTTTTCTAAGCTAGTGCTCTCTCGCTCTTCTAAGAGAGCTTTACGTTTGCTAGGCGACTGGTTGATCACCAGGAGGAGTTTGGGGGAGACAGCCTTTGCTTTCCCTCCTTTTAAACTGGCTTATAGAGCGAGCGTCTGGTATGACACGGGAGAAGTTCTCGGCTTGGGAGTTCCTGCCTCTGCCCAGATAGACTTCTCAAGCCTCATAGACTTTCCCTGGCGCCTGGCCATGAGACGCTCCAAGATTTTATGGTCGGCTTCAGAGCTAGACCATCTCCTGTTAGGAGTTTTTTCGAGCGTTTGAAGTTTTGCTGTACAATTATGTCATGCATAAACAAGGCTATCAGGGATGGCTCCAATGATCTGACAGCCACGTTCTCTGCAGGAACAAGACTATCAGGGATGGCTCTAATGATCTGGCAGCCACGTTCACTGCAGGAGTACGTAAGATGCAAGTGCGCTCAATGTGTTCATTGTCAAGACAAACTTCACGATGAAGTCTACCAAGCTGTCTTGACAGCATTAATGGAAGGCGACTGGATGGTCTCTCTCTACCTTCAGGATGCATACTTCCACATCCCGATTCATCCAAACTTTCAACTACATCTGAGGTTTGTGGACGGGAAAGTAATGTACCACTGTCGAGCACTGTACTCCGACCTCAGTCCTGCTCCTCTTGTTTTTACAAGGCCCTTGCAAAATGTAGCAAGCTTTCTACATTTTTTGAGGATTCAGAGCCTCCCTTTATTTTGACGACTGGCTAATTAGGGCGTTCGTCATTATATCGCTGTCTGGAGAGCCTCTAATGGACATTAGACCTAACCAAGGAGCTAGGTCTCATAGTGAACGTAGAGAAGTCATAACTTACAGTATCCCATCCCAGACTATTCTTTTTTTGGGAATGGAGATACAGTGTCTGATTTTTCGACTCTTTTTGTCTCCCGCAAGAATGGAACAAGCTCTGTTAAAAGTCCTTCACTTGCAAGAGAAAAACAGTTGCTCTGTAAGAGTTTGAACTAGCCTCGTGGGAACTCTTTCATCGCTGGAGTAGTTTATCTCTCTGGGGAGACTCAACCTATGCCCTTTCCTATTTCACCTAAACATTGGAACAAGGAGAAGGGCTTAGTGAGTATCTCTTTCCCAATCTCCAACTCAGTCTAGACATGTCTGACTTTGTGGGACAGCAACATCAGACTTCGAGAAGGTCTTTCTCTTGCGATCAAGAACCCAAACCATGTGTTGTTTTCAGATGCAGCGGATTTGGGTTAGGGAGCTCCACTGGACAGTCTGGAAGGCTCGGTTCTTTGATCCACGGATCAGAAGGAACTCCTTTTAAGGCAGTAACATCTCTCCTTTGGCGAGATTTGTGCAGAAATGAATGTCTTGGCGGACGGCCTCAGCAGAAGAGGACAAGTCTTCTCCATGGAGTGGACGTTGCATAAGACTGTGTGCGAGAAGCTATGGATGACATGGGGTCTACCCACCATAGATCTTTTTGCTACTCTCTCTGACAAAGAGGCTCTCGACTTACTGCTTTCCAGTTCCAGATCCAGAGGCAGCTCACATAGACGCTTTCCTGCTGGACTGGTCTCACCTGGACGTTTATGCCTTTCCACCTTTCAAGATCCTAGACAAGGTGCTGCAGGAGTTCACCTCTCACGAAGGGACCAGGTTGACATTGGTTGCTCCACTCTGGCCCGCGAGAGAGTGAGGAACAGAGGTACTTCAATGGCTGGTAGACGTTCCAAGGAGTCTACCTTTAAGGATGGATCTCTTACGGCAGCCACGTAAGGAGTCTTCATCAAAGCCTCCCCGCGCTTCGTCTGACTGCCTTCAGACTATCGAAAGACTCTCAAGAGCTAGAGGATTTTCGAAGGGGGCAGCCTGAACGATTGCGAGAGCTAGGAGAGCATCTACCATCAAGGTCTATCAGTCGAAGTGGGAAGTCTTTAGAGACTGGTGCAAGTCATCATCCATTTCCTCTTCCAGTACCTCTTTAGCCCAAATTGCAGACTTTCTCCTACATCTGAGAAATGTTCGCTCCCTCTCAGCGCCCACTATTAAGGGCTACAGGAGCATGTTGGCGTCTGTGTTCAGACATAGAGGCTTAGATCTGTCCAATAATCAAGATCTCCAAGATCTCCTTAAGTCCTTCGAGACCTCTAAGGAGCGTCGTATGGCAACACCTGGATGGAACTTAGACGTGGTCCTAAGGTTCCTAATGTCCGACAGGTTTGAGCCATTACATTCAGCCTCCCTGAAGGATCTCACCCTCAAGACGCTTTTCTTAGTGTGCTTGGCTTCGGCTAAAAGGGTCAGTGAGATCCATGCCTTCAGTAGGAACATCGGCTTTTCTACAGATAAAGCCACATGTTCACTTCAGCTTGGTTTTCTTGGCCAAAAATGAACTGCCTTCTCGTCCTTGGCCTAAGTCATTTGATATACCTTGCCTGTCAGAGATCGTAGGCAACGAGCTTGAAAGAGTGCTGTGTCCAGTTAGAGCTCTGAAGTTTTATTTAGCTCGGACTAAATCCTTACGAGGTGGATCTGAGGCTTTGTGGTGCTCAGTTAAGAAGCCTTCATTGCCTATGTCAAAGATTGCTTTGTCATATTTTATTAGATTTTTAATCCGAGAGGCTCATTCTCACTTGAGTGAAAAAGATCGTTGCTTGCTTAAGGTTAAGACGCACGAAGTAAGAGCTATAGCAACTTCTGTGGCCTTTAAGCAAAACAGATCTCTGCAAAGTATTATGGACGCGACCGTTTGGAGAAGCAAGTCGGTATTCGCGTCATTTTACTTAAAAGATGTCCAGACTCTTTATGAGGACTGCTACACACTGGGTCCATTCGTTGCAGTGAGTGCAGTAGTGGGTAAGGGTTCTACCACTACATTCCCTTAATTCCAATATCCTTTTAATCTTCTCTTGAAATGTTTTTAATTGGGTTGTACGGAAGGCTAAGAAGCCTTTCGCATCCTTTTTGATTTGGCGGGTGGTCAAATGTCATTTCTTGAGAGCGCCCAGATTAAGGGTTTTGATGAGGTCCTGTTGTATGGGTTGGCGCCCTAGATACTTCAGCTCCTGGGAGTCTTTCAGCATCCTAAGAGGATGGCTGGGCTTCGTGAGGAAAGCGGACTAACAAGGCAGAGTAATCGTTAGAGTCAGCTTCCTTACCAGGTACCTATATTTATTTGGGTTTTGTTATGATATAACTGTCAAAAACTCTTAAGCATATACGCCGTAAACTGTATTAATACTGGTCTCTACCCACCACCATGGGTGTGAATCAGCTATTATATATTCACCGGCTAAGTTTAATATTTAAAAATGATATTTTTCAATATTAAACTTACCCGATGATCATATAGCTGTCAGCTCTGCTGCCCGACAGAAAAACCTACGGGGGGAATACGCCAGCGATCGCTATACAGGTGGGGGTGTACATCAACAGCGCCATCTGTCAAGCAGGTACTCAAGTACTCGATGTCAACACAGAACCAATTTTTCTCTCTGTCGTGCCACTGGCAAGACCTACTAAATACGCTGTTACTAACTGGATTTGTTTTCACAACGATTTGGTGAAGTACACTATTCCAGTTTTGAGCTTTCGCTATGCAGGGGTTTTATCTTCATTTCAAAACTTGAACTCGTTTTGGATAGATTTAATTATGGTTACAAAGAGAGTATGGACTCTCTTTCACTTTTAAATGGCCGACCCTTCCCTTAGACGGAAGTGTGTTTAGGTTTTTAGTAATTTTGCTTAACACGTTATAGATCTACTGTATATATTTTATATCTCTCCGCCTTTATTAGGCCTCTTCGATTAACTTTCCATTTATTATCAACATATAAAAATAAATTTTTATGTTTTGTTTATATGCGACCTTTCCTGATAGTAGGCGGTCCTAACTTGGAACCGAAGTTAATCAACATTGAGCCCGTTATATCGTATTTTACCTTTAAAGAATTTATAACTTTTTAAATTTAATGTTTTATGAAAGAATTTCTTTGATAGTCTCGTACTGTTTTCAAAGAAGAACTAACGTTTAGTTTTTTTAGTCTACGCAGTTGTTGACGTTCAGGACGTTCAACATGCGCTCTATCGTTACGATAGAGAGAGAGAGTGTTTCACGGTTTCACTTTGCAGTAAGAGTAAACCGATTCTGGCGTTTCGTTCATTCTTTCTTAGCTTAAATGGTTTAAATTTTAAATTAAAGGAACTTTTTATTTGGAAAACCTTTCAGTTTTTTCCTTTAGCAAATAACATGTTTTGACGATATATAATTGGGCTCTTCTCTCAGGTGCGAAATCAAGAGAGAAAGAGAGAGAGAGATAGAGACGGAGGGAGAGAGAGGAAAAAAAAAACGTTTCGTTCAAGCGGGTAACGTTGTTCTCGTTTTACTCTCCTCCCTAGTCGCTGCAGGGGAAGAAGGTAAAACGTTTCTAGGGTTTTATTCTTGTTCCCAGACTATGTGCGGTGAGAGATTGTAAACGTAGTTTATTTGATCTAGTGTTTAGTCTCTTTCCCAGCCACTGAATTCTTTACCTTTATATATGTTTTCTGTTGCATTATACGACTGTTTTCGCAATTACTACCTTTTGAAGGGTAGGATTGCGTGTTTCAGGTAGAAATCAGTAAAAGTCTCGATTTCAGTGAAATAAGTGCAAAACAGAAAATCAAAGTGATAAAGTGATATGCGCAAAGTGTTACAGTGTTGCGTCCGAGGGTTCGTCTGTTCGTGCCTGTCGTTCACCTAGTCCGGGACCTCTTGCAAGCTCCCAAGCCCAGGGGAGAAGTAATGTCGAACGACTTATGGGTTCCTCAGGCCTTGATCAACGAACAGACGTTTTTCCCTCCGTGGTTTCGGGCGTATCTACCAAGATCGCCCCACCCACACAAAGACGAGAGAGCCCATTTACTTCTCGTCTGCGGAAGAGGTTTCTCGTAAGAAACCATGGACCACATCTCGCAGCTTTTTAAGTGCAAGTCGGTCCCTTCCGCGCAAGTCCAACGGCCCAGGTGTAGCCACTGGGTCAGTTCGGACTCGATGCAGTCATCCGACGACTGCACACCTCCCAAGAGAGGCAAGGTGGTACCGCAACAGGCAGTAACTCCGTCTGTTGCCGCACCCGCTGTTTAGACCCTCAGTCACAACGGACAGTAGCTCCGTCTGTTGCCGCTTTTGTAGACCCTAAGTGGTCTTTACTGCAGTCTATGCAGACTCAATTAGCTGCGGTTATGCAGGAGTTTCGTGCGGAGAAGGTTAACGCTGCACCCGTTAGCCTACAACCTGCCACGGTTGTGCGCCCAGCTCACGCTGAGGCTGCCTGCTCCCACACTCCGGCTGCGGAGAGGTTGGCGCTGCACCCGTTAGCCTACAACCTGCCACGGTTGTGCGCCCAGCAGACGCTGAGGCTACCTGCTCCCACACTCCGGCTGTGAGAGCTTCTCCACCCATGCGCAGTCGACCCTGCCAGACGCATGCTGACTCCCACAGACGCACGGAGCACTCCGTTGCCGTGCGTGAGCTACCACAACAACAGGAGGGTGGAGCTAGGCTGCCGTGTTTTGACACGGTGCGTCAGCCTCCGCAACCCACGGTGGTTACCGCCACTCGCCCGCAGCAGACTAGTCAGTCAGGAGTTGAGGCTTCCCCACACAGCTTTGGTTGTTGCCAGCTCACAGACTGTCAAGCAGTTACATGACGTTGCCTTCTGGTCTGCTACTAATGCACCAGTGCTGTATGTCCTCACGCACCTGTTGTGGTTGACAGTTCAGTTTTTTGACAGTTCACAGACTGTCAGGCAGTTACATAACGTTGCCTTCTGGTCTGCTGCTAATGCACCAGTGCTGTATGTCCTCACGCACCTGTTGTGGTTGACAGTTCAGTTTTTGACAGTTCACAGACTGTCAAGCAGTTACATAACGTTGCCTTCTGGTCTGCTGCTTATGCACCAGTGAGACCCTCACTGAGATAACCTAGCTTTTCTCGGACAAGGTTCCTGTAGATGAGAAAGTGCTGTTCTCCCTCCTACTGATATTCCTTTGAGGACTCTGTCATTTGAAGAGGAGCCTTAAGCTGTTTAGCCTCCTATGGACTTTAATTAAAGCATAACAAGGCTTCCAGGGATGGTAAATGGTTCCGCTTCAGTCGCTAACCCCGTCTGTTGCCACACCTGCTCCCGTAGACCCTAATGGGCTTTGCTGCAAGACATGCAGTCCAAGCTTGTGTCCTTGATAGAGGATTTTTTACGGAGAAGAACCTTCTGGCCAACAACCTTCCTACCGGTTGGTTGTGCGCCCTGTTGACGCTGAGGTATCCTACTCGCGTCCGCCAGTTGAGGTGGTTCCTCCACCGATGCGACCCAGTGTGGGTTGCCAGTCGCACGTTGACGTTAAGCAACGCTCGGAGGTGGTTGTTGACGTTCAGTGTGTCACTAGGAAGACGTTCAACAACCAGCAGAGGTGACTTGTTGTGACGCGGTGCGTCAACCTCAGCAACCCGGTAGGGTGTTGACTGCACAACCCAGACAGTCTAGACAGTTTCGGGTTGACGCTGTACTTCCTCGCGTCCCCATGGTTGACAGTTCACAGACTGTGCAGCAGTACCATGATTTTGCGTCCGGCTCCGTCACGCATCCACCAGTGCGACCGGATTCAGCGAGTCAGACGTTGCCCACTCCGTTGCCGTTTCCTCATCAGTTTCGGATGAGGAACCCTCTGATGAGGACGTTGCTGAACAAGACGATCAACCCCCAGCCCTGCTATCCATCCAGAAGATGCTGAAGAAGGAACGCTGCCCTGTCAGGCTGTGGATGAGTCTGGTAAGGACACTGTCATCCGTGGTTCAATTTGTGTCACTTGGAAGACTACACCTCCGTCCTCTTCTGTATCATCTAGCTTTTCACTGGAAAAAGGACAAGACGCTAGAAGCGGTCTCGATCCCGGTTTCCGGAAAGATAAAGTCTGGTCTGACTTGGTGAAAGGACTTTATCAACCTTAGAAAGGGTCTTCCCCTTACTGTTCAGACTCCCAACCACGTTCTCTTCTCGGACGCATCGGACGTAGGCTGGGGTGCGACATTAGGCGGTAGGGAATGCTCGGGATTATGGAACTCGAGTCAAAGGACATTGCATTTCAACTGCAAGAAGCTACTGGCAGTACGTCTGACCTGGAAAAGCTTCAGGTCTCTCCTTCAAGGCAAAGTGGTGGAGGTGAACTTGGACAACACCCGGCTTTGACGTACATCTCCAAGCAAGGAGGGACCTACTCTTTGACATGGTACGAGATCGCAAGGGACCTCCTCACCTGGTCAACAGGTCTAGACTTTTCACTAGTAACGAGGTTCATCCAAGGCAACTTGAATGTCATAGCAGATTGTCTCAGTAGGAAGGGACAAATAATTCCAACAGATTGGACCCTCCACAAGGATGTATGCAAGAGACTTTGGGCCTCCTGGGGCCAGCCAACCATAGATCTCTTCGCAACCTCGATGACCAAGAGGCTCCCAATAGTTTGCTCACCTATCCCGGACCCAGCAGTAGTCTATATAGATGCCTTTCTACTAGATTGGTCACATCTAGATCTATATGCATTCCCTCCGTTCAAGATTGTCAACAAGGTACTGCAGAAGTTCGCCTCTCACGAAGGGACAAGGTTGACGCTAGTTGCTTCCCTCTGGTCCGCGAGAGAATAACTCACCGAGGTACTTCGATGGCTAGTAGACGTTCCCAGAACACTTCCCCTAAGGGTGGACCTTCTACGTCAGCCACGCGTAATGAAGGTACACCAAGGCCTCCACGCTCTTCGTCTGACTGCCTTCAGACTATCGAAAGACTCTCGAGAGCTAGAGGCTTTTCGAAGGAGGCAACCAGAGCGTTTGCTAGAGCAAGGAGAACATCCACCCTTAGAATCTACCAATCGAAGTGGGAAATCTTCCGAAACTGGTGCAAGTCAGTATCCGTATCCTCGACCAGTACCTCTGTAACTCAAATAGCTGACTTTCTCTTATATCTGAGGAAAGAACGATCTCTTTCAGCTCCCACTTTCAAGGGTTACAGAAGCATGTTGGCATCAGTCTTCCGTCACAGAGGCTTAGATCTTTCCAACAATAAAGATCTACAAGACCTCCTTAAGTCTTTTGAGACCACGAAGGAGCGTCGGTTGGTTACACCTGGTTGGAATTTAGACGTGGTACTAAGATTCCTTATGTCAGACAGGTTCGAACCGCTTCAATCAGCCTCCCTGAAAGATCTCACCTTTAAGACTCTTTTCCTGATATGCTTAACCACAGCTAAAAGAGTCAGTGAGATTCATGCCTTCAGCAAGAACATCGGATTCTCATCCGAAACGGCTACATGTTCTACAACTTGGTTTTCTAGCCAAACACGAGCTGCCTTCTCGGCCTTGACCAATATCGTTCGATATTCCAAACTTATCGTATGGTTGGAAATGAACTAGAAAGAGTATTATGTCCTGTAAGAGCTCTTAAGTTCTTTTTAAAATCCTTTACGAGGCCCGTCTGAAGCTTTATGGTGTTCAGTTAAGAATCCATCTTTGCCTATGTCAGAGAATTCTTTATCCTATTTTATCAGACTGTTAATACGAGAAGCTCATTCCCATCTGAATGAGGAAGACCAAGCTTTGCTGAAGGTAAGGACACACGAAGTTAGAGCTGTCGCAACTTCCGTGGCCTTTAAACAAAATAGATCTCTGCAAAGTATATTCGACGCAACCTATTGGAAAAGCAAATCAGTGTTCGCGTCTTTTATCTTAAGAATGTCCAGTCTCTTTACGAGAACTGCTACACTCTGGGACCATTCGTAGCAACGAGTGCAGTAGTGGTGAGGGCTCCACCACTACAATTCCCTAATTCCATAACCTTTTTAATCTTTCTCTTGAAATGTTTTATTATTGTTTTTGGGTTGTCCGGAAGGCTAAGAAGCCTTTCGCATCCTACTTGATTTGGCGGGTGGTCAAAGTCATTTCTTGAGAAGCGCCTAGATTAGAGGTTTTGATGAGGACCTTTAGTATGGGTTGCAACCCTTCATACTTCAGCTCCTAGGAGTCGCTCAGCATCCTATGAGGATCGCGAGGCTCAGTAAGGAAGACGTACTTAAAAAGGCAGAGTAATTGTTCAAGTCGACTTCCTTACCAGGTACTTATTTATTTTATGTTTGTTATTTTGAATAACTGCTAAAATGAAATACGGAATACTTAGCTCATAATAATGTCAACATGTAATGCTGGTCTCTACCCACCCCCCTGGGTGTGAATCAGCTATATGATCATCGGGTAAGTTTAATATTGAAAAATGTTATTTTCATTAGTAAAATAAATTTTTGAATATACTTACCCGATGATCATAAATTAAAGGACCCACCCATCCTCCCCAATAGAGACCCAGTGGACAGAGGAGAAAATTGGTTCTGTGTTGACATCGAGTACTTGAGTACCTACTTGACAGATGGCGCTGTTGATGTACACCCCCACCTGTATAGCGATCGCTGGCGTATTCCGCCCGTAGGTTTTTCTGTCGGGCAGCAGAGCTGACAGCTATATGATCATCGGGTAAGTAGGCTATATTCAAAAATTTATTTTACTAATGAAAATAACATTTTGATTATAAAATAAATTTTTGAATATACTTACCCGGTGAATATATAAATTAAAGGTGCCCCCTTCCTCCCCGATAGAGACACAGCGGGATGAGAAGAACTGGAGCTGTTTACATGTATATGCGGTATCTGGCCGATAGTTGGCGCTGGTGGGCACACCCGCTACCTTCATGGCGATCGCTCGCAAGTTTTTGAATTCTGTCGAGCCGTCGGAGACGTCAGCTATTATATATTCACCGGGTAAGTATATTCAAAAATTTATTTTATAATCAAAATATCATGTTTCAAGACATATCCTCTTGAGTAATGATTTAAGAATAAATGCTGAGGAGGATTCCATTTTATTCCTGTTTCAAGACATGATATAGGATTTTTTAGGTATCTAGTGACTAGGACAGTATTTTAAGCAATGTAACTTTGTATGGATTTTTGTGTGCTTTGAAATGTGAAATATTTTGTTACTCGATTTGTTGATACCAGTTGTTGGGGAGACCTCTAGTGTTTTACCACAATGACATGACGTCTTAACACAGGGTTTTGTAAGGCCTAAGACATGATAACTGCCAGTATTGTCCTTGTATCTCCTTAGCCATGAGCGCTCCATTATCAGGACGCAAGTGTCCAAGTTCAGCCTTAGCAGTGCATGATCAGATATCGAAAAGCTTGCATTTAGGGAAACTAAGAACAATTATTTTAGAGCAAAAACAGCTACTTGAGTGCATGGTTACGAGAACTAGCATTTGTTCCAACACGGAGTACTTACCTTGAACTACTTTCTTAGGAGTATCTGGGATCTCCTCCCTAACTGACCAAGAATTTTGCATAGTTTCCCCTATCTCCGTTTTCCTTTGTCAGGTCCCTCCGTGGCGGATGGATACTCGCCCTAAGGCTACCCGAGGTCAGCGTGCGAGAGCATGCTGCTAGGTCTGAGTCGTCAGTAAGCATCTGGTTGCGGCGTAGATTACATCTCGCCACTCTCTCTCACATCCCGTCCGACCCGCCATTGTGTTCCACGTGTTCCCTTTGTGCTTTCCCATCCTTTCCTTGTGTTCTTGTGTCGCTTGTGTGTTCGTGTATTCCCTTATGGAATCTCAACATCGTTGTGCCGAGAACTAGCATATTCATTTGATGGTCCAAGTAGACCTCGTATCTAACCTGAGTAACAAGTGCATCTTATCAACACATGGATTAGCTCAGCCTATAGAATTTTAGAAGTGATTATATCCCTATATAGAAGTTATTTGCTTAAAGGCTAATTTGGTTTTTGATTTGCATAGATGTATAATGTTTAAGTGATTTTTATATGCCACACATGTGAACAGTTTATTCCTAGTGCTAGTAGATTGTATCCTTAAATCCAAGAACTGTAAAGCAAAGGTAGTTGTCAGTCAAAACTGTTTGCCTTTTTCACCATATACAATGTGTATCTATTCTAATAGTGCTGTAATTTTATCTATCTTGTTGAACCCTTTAAGCACCAATGGACTAATTTTTTACTTCCTTATTTTTGTACTCCCTTCAACATCATTGAATGTCTTTTCTGTTCAGTTATTACCATTTTTTTAGTATTTACTTGTGTGAAAATTTTACAAAATATGTAACATTATATATCAATAGAATGGAAGTTTGTTGTTTTACAATAAAGATTTGTTCCGTAATCGAAATACAAACCACGCTATTGGGTTTACCTTTTAGCATAGCTGAAATGACGAGCCAATTGTTTTTAACGAGGGTTAATTACCCCCGCGCTAGTTAGCGGGGGTTAGGGGAAGGGTAGCTTGCTACCCCTCCCCCCCCACACACACCAGTGATTTGCTTCACTTCACTTTTGGCTCGGCGATGAACAGACGTGTCTGTCCATCGTCCTCGTTGACAGCCTTTAATCTTTTTTCTGCTTTTTCTCTACAGCTTTTGTGTGTGTTTGAAGTTGACTACCTTTGTCTTTGCTATGCGTACGTGGCCTGGTATTGCCGGCCGCCCTTGTGGTACCTTTATGTCGGCCACGGATACGGATCCTCACACACTTTGCCTGCAGTGTCGAGGCCGACGGTGTGACCAGGAAAACATGTGTAGTGAGTGTAGGAAGTGGTCTGCTTCCCAGTGGGAGAGGTTTGGCCGCCGGCGTAAGAAGAAGTCCAAGAGAGACCGTTCTCCTTCTGGGGTTGCCTTGAAGGAGGAAGGTTCTCGGGACTCTTCTTTCGTCACCCAAACCTCCTCCGAAGCTCCCCCTCATTCGGCTCCTAAGGAGAGTCGGCCGAGTGGTAGCGCAGGCCCTAGTTCTGTTTCCTGACCTTGGGTGGGGGGAGAGGGCGTCGCCTCCCATAGCGGGGCGGTTCCCCCTCCTCCTCTGGGTGAGGTTATTGATAATTCATTGTCTAATGATGATCTTTTACAGATTTGGGCTTCCCTGGGGATTAAGGGCTTGCCCTCCAGGGTTGCCCTGATTGACCTTGTCTCGTTGGGGGCCGCCGTTAAGCAGTCGCCGGCAGTAGCAGGGGTAGACCCTCTGTCTATCGTCGACGTCGTGGTGGTAGAGGCCTCCGACGGGGCGGGACAATCCTCTGCAGGTGCAGTTGAGGAGGTTGGTGCTGACGGCTCTCCTCCCCCTTCCGTACATCCTTCGAAGGGGGAAGGGAGTCTTACGGGCTCGTCTGCTGTCCAGCTTCCCTCTAAGGCAGTGTTTCCCAACCCTGGGGTAAATTACCCCAGTGGGGTAATGGACCCGTATTTTTGGGGTAATCAAGATGTTCTGAAATTGAGCTATTCACATTCCCATAATTTTTGCCATAACTCATCCACAAAATCTGTAATAATTATTTTATAGGAAAACTCAATGATAGCAGGCTACATGATCCATACAGTTCATCAGGTGGCTGCAAAAAAACATCCGATGTTACCGGATTAAATCAATGCAAAGAGAGTAGCAATGGGGTAATTGACTAGTTGGAAATAAAATTTTGGGGTAATCATTTAAAAAAGGTTGGGAAGCACTGCTCTAAGGGGAGTGCCTTGACTGAGACTCCCCTTCGGAGGACTGATGGTCCTGATGATCTGCCCTGTGGCCGCCTTCGCCGTAAGGCTCACCGTCCGCTGCGTCGTAAGGGCCTCCCATCCCCTTATAAGGGTGTTAAGAGGCGCCTTTTTGGATCTTCTTCTTCCGAAGGGGACTCTCCTCGTCGTATTCAGCCTACAGCTCCAGCTCCTTTGGACCTCTCTGGGGACTGGTCTCCTACTCCGGCTAGAACTTCACCTTCTGGGGACCTCGTCACCCAACGGGCAACGGTCCCTTCGGGGAAAAGGGATTCTTCCCTTTCACATGCAGCGTTAGCGCACAGGCGCTCTCCTGCTCGTCAATGCTCTCCTGCTCGTCAGCGCTCGCCTGTTCGCCGGCGCTCTCCTGATGTTCGCCCTCCTCGCCAGCGCTCTCCTGAGGACATCCTCCATCCTGTGGTTCCTGAAGAGCACTCAGCGCGCCAGCGTTCCCCTGCTCGCCCTTCTGCAGTGTTAGCGCACAGGCGCTCTCCTGCTCGTCAGTGCTCTCCTGCTCGTCAGCACTCTTCTGATCGTCAGCGCTCTTCTGAGGATCATCGCCCTCTTGCTCGCTAGCGCTCCCCTGTGGTCTCTGAACATCCTGCAGTCCCTGTTGGGCACCCTGCGCTCCATCAGTCTCCTGAGCTCTCTCGCGATCCTCATCTTGTTTCTACTCAACATCGTCCGCGTTCTCCAGCGTGTGTTTCCAAAGCACATGTTCTCCCACGCGCCTACGCTCTTCCTGTTCCGATTCGTGAACGCGCCGCGCCAACTGTTCCTTCACAGGATTTCACGCGTCGCCCTCTTGCTCGCCAGCGATCACCTGCTCACCACCGTTCACAGACGATCCTACAATCGCCTGCTCGTCAGCGTTCTCCTACGCGTCAACGATCACCTGATCATCGGCGATCTCCGGACTGAGCGCGTGACTTACAGCCTGCGCGCACGTGGTCTCCAACGCGTCGTCGGCCAGAGATTCTGGAAGGAAATGGTTCGCCCTCTGCTAGCTCGCCCTCGCGCGATTATTCTCCTACGCGCTATCGCTCGCCAACGCGTCACCATGCGACAGCGCGCCATCGCTCGCCTGTGTGCCAGCGTTCACCAGCTCACCACCGATCGCCTGCTCGCAATCGCTCTCCCTCGCGCTACAGGTCTCCTGACCTACGTCGCCAGCGATCTTCGGAGCGTTCTCACTCGCCCACGCGGCAACGCGTTCCCTCGCCATCGCGCCAACGTATTCGTTCGCCGGCTCGCCCACGCGCTCGTTCGCCTGTACGCCCTCGCGACCATCGTTCGCGGCGAATTTCGCAGCCAGTGATAGCAGCAGGAACGCGTGTTCACAGACAGCGCTCTGGATCGCCTCCATCTAAACGCAGGACTGTTGTGCAGGATAGGGAAGACACTGCAGAGAGGTTAGTGTGTCTTTCTTCCCCCCCTTCTTTTCAGGCAGGTCCAGTGGTGTCCACTCTGAATGATCGCCTGATCCCTTTCCCTCCAGCGAGGATTTCGAACTCTGTGTCCGTGGAGCAACAGACTTGGTTTGGTCCTCTGATGCGGGCGTTAGTGAGGGTAATGAAACCAGCACTCGCCGATCAGGGCAACAAACCAACGGCTGCCTCTCCTATGCTGAAGAGAAAGAGAGGAGTGGACTTCGTGGTGACTTCCCTCAGGGCGAAGTTGGCCTCTTCTCCTGCTCGAGCGTTTTCTCCTTCTCCCGTGGACGAGGCTTTTCCGTCCTCGGGTGAGTCCAGTGAAGCGGTAGTCTTCCCCTCGGCACCAAGGGGGGAGCCTTCTCTTCATGAAGGAGAGTCGTCTCGTGCGGAAGTGGCTCTTCGAACCTCTTTGTTGGGATCCTGTATCCCTCCCAGGAGGGAATCTAAGGACTCTAAGACCATCCCGAAATCTTCTTCGAGGATTCGCCAGGAACCCGCGGCTCCCCGGGGGAACGTCCACGCTTCACCCCAGGAAGAGATTCCGGGGACAGGAGACTTAGCTGCCAGCCCGCAGGGAAGAGATCAGCAGGAATCCGAACATGCCTTCTGGCAGGTCCTGAGCCTGATGAGGCAACTCAACGGGCTTATGGACCCCGTGATCGCCCCCCGTGAAGGCAGGGACACTATCTTGGACGAAGTGTTTGACGTTCAGAAGGCCCCTAAGTCCAGTGCGGCTCTGCCCTGGTCTCGGGGTCTGAAGAGTGCCAGAGCCAGGGCCAACGCCCTGCTTGTGATTCTTGCCTCCTCCAGTCGTTCCTCTCCTGGGAACAAACTCATCCCTCCTCCTCGTCTTCAGCAGAGGAGGTATTTTGAGATCTTGGGTGAGTCCAGTCTCACTCTTCCTCTCCATCACTCCGTGGAGGAGCTGGCGAAGGGAGTTCCCCTTGAGAAGCTCTCTGCCCGGCAGGTGTCGTTCTCGGCGGCAGAGATCCTGAGCCATGAAAAGGTCGCGAAGTGTGCCATGCAGGCCACTTCGTGGCTGGATTTTTGGCTAGGAACTCTTGGCATCCTATTGCGCTCCGAGGACTTGTCTAAGGAGACCAATAGGAAGGCCCTGGAGACCTTCTTACTCTCGGGCACCAGCTCCATCAAGTTTTTGGCACACCAGGTCACCACCCTGTGGGCCAACTCGGTGTTGAAGCGGCGCGATGCTGTGACCGAGAGATTCCATCCGAAGGTCCCCGCCGTGGATGTGTGTAGGCTCAGACATGCTTCCCTTCTTGGGGAGAATCTGTTCGAGCCACAGGACATGGAGCAAACGGCTGAGAGGTGAAGGAAATCCAGCACGGACTCCCTCCTCCATAGGGCCCTTACAGCTCGGCTCTATAAGCCTCCAGCTCCGCCGCAACAGCAGCAGCAGCCTCGTAAGGCTCTGAAGCAGGCACCGGCAGTTAAGAAGGTGGTGTCTAAGCCCCAGCCCTTTCCAGCCAAGGTCAAGAGGGGCGGCAAGTCCTCCAGGGGAGGCAAGACTCCTAGGGGTAGCGGCCGCGGCCGCAAGCCCTACGGGTGGCAGTCCCCCTGCGTGTCCACCTGTGGGGGGATGCCTTCAGCATTGCGTCCGCAGGTGGCAGCAACACGGGGCCGATGCTTGGATGGTCTCAGTGATCGACCAAGGTTATTGCGTCCCGTTCACAACATCTCAACCTCCCCTGACAGCGAATCCAGTGTCGTTGAGCTCCTATGCCATGGGGTAGGTAAAGGGGCTGGACCTTCGGGCCGAAGTCGAGACCATGCTAAAGAAGGGTGCTCTCCAGGAGGTCGTCGACGGCTCCCCAGGCTTCTTCAGTCAACTCTTTCTTGTAAAGAAGGCATCTGGAGGCTGGAGACCTGTCATCGACCTCTCGGCTCTAAACGGGTTTGTCAAGCAAACCCGGTTCAGCATGGAGACAGCAGACACTGTCAGACTTGCGGTGAGACCACAAGACTTCATGTGCACACTGGATCTAAAGGACACGTACTTCCAGATCCCAATCCATCCGTCTTCCAGGAAGTACCTGAGATTCTGCCTAGACAACAAGATCTACCAGTTCAAGGTGCTGTGTTTCAGTCTCTCCACAGCTCTTCAGGTGTTCACCAGAGTGTTCACCCTGATTTCATCTTGGGTGCACAGGAACGGCATTCGTCTCCTTCGTTATCTGGACGATTGGCTGATCCTAGCAGACTCAGAGTCGACCCTTCTTCGGCACCGAGACAGGGTTCTGGGTCTTTGCCAGGATCTGGGGATCGTGGTAAACCTCGAGAAGTCCTCTCTGCAGCCGTCCCAACGACTGGTTTATCTAGGCATGCTGATAGACACCAATCTCCACAAAGCCTTTCCATCAGACGACCGGATAGCAAGGCTGAGGAGGGTGCCGGAACCCTTCCTCAGGCGAGAAGAGCTCCCCGCCCAATCGTGGTTGCGTCTGTTAGGTCACCTATCCTCCCTGGCTCGTCTGGTTCCAAACAGCCGCCTCAGGATGAGATCCCTACAGTGGCGGCTCAAGTACCGGTGGAATCATGGATCCGATTCTCCGGACATTCTGATCCCGATGGGGTCTTTGGAACAGACGGACTTGCGGTGGTGGCTGGTCGACGAGAACCTGCGGAAGGGAGCGAGTCTTCTCGTCCTCCCCCCGGAATTGACTTTTTTTCGGACGCGTCAAAAGAAGGGTGTGGGGCGCACGTTCTGAACCAGAGGGCCTCAGACCTTTGGTCAGAATCAGAAAAGTACCTCCACATCAACCTGCTAGAATTGAAGGCCGTCTTTCTGGCTCTTCAGCAGTTCCAACGGCCCCTGGCGGGTTACTCCGTGGTGGTGATGAGCGACAACACCACGGTAGTGGCTTATATCAACAAGCAGGGAGGCACTTTTTCGCAGCAGCTATCCCATCTTGCAGTAGAGATTCTGAGGTGGACCGAAATCCACTCGATAACACTATCAGCTCGCTTCATTCCTGGCAAGAGGAATGTGCTTCTCAGACAACCCCACTCCGGTGTCCCTCACAAGGCCGTGGCCTCGCTTCGGCTTCACGTCTGGAGACTATCCAGGGTCTCCTCACGGAGAGAGGCTTTTCGCAACAGGTTGCGGAGAGAATGTCTCGGCACCTGCGAAGGTCCTTTGAGGGAGTCTACCAAGCGAAGTGGAGTGTCTTTTGTGGTTGGTGTCGTGGGAGGGGTATCTCTCCATTCGATGCCACTATTCCAGCAATAGCGGACTTCCTCGTTTATCTGCGGGAACTTCATGGTCTCTCGTACGACATCGCCCATTCAAGGGGATGGGGGGAGGTAACGTTTAGGTTCGTCCCTGAGTTTGTAGCCAAGACTCAGAATCCTGGAGTGTCGGATCCTCGGTGGGACTCTTTCAGGATAGCGAGTCTCCGTTCTGTAACAAGCGACCCAGACCAGCTGCTACTATGTCCAGTGAGGTGTCTGAGGCACTACTTGAAGAGAACGGCTGCAGTCCGTCCTCAAGTGCGAGCTTTGTTTGTAAGCACAGGCAGGACTAAGAGGAGGGTCACCAGGAACACCATCTCAGCTTGGATTCGAAGGGTTATCCACCATGCCTTGAATCCAGACCCTCCTCTGTCACGTCGCCCTAGGGCACACGATGTCAGGGGTGTTGCTACATCCCTGGCCTTCAAGAGAAACTTCTCTGTGACGCAGGTACTTCAAGCTGGGGTCTGGAAGCGTCAGACGACCTTCACAACCCACTACCTGCAAGACGTGACCCACAGGAGCCTCGATACGTTTTCTATCGGCCCTGTGGTGGCTGCACAACAGCTGGTCTAACCTCAAGCTCCTTTTTGGACAAGTATCAGTAGGTTGAGGGCGTTGTTACCCGGTCTTAGTCTGCGTGAATGAAAGAGTATGTCTGACCCTTACTTCTTTCTTCATTCTCCCCTCTCTTGGGGATGCAGCATCCTGGTCCTCGCATAGCTGACCTCGACCTCTGCAGGTAACCCATGCTTCTTTGTGCTCCTAGTATTAAGCTTAATACTGTTCCGTCCCCCATACCCTGATGAGGTGGTATTGGGAACGTCCTATCCTAGATTTCTATCTAAAGGTCTCAAGGTCAACTTCATAGGACGAGTCACACTTTCCTCCACACACTGCTTATGTAGGCCACTCGTTACTAGCGATGCTAGGAACTTGTGAGGTGCAGGGGCTCCTTTTCTCAAGTGCTCCTCACTGAGGGATTGAGCCCCCGGGCAAAGCCGAAGTCAGTAAGGCTGGGGACTTTCCACCCCTCCTAAGGAGTAAGTCACCCAATGTAAATAGCGTGGTTTGTATTTCGGTTACGGAACAAATGACAAATTCGAAGATAATTTGGATTTTTCCTAACCATACAAACCTTAGCTATTTACACATATTTGCCCACCATCCCTGGCCCCCAAGTCAAGTCTTACCTCTAAGTGAAGTGAAGTAAATCACCGGTGTGTGTGTGTGTGGGGGGGGGGGGGGTAGCAAGCTACCCTTCCCCTACCCCCCGCTAACTAGCGCGGGGATAATTAACCCTCGTTAAAAACTATTGGCTCGCCATTTCAGCTACGCTAAAAGGTAAACCAAATGTAAATAGCTAAGGTTTGTATGGTTAGGAAAAATACAAATTATCTTCGAATTTGTCATGTTTTTAAAGCCTTTTTTAAATGATTTTTGTGCCAAGATGAGTCAAGTAAAATGTTAAGAAAAAGGGCCTGGGGCATGGTGAGAGTTGGCACTCGAAAGGTTAATATATTTTTAGTATGCAGTGTTGTTCACATTTGTAATCCTCTGATCAATTCTTTCAGATTTTGTGATGTTCTTCCACACTTGCTGCCTGCATCTCATATTATTGGAAGTGTCTAAATCCATCTGAATAAAAGGTATTATTTCTGTTTCATTCTCAACTGTCAAGTTTGATCCGTCTATTGGTGTTAGTTTAACTTTCTCAAACTTTTACCATATATGATTTTTAGACAAAGTGTTTGATCTAAATTTTTCTTGGGAGCTATTTCCTGCACTCCAGTAGACCAATCGAGTTTTTCATTTGTAGAATATCTCTTTGATATCCCAAGTTCGATAACCTTGCTCACATGGCTTGTGTGTTGAATACACTGTCGGTGTGTTCAGGGCCTTTTAGATAATGTATAAACAAAGTTATTAGTGTTTGATATGTGAAAGTTATTTCTTTAGGGCGAATTGTTTTAAGTTTCCATATGATTGGTAACGTGCAATGCTTTTCAATAGTGTATAAAAATTATTGTCATTAATCTTTGCTTTAAAAACCTACAATACATGTAATTACAATGTTACAATTATTCACTTTTAAGTAAGTTGTTGATTCTATTACCTTGATATCTTAGATGCCATATGCCCCATTGCTGGTGTATGGTTGCTCCTATAAATTAATACAAGTACTTTATTTATATTTATAGTACAGTAAGGTAAAAACTGCTGAATATTGTGTCATGTGTGCAAGAGCCAAGTATCATGTTAAATTTAAGAGTGATATTTGTCAAGATTGATCCTAAGCACAGTGGTTTTTGTCTCGTTGTGAAAACCTGAAAGTTATCCTATGTGACATTTGATTATCATCCTCATCGAGGTCTTCCCTTTTAGGTGCCATTATTTTATAATGGACATAATTGACTGCTGAATTACAGGTTAAAATAGGGGAGTTGTAGAGGTACTTATTACTGCTCCTTTTAAGTACCCGTATTTAAATTGAACAGAGGTTTTACAATTTTTTGGAAAGTTATTATTAGCTGTTTCTCTCAAGACTGTGAAGATCATGGCCCTTTTCCTCTTCAATAGTATGCCCACGTCACTTTTGCCTTTGTGCCACCAAGTATTGATGTACCTGCTGATGTCGGTACCTATCAGCTCTGTCTCCTCTTCACATCCAGTTTGTGTACCAATTGAGTGTGTTCACATTTGGTGAAGGTGTCTTCTTATGTTATTATGTTGCCTTGCTGTAGGTGTTGGCTACATTTGATTCATTAAGTAACATCCCACGGTAACAGTAGCTTGACAGAGGGACTGTCCCCATTCTTCTTCAGTTGCTCACAGAACTCTTATTGGTGGGATGATCTTAACAGCATTTACACATTGTAAGCATAGTTGTTGATATGGTGAAAGTATAAGATAGAGATTGTAATCCTGAAAAGTGTAGATTTTATTGTCAAGTTCTCATCTCATACACTTTTATCAATTTTATGTCTCCTCTCCACTTGTTTGATGCTCATGTTGTATACATGATTGACTAATGGGTACTTTCCTTTTGGTCATGTGTAGGAGATGACTGTCAACATGTCTCTTGTAGAGATGCAGTGTGTGGTCTATAATTGGTGACACAGCACCACAACTAACACAGCATCCTGCACATACTTTGAGTTGTATATCCTGCTTTGTGTTTCCTGCCTACCTTAGGGAATTATCTTCGTACAACATGCAAAACTCTACAAGCAGCTCTCACTTTACTTGGTGTACGACAACAAAGTTTCAGTTTGTGTACGGGATTTGCCTATTTATCTTCATAACTTGGCAAGTATCTGTTTTGACATAAATGCTTCAGTGGTGATTTTGTAGGTGATATTTTCCCACAGAGGAGTGTCATATATTGGGCACCTTCATTATGATGAAATACCCCTGGAATGAAAATGGTACAAGATTTTCTAGTGATGTGCCATAGGGGTTGTGATGTTATCAGAGTTATGAGGTGATGCTGATTCTCAAGTATATATTAAGGTAAGCTATTTAGTGGCCGATTTCTTCGGGTTCAAAGCTAAGAATAATCTCTGTAGGAGGTTTGTAAATTGAATTGGTGTCTGTACAAGTCTCCACTTGCAAACCTGTATGCATCTTACTTTAAGGCCAGGCTTTTACAGTGAACCCTCGCTACTTCGCGGTTCGACCATCGCGGATTCACCACTTCGCGGGGTTTTCCCATAACCCATATATATATACATATCGCGGATTTTCCGGAAAATTCGAAAATACCGCGAAATCTGAAGACAACCAAATACGATATTTTGTTACCTGTAATTCCATTAAATTAGTAATATCTGCTCTTACTGATTGTTCATTGCATTACATATGATATATAATTCAGCACAGAAAGAAATAAAACACGAAAAGAGAATGTGATCATACGATAATTCAGTACGTAGTAAAATTAAATCGAACATGAAACGCAAATCAGATGCAGTCATACCATATTAGAATGGTGTGTACTGTAATGGATGTGCTTCTTTTCCATGAATCTTTTGTATGTATACGTACGTAGTACAGTACTGCATCCAATAATATTCTTTGTTGCAAAAATCACAATTCGAATACTGTAAGCGTACGAGAGAGAGAGAGAGAGAGAGAGAGAGAGAGAGAGAGAGAGAGAGAGAGGCGTAAAATAGCGTACGTAAATTTTTATTATTATTGTTATTATTATTATTATTGTTGTTGTTGTTAATAAAATTATTATTGTTATTATTATTAATCATTATTATTATTATTATTACTGTACAGTATTATTATCATTATTTATTATTATTACGGTATTGTACTTAATCTACGTACGTTCAGTGTGCGCGGGACATCTTCTATGAGTAACCAACGCACCATAGTACTGTATAAGACGGGTTGTGATTGGTTCAAGCGCTGATAGATGACGAATCAAAACTCAAGTTTTGTTATCTAGCCTGTGATTGGTGTTTTGCCCGCATCTTCTACCCGCAGCATCAAAGTTCTCGCGGGGCTGCATCGTTCACTTTCTCTTTCCGCGTATTGCTGAGTAGACGTTCTTAAGTTTGTGAAGTTTAATCTGTGCTGTGTGCGACTGTTTTAAGTTGAACTTTTTGTTGAACTTTCTGTTACAATGCCTCCCAAGCGTTCTGCTTCTAGTAAGGCTGGTAGTGAGCCTAAACGCCACCGAAGGATGATGACGATAGCTGAGAAGGTTACGCTTCTCGACATGTTAAAAGATGGTAGAAGTTACGCGGCCGCCGGCCGCCATTTTGGCATCAACGAATCCACCGTTCGCTACATCAAGAAGGACGAGGCGAACATTAGAAAGACTGCTGCAATCACCTTTAGCAGATCAGCGAAGCGAGTCGTTACAACGCGTAATAAAACGATCGTACGCATGGAAGGTGCTTTAGCTGTGTGGATTGCCGACTGTCGGAAGAAGAACATAGCGTTGGATACGAACACCATCCGAACAAAGGCTTTGAGCTTGTATGAGAATTTTGCGGCAAAGGAACCTCATGACGACGATGGCGACCATGCTGAAGAAGATGATGATGTAGATGATCCTCAACCAGGGACCTCCACTGATTCCCAGCGTCAGAAACAACGTTTTTCCGCCAGCAAAGGATGGTTCGCGAAGTTTCAGAAACGCTTCGCCCTGAAAAGCGTTTCCCTGCATGGGGAGTCTGCTTCCGCTGACACTGCCGCTGCTGAAACTTACGTGAACCAGACTTTCAAGAACATTATCGCTGAAGGTGGATACAAGCCGGAACAAGTGTTTAATATGGATGAAACCGGCTTGTTTTGGAAGAGAATGCCGTCGCGAACTTTCCTGTTCAAAGAGGAAGCCAAAGCCTCTGGCTTTAAGGCATTCAAAGATCGCGTTACCCTCGTGATGTGTGGCAATGCTGCTGGATTTTTGTTAAAGCCGGGGCTTATTTATAAGTCGAAAAATCCTCGCGCTTTGAAAAATAAAAATAAGAATCTCCTTCCCGTGTACTGGATGCATAATCAAAAAGCATGGATTACGAAGATGCTGACCTCCAACTGGTTCCACCAGTGTTTCATCCCGCAAGTCCATGAATATCTCTTAGAGAAGGGCTTGCCATTCAAGATCCTTCTCCTTATGGATAACGCTGGTGGACACGCAACTGACCTGTCGCGTGAGGGCGTTCAGGTTGAGTTCCTGCCACCCAACACCACGTCATTAATTCAACCGATGGACCAGGGGGTTATCAGGGCGTTCAAGGCCCTCTACACGAAGAATACCTTGGCGGACCTCGTTGCGTGTGTGGATGCTGCCCAAGATGACGAGGATGAAGATTTCAACTTGAAGGCGTACTGGCGGCAGTACACCATAGCCACGTGCCTGCAGAATATTCAAAAGGCACTTCAAGAGATGAAACCTGCAACCGTGAATGCGAGCTGGAAGAAGTTGTGGCCCGAGATTGTTTACGACGACAAGGGATTTACTCCGTCGGAAATCCAACACTCTGCAATACGGAAATCTGTGCAGTTGGCTGCCATAATTGGGGGTGACGGGTTTGGCGACATGACGACTGAAGACGTCGACGAGTTGTTGGACTGCCATTCCCAGCCCCTAACTGACGCAGACCTCGAAGACCTGACGAAATCGGCAAGTGAGGAAGAGAGTGAGGGTGCCCAGGAAGAGACCCAAGAAAATGTCGAAGAAACGGGCTTAACATTAGAACGGCTTGCCAAGTTCTGCAACCATATGAAGGAGGCGAAAGAAATGTTACAAGAGTGGGACGAGGATATGGTTCGCTCGATGCAATTCTCAAATAAGGTCGATGACATCATGACTCCCTACAGGATGCTCTTGGATCGAAAAAAGAAGCAGCGGCAACAACTTCCGATCACAATGTTCTTCAAGCCTCGCAAAAAAGAGCCAGTTCCTCCTGCTAGTACGCCTTCGGAAGAAATTGAAGAAGTTGAAGAGGTGTCCCAGGAAAAGGCACCTCCGTCTGAAGAGACGTAAAATACTATCATTGACTGCACAGTAGAACACATCATCAGCTTCATCATCATCATTTCTACTGTGCAGCAAATTCATCGCCATCGTCATTCAAGTTTTTCTTGAACTTCTTTCGTGGTGAGTACAGTAACAATCTTTATTTTTTACTTTAACCTGTTTTATAGTTTAGTAATGTACGTACTGTATGCATTAAGTTAAAGGGAAGGTTTTAAAAGTCTACATGTTGTAACCTATCATATTTTTTTTGTTTAAAATTTACATTCGTACGTAAAACAATCTCTCTCTCTCTCTCTCTCTCTCTCTCTCTCTCTCTCTCTCTCTCTCTCTCTCTCTCTCTCTCTCTCTCTCTCTCTCTCTCTCTCTCAAATTGTTTTCCTGCTTTGCTACGTACAAGTACTGTATAATTTATATTTGTAAGGTAACATATTTTGTAAATGCTTTTACTGTAAATACTGTATGTACTGTATCATTATTTATCACTATCATCATGCGCGTTAAATGCCTTGTTTGTTCTGAGCGTGGTTGTTTACTGAGCGTACACGCCGTCGTTTCAGGCGGCGTCATAAAGAAAAAGATTTCATTTGGAAGTCCTAAGAAAAATACGTAAACTAAAACATTGGTAATAAAAAAATCAACATACAGTACTGTATAATCAATATAATCGATGCAAAATCTAACCTATATATGTGTACTGTACACTAAATGAGTTTGTTTCTTCATTATGATCAGAGATGAACGTAAACAAAACATTGGTTGCCATTTTTTATCGTGCTTTTTAGGTGTTTAGGAAACACATGATATAAAATCGCCTTTAATATTTTTGCCTGTTTTAGTTTAGGGTGCTGTAGTACATGCATTAAGTGTTCTGTACATTAAAGGGTGGTTTGTTAACAGTACTACGTATAAGGGAAGGTTTTAAAAGTCCGAATATACATGTTAAATAAATAGGTAAATATGCTGTCACTACTTCGCGGATTTTCACCTATCGCGCCCGCGTCTGGAACCTATCTACCGCGATAAACGAGGGTTCACTGTAGTTATCATTCCATGCCAAGGCCAGTTAGTGTGTGCATGAGGTGCATTAATGTTGAAAATGTGTACATTTCCATCCTTAATGATAGTGGAAATGGTCACAGACAAAGTTTGGGGCTTGAACACTGTCACAATGACTCTGGTAACTCAACTTAGTTTTCAGGAGTACCGTAATGTATTGGTAGATTTTTTTTTAGTGTTATTTAGACCTGTTGTCTCACTTGTAAACATTCTTAGGTCACTCTTGGGCAGTGAGAGACTACTGCTTGTCACACTTTCAATATTTACATTACAAGCTCAGCCTTCACAACCATACTCTGAGAATATGTTTGCTAATGTCTCACGAACAGTTCCATTTCAACTGAGGCAGTTGAGGCTGTCGTAAATCAAGGCAGAGATGCCTCTTCAAACTTTAACACCTAAAGTTGTGTGTTCTATTATTTGGGGGATAGATGATGTATTGATTCTTTCTAAACCTTTGGTAAAAGTGTTTGAGAACTGTTGAATAGATTTTAGGTATTAAGTAAAACTGTGTCACAATCTCAAAAAGGTTCAGTCAGGATCTCTAAAGCATTTTAGCTTCATTAGACATATTTAGTCCAACTTATAATCTTCTAGAATGAGTTTATGGGAAGAATTTTACAGTGCCATTGACCTTTCCTCCTCCTCTAATCTCTGAAAGACGGGAAATAAATTCTACTGTCAATTTACCAAGTATATTGATCTAGTAATTTCTGGGGTATTGACTTGTTGAACATTTTAGGGTTGTCCATTATCTTGGTCAACTACCTTTCAATCTCTGGCTACATCACCTTGATATTTCTCTACTTGCCAGATAAATAAAGGAATATTAAATATCCTTCCTTCTATCCACTTGTGATTTAGAGTAAAGTACTATATATATCTACCTCAAGCTGAGGACACATTTGAGGTATTTGAAGTATCCCTGAGAAGCAATAGGTCATGATGTTTAAGGCTATTACTTCATTTCTTTGATTTTAAATGTAATGTGGATAATCCCCACCTCATTGATTTCATGTTGCAGGGTTCGCCATTAACTCTTGACAGAGGGATTAAACCTGAAAGACCATAACTATAGAAAACATTGGCTCATTTTATATTGCAATTTTTTTTTTTTTTTATATACCTGAGTGATTGGAGGCATTAGTCTCCACTTTTTCCGAGTGATATTTTTAATTTCTTTTACCATGTAGCACACGAGTTACTGGCAACATAGATTGGTAGTGATGGATTTTGAAGAGAAAGAGGAGATCTAGAATTAAGGTTTGGTATTGTGAATAATTTAGGAGGATTGTGAGAGAGAGACGACTGGAAAGGTTGAACTTGGAGATTGGACAGGGTAACAGAGTGAGAAACATCTGGTTGGGTATGAAAGAAATAGGTGTAGGGGAAATGGAGGAATTAGTGGGAAGAACCAGTGGATATGGTGTGTCAAAAATAGAAAAGTGGTGGAGGAACAGAGAGGTGGAAGAATCAGTTAAAAGAAAATCAAAGGCATTTAAGGACTGGAAAGAAAGACAGGCTCAGGGAGCAGAGGAACTGTACAGCGAAGAGGAAAAAGATTCTAGGAGGAAAGTAGGTATAGCTATTGGAAGAGCGGTAGACCTGTTGAATGAAAATCTAGGAACAAAGGAAGGAGAAAAGGATATCTACAAGGTTTCAAACTTGAGGAAAAAGTAAAGACAGGATTTAAGGCAACTGGTAGTCATCTGGGATAGAGATGGAAATATATTGCATAGGGATGGTGACATTAAGAGGAGATGGAGAGAATATGAGCAACTTAAAAATTGAAATGGTTTAGATACTGGCTACAGAGGAGGAAGAATGGATGCTGCATTTATTGAGAGCAATATGGTAAGAGGAAATAATGTCTAAAGACTGGGAGGAGAGTCTAATGTTATCTATATTTAAGCAGAAAGGTGTCATCATGGAATGTAGTAACTACAGGGGAATGAAACTAACAGAACATGGTTTGAAAGTTTTGGAGAGGGTAGTAGATGAGAGGTTGAGAGAGATTGTAAAGATTGGGAAAGAGCAGTATGACTTCATGATGGGGAGAGGTTCTTTGGATGCAATCTTTATAGTAAGGCAGTTACAGGAAAAGAGACTAGAGGGAAACCAAAAGCTCTTCTGTGCTTCGGTAGATTTAGAGAAGGCGCATGATAGAATACCAAGGGAAGTGATGTTTTGGTGCTTGAGGAAGAGAAAAGTCCCAGAGAAGTTGGTTAGAATGGTAAAGATGATATACAAAAGAACAAGGACAAAAGTGATAACAGCTGTTGGAGAAACAGAAACCTTTGAAGTTTGTGTTGGATTACATCGGGGGTCAGCATTAAGCCTGTTTTTATTTGTGTTGGTCTTAGGCTGGCTATACACTATCATGTACACCTGAACAGTTACGCCTGTCAGGTATATCTGATACCTGAGGAGCACACACACTCTTCATGTATACCTGTCAAGTTTGTCAGTTCGCCATGAATTCTCGAGAAGATGAGTTGTACTTTCTCTCCTTATTATCTGTAGTTATTGTGAAATGTAAAAACAGACGGAAGAAATGCAAACAATGGTTTAAGGAATGGCTGCAAAGAAGGAATAAATTTACCCATATCAATCTTCTTAATGAATTGAGACATGAACCATCTGATTATAACAATTTTCTGCGCATAAATGAATCAGTGTACAACGAGTTGCTGTTACTTATATCTCCATTGATTAAAGGAACTCAACTGTAAAATAAATCAAAATTACAAAGCTGTAACCAAAAAAATTTAAACTGTCCACATCAAATGATTGTTAATAACTGAGAGACCTGTTCAGGTACACCTGATGAAACCGCCACACACACATTTACTTGCCTGTCAGGCAGAACTTATTGAATTTTCATCAGTTGTCAGGTCGCCTGAGAGGCTAGTTTTTCCCGCCATACACTATCAGGTATACCTGACAGGCGTAACTGTTCAGGCGTACCTGTCAGGTGTACATGATAGTGTATGGCCGGCCTTAGATGTAAGTCAAGGGGACAAAAATGTAGAGTTGTGGGAGTTGCTATATGCAGATGATTTGGTGATTACTGCTGAAAATAAGGAAGAATTTCAGAGAAGGGTAGTAGAGTGGCAAGAGACTTTGGAAAATGGGTGGCTTGATGGTAAATGTTGATAAGACTGAAGCTATAGTGAGCAGCAAGGAAGGTGGGGACAGGAAAGTCATACACGAAAGTAGAGGAGCAGTTATAAAACAGGTGGAACAGTTTAGATACTTGGGATCTACTATAAATCAGGAGGGAGGATATGAGGCTGAAGTTGAGAATAGGAAAAAAGTAGCATGGGGAAAGTGGAGGGAGGTAGCAGGAGTGGTGTGTGATAAGAAAATACCAATCTAGGTAAAAGTCAAGATCTATAGCACAGTAAATAAGACCAATGTTAATGTATGGATCAGAAACTTGGGCTTTAAGATGAAAAGAGGAAGCAAAGCTTGAGAGAACAGAGATGAGAATGCTGTTGTGGATTATGGGAATATCACTTGAAAAATTGGAAAATGATGAAATAATGTGAATGGGAGGGCTAGTAAAGATTACAGAGATATAAGAGTGCCACGACTGAGATGGTGTGGGCACGTGTTGCTGATAGATGGTGGGGAGGGATTGGGAGGAACCTGGTAGGGTGAGAAGATAAAGGAGGAGTCAGAGAATTAGATGGCGAGATAAGGTGAAGGATGATATGGAGAGGAGAAGTTTGGTGGAAGAGGATGACTTTAATAGAAGGCATTGGAGAGGGCATAACAGGCAGCTGACCTCTTAATGAAGGGATAACGGAAGGGAAGATGAAGACACGAGTTACTTGCATCTATTGTATTTGTTGATTTATCATGGAAAGAACAAATTTGATCTAGCTAACAAACAAGATTCCTGTATTTCTTATGATCACTGTTAATTAGAAGGTCAGATATCCTGTTCATTCTCTTATCAGAAGTTGCATATATCAGCATCCCAATTCTGTCAGCCTTGATTACAAAAAGAAGCCTATCTCACTTAAAGTATGTACTCAAAAGAATTATAGGTTGATGGGGGTTGGTTTAAACAAATGATTTCTCAAAATCAAGGTATTTTTTATTATGAACATACCAATTTGCTATAAGTACTGTACTCTCTTCTCAACCCCTTACTCCTTCTAGTAACTTCGGACAATTTAAAGGAGTTAGTACTACCATGGATACTGAAGTACTGAGATGTATACCTGTTTAGGAGGGTGGCTACCTCCTCGTCATTTTTCGCCCCTTTTTGTGTGTTTGTAATTTGTGTGTGTGTTTGTTTGTGAACAGCTTCCTGGCCACAATTTCAATCGTAGAGTAATGAAACTTGCAAGGATTAACTGTTATGTAAAAATCAGGAAATGATTGAACTTTGGAAGGTCAAGGTCACAGTCCAGCAAAATTTCCAATTCAGTAATCAGCCATAAGTTTGGACATCAATGTAACAGATTTCAAACTTGGTTCATATTTGATTGTATGAAAATCCATGCCAATTAATACATGTTAAGGCCAAAGGTCATGGTTGAGAATTAAGCTTCTGCGGCAGAGGTCTGCACTCTACTGAATCCCCCTCTATTTTGAAATGGGAGTGGAGGGCTTAACCATTTAAGGCAATTGTAATTCATGGTTTGTACTATGAAATTTATTATGGTTAATTTTGTCTAGAACTGCAAATTTATGAAACAGAACTCTACACTGCACTGCTTTATTCAAAGACAATTGAGTGCTTTAATAGAATGTTATACTGTACCTTGCACTCATCATTTTATTTTTCAAGGCTGGATTGCTAGTTGATATTTTAAGATTTGAGGTTTAATTTTGTATTTACCCAATCACTAATGATAACTATAATAATACTAGACAGATTATACAGTAATTATCTTCATTCTTATTAGAAGCCTCTTTGCTGTATATAATATACTGTATTTTAATGCTATACAATGTAAGAAATTCTATTTAAATAGTGATATACTGTACTATATTTTGGTAGCATCATGGTATGGAACTAAATAAGAAACTTAATTCAGCAGCTGAGGAAAAAACATAGTGTTATAAGTTTTGAAAGTATGTTTATGCAAATACTTCTGTGTAAGTCAAAATCTTGTCTTTTCCAGAAAATAAAACCTGCCATAACCGCTGCAACAACTTGAGCAGAAACATGCTTTGGACGCAGTATGACTCAAGAGGATAGACAATCATGAACTTCAGACAGAAAATGGCATGGCTTTGCCTAGCATTTTACCTAGGTTCCTCATGCATCATTGTTTATTATTTTCTTGACATAGCAGATCAGTTTACTTTATTTTCTGTCGAGCATTCTAAGTTGCACAATTCTAGCGACAACACGATTCCTACGTGGCAGTTCTGGCATCACATAGGAGATATTCCATTTGTCTTTCTAATTTTACTGTTATCAATTCCGTACTTCCAAGTTTTCGCCGCGCTCTTTTATTGTACTTTACCGTCTGCGGATAGAAATGTAAATAAGTGCTTGATACCAATATTAGGGTGGATATTTTTGTTTCAGAAGGTCTTTTCTATTTTTAAGGACACTGAAAATAGAAACCATGGCGAGAGGGAGGCTTTAAGTGTTTCGTGATAGAGCTGAAATATAATTCCTTTACCGTATATTATTGGCGAATTTTAGCTTCTGTAGGAAGTTGGCAAGTGCAGCTATCTTTAATGCAAAGCACTCTGTTATCAATCAACAATGTGATATTCTTGTTTTTGATATTTAGATATCCGACTTTCCAAAGATTTGATGTCGACCGTTTTCATTCTTTGAATAGTTTTATAGATTGCAACAGCTTCTGATCATTTTTTAAGAGTAAGGTGATTAAGAGTAGCGTTTATGTTGATGAAAAAAAATGCCTGGTCAGTGTAGGTTTATCGATAGATTTTTTTTACTGAATGCTTATGTAAGTAGTGTCTGCATTACAGACCATTAAATTTTACTAATGCTTAGCACCTCGAAATGGGGAAATCATAAAAGCTATTCATTTCTACTATAGAAAAAGGAATCTTAAGTCATTCTTCCAGATAAGTTCCCTCTGTCCTTTTGGGTAGTCTCCATGTGTATATATTACATGTGTCACTGTTGAATAATTTTTTTGCGTTTCTAGCATGGTTATCCTTTACACCATTTGATAGTCATTTTAATAATTTAATTTTAGTATTAGCACTTGTGGTATAAGTACTTGATTATGCTGGGATTTAGAGCCTGATGTAGCCTAAAAAAGTAAAGGAATGTACTTATTCTGGTTATATGAACACCATTGCCATACTATATTCCAAACGTGTAGTCGGTTGTGCATAGCATGTGTGGTAACATTCGGTTGTGATGCATTTTCTCCTGACAGGGGATTTAGGGTATATTAAAGGCTTCATAGTTTATTTGTTATAACGTTGTTAGTGACTTTTTTGTCTTTGCTGAAATCAGGGATTGTTTTTGTCACTTATCCTGGTCAATTTAAATTTTTTCAAATCTGTTAATTAGTGCATTTATGAGAAAATGTTAGAAGCAGAGATTGTTTTTGTCATTCGTCCTGGTCGAATTACTTTTTTCAAAAAATGTTAGTTGTGTAGAAAGTTGATGGAAGAGTCAAAGAAGCCTTGCTTTTTGAGGTTATTGAATCAAAACTTGCATCCTCACAATTAAGTTTTTGAGGTGTTTGGGCGTGTGTTCTCCAAATTACGCATCATTAATGTGTTCGTTGTATTCTTTCATACACAGGATTTGGTACTGCACTTACCTTGCACTCATTTCTTTGGTTTGTTGAGTGTATTTGTATACTTGCACAAATGGGCATTGTGGGAATTACAAAACAATGAGTGGAGTCTTCATGTACAAAAGCGATTTAACCCTTTTTTTATGGAAAAGAATGTTTTATATACTACATAGCCTTTGTGTGTAGGGTGTAAATTAGGATATCTAGTAAAAGAGCCATGTTTGCCTTGGTCCATTGACTAGGTAGTAATGAATGCATTAAAATACTTCTTTCACAGCTTTTCCTAGAATAAATAGCTTGTGCTTTGCTTTGCAGGCAATAAATTCTTGAAATGCTTATAGTATGTGCTCTTGAGAGAAATTATTCAGAATAACCGGCAAGATATTATTTGGGGATAGTTTACGATTGAGTTAAAGGTTGCATATGACAAGTAGGACCTTTTAGATTTAGGTGTGAATGACGAAGACCTGTCAGAATCAGTCCCTTAGGGTTATAAGTGATTCAGGTGTGACTGTGTAATTTGACAGGCTGGGCAGTCTAGCTTAAAAGTGGCTTGAGAAATTGATGGAAGAGCATTTAAGTGAAACTCATTTCCCATTAGAATAAGTCCTTTTGAAATAAATTCTCAAGCTATTTAATCATGCATCCTTGAAAGTGTAACATTAATAGTGCAACTCTGTTTGGACTTTGATTTTGTGGTCCGTTTTATTTGGTGAGGGGAAGTGCTTGAACTACTGTTAGAATTTACGTATAGTTCGTGATTGCAGTTGACTACTGGATATAAAACAAAAGCCCGGTACTTTAAAAAGCTGTCAAAACAAACTATGGTACTTAACATTGGAATGTGTGAAGATGGAGCTTCGGACATGACGAAATAAATCCACGAATGATAAAAAAGGTCGAGAGCACCACAAAACAATTCCAAACTAACCAGTCCAAAAAGAAGGATGATGTTCAGAAGGCGCTCGCGTCGTGGCGCTGGTGGTTGGCTAGGGCCTTTGTATCGGCCCATCCCTTTGACGAAGGAATTAACTAAATGGAAGACAACCTGTGAATAGTGGATTTCACGCGCCTTTGCTTTATACACGACACCCAAAAGGTGCTCGCGCGAGGGTTGTAACCTCAGCATTCCATGCTTTTATCTTTCTCTGGTATAATTGGAAGGTTTTATCAGAAAAGATATATAAGAAGGACTCTTTTCACCGGGCGCCACAGGTCTCTCCCCAGAAATAGATTTTTCCTTCGTCAAAATCCCCTTATTTCACACTGGTTTCTAGTAAAATGACACCATTGGGATACTTGTACTCGCTGTGAGGGCGAAGATTACTCCTTACATTAGATCAGATCATTGAGAACCTTTAGACGAAGCAGTTGTTCAGACCAGGATACAATATTTTCTGTCTATAGATATACAGTACCTGACAAGAGGATCTCCATAATTGCAAATTCATATCCAAACAGCTTTTACTGAGGTTGGTTTGCATGAATAAGAGCTTTAGTTTTATCAGAGAAACTGAGTAATTGGCATTACATATTTTGCAAGTTATTAAATCTGGATCTGGGAAAAGATGAATTTGCTTTGAGTGCAATTAAAAGATTTTAGGATAAAAATGGAGTTGTGTTAAAGTACATATACAAGAGAGGGTCTATTAAGGTGTGAATGAGATTCTGAGGTAAAGAAGTATTTTCTCCATTTCTGTAGTGGGAGAGGCTGGCAAAAAAATGTGGTTGCACATTAACAACTACTTTGTACAGTACGTATATGGTTCTCCAATTGGACAAGACAATTTGAAAAGCTTTTAGCATTGCTTTCATCCTAGTGCTTGATCACATTCAAAATAGAAAATCACTGTACACTACTTACTGTATTTGCATTTTTTAAAAATGGGTTTTACTGTATTTGAACTGTATTCTTCTTGGTCCTTACGACTACTAAGCTAAACCAGATGGTTTTGTAGGAAGGTAGATGACCCTGAGATATGATCCAAAAACTCTTTTGGAGAATCTAGATTAACGCTCTTGCCCAAGTGTGCCTTTTAGCCATTCACGCATTAATAGAATACTGTAAGAGATTTTAGTTCATGGCTCGGTAATTATTTGCAATTTTGTATCTTCTATATTTTACTGTGATTGTTCTTCTCTCAGTCCTGCCGAGTGTTATGGCAAGGGCAATAATTTTTATGCTTAAATATAGCATTTGTAGCATATGATACTATGACTTCTTGTTGACGGGGAAGCTTTACCCAAGAGATAAACTCGGATTCTGTTGTCTATACAGCAGTAGAAACTTGAAAAGTCAGCATATCTTGCCTCTCTAGTCTTTAAGCATAAGCAAAATGGATGATAGAAGTGTTTAGTTTTGTATTCGTTTTGTATTGTTCATTGTTGTTTTCAATAGCATTTAGTTGTTTGTAACATTTGTTTGTAACATTAATAGATATCTGGAGGGCTGACCCTCGTTTGTTGACAACCGCATCAATCATTCAAATTCCTTATTTGTGGTCTTGAATATTATTCGGAAAAGATGAGTACTGTTAAGATACCAGCTTCACCTAGACCTTGAAATAGATTTATGAATCTGGATCATGTAACCCCTGTTGGGAGCTGGGAGTCCATTCAATATCCAATTGCAACTAGTGGAAAACTGCATTTTCAATACAAATTAAAAATAAGGAGAGGTTGGACATCAAGATAAAAGGAAGGAGGTATAGCAGAAGGCCAAAAATTGAGTACAGCCAGGGGCCAAAGGGGAAATGCAAAGACCTTAAAAAGGCTTATGGTGGACTGACAGTAGTACTTTCCCAAGAGGACTTGGACCCTTAGGCAACAATCCACTTCATATTTCTCAATTCTGTTGAGTTGTCATGCTTGTATTTACCTTATATCATTATTTAAATTTTTTTCAATTGCCAACCTATTTCAGCTTTAATACTATAGTATTTTCTTTTATTGGTTATTATTGAGATGTTTTTACCATTTAATACTAATTTATTTGTAGCTGATCGGCAATTTGTGGCATATTTTAATTCACTGACCCCTTTTGTATTTTAGTTTCGATGTGGATCAGTGGTTTTATTTTTTACGTACGTGATTGGATTAGACTTATGAATTTGGGCTAATTAATTTAGCCCAGTGCTGGACCTTGTATGGACATTCAGCCCCCAAGGGCATCTAGGGAAAGACCCTACAATTACACTAAAGAAAAAGTTAAGGGGATGGACAGGAATTATCAGTAGTATTACTTTTGCTTTCATTTCACTACTTGTTTAGCATTTTTGATCAGTTTCATGAGAATTTGACAATTTTATTAAAATTTTCATTTGTTTTTCCCCCTTTTTTTTATAATTCTGTATTCATTGCTGTTTCTTCAATAGTTTCCTCGGTGCAGTAACCTAGTACTGTATGGCATTTCCAGTTTTTTGTATTTTTTCTTTATCAATTTGTGGCAAATATGTCAAGTGCTTGTATCAGCTGTTACAGACGAGTGTCCCATTACCTCATCAGGGAGATGTGCCGTGTTGCTTTGCATATATCGTTGGATGTGTTTTCAAGAGTGTAAGATGGTACTGAGCAATGGGTCTTATGTCTTTACCTGCCTTGATGCATCTTTCGCCAGTCCCTAGGTTGGCAATAGTTACCTCAGATTCACTGTCTGACAGTTGGCTATCAGCCATGTCCATGTATTGCTTGCCTCATCTGCCGAATGGCCTGCTACTGTCCATACCTGCATGCTTGCTGCCTGGGTACCTTGTCATCTGCTCCGAGCATGGGTGTCAGGTCTCATGCCTGCACCATAGCTGCTTGTCTATTAACACCTTCCTGTCGGCCAGTTTTGGTTACTACTCTGCCAGATAATTCTATTCCTTCCTTTCCTTATGACCACCCTATCCACTCTTTACCCAATCTTCATCTCTTTGCTAGACACTCAGGCTTCAGAAAATGAAATTAATTTTAGGAAACATTCTTACTAAATTTTACAATCATTATTAATCTCATTAATCTTGCCTGTTGTGTTAATCTTGTCAGTAGCTGCCACTTTAGTTTATTGAACAAGGAAGCAAATGAAATTCTTGGATGATGAATACTTTAATTTTGCAGCCTGTTCAGGCTTTGAAGAGGTTTTTAGTTACCTTGCGGTAAATGCCTGTCGAAATCGCTTTCTCTGTGGATTTAGTGGATCCCACATCTTCAGCCATATCGCTGATCAAATTCACGCTGTTAACTATAGTCATGAGAAGCCTTAAGTATAGGGGGACATTGCTACTATTAGAGGATGGAGTTTGTTCAGCTAGGCATCATTAGTTTTTTGGCCTGTGAGATGGGACCTTCTTCAAGTAGCTGAAGTGGAAAGTGATGGCAACAGGAAAACCCTCTTTATGCCCAATTTTCATGGGTTTCAACGACTTGGAGGCTTTAACCCTCTGCACTAACCGTGGAAATTTTATAGACAACTGACTCTTGAGGGGATGCAGGGCTATGGACCTGGCCATGAACACTGAAGATTTTTCCACATATTTGCAATCCATTTCAGATGGGATTAACCATCAGCCAGAAATTGTGTTATGGGTAAAGGTTCATAATGCTAGACTTTCTCCTGGGCATTCGGCAGTCTTAGGCACGAGATCTTTTTTTTTTAACCAGGAAAGGTGAACAGCCCATTGCATTCTTCCTGGTGACTAGCGTTTAAAGAACTTGGCATACACAACACTACGAAGCTCAAGTTCTTATATAGGGATAGGAGGTGAAAGCTACTGAAGCTTAAGATTGTGTATTATGTAGATTTGGTCACTAACTTGCCAGTTTCCCATTTCTTTCAGTTTATATTTTGGAATAGTTAAATTATATTGTCCGCACTGAAGTGTCTTAGTTTCATTGGATATTTTTAAAGCATACATTTACAGCATAGTCCGTCCATCTTTTGGGTACCCTGTTTTTGTATGGGGCATCTACCCGTTTCCTAGTAATGTTGGTCATTTGAGTGGCTTCGCGAGTTTGGAATGTAAAGTAGTTAAGTAAAATCCCTGGCATAGTAGAGTTCATTATCAAATTGAGATGGTCATCCTTACGATGATTATCCAATTCATCCTTCTATTTTCATCTTTATAGAATCCCTGCAGAAAGTAAAAACTTTCAAACGAGACTGATGGATCAACATGGACAAGTTTTGATACTAAACTGATTTCAGTTAGCAGATCTGTTCATGAAATTCCTGCACTTTGGTTTGAGCCTAACTGTGCTCAGTGACTTGAAGGGAAATGCATTGTTCCATCCATGGTGTGTAGTATTTTTTGTTTGGTCTGTGTAAAACACTCTGAATCAGTATTTTTGGCAGTCTATCAAGTGACTAATGGCCAACAGGAGTTGCCTGCCTATTCTTTGATGAATGCAAGCTTACGCAACTCTTAACAGATGAGAATTTTCTATAGTAATATTTCCATAGGCTTCACAACTTTCATTTTTATGATGGTTTTCCTGTTGAAGAACATTGTGTGTGGCTGAACAATGGTAATTGATTTTTCAAGTAGGCAAGATGTTATCACTGCATCATAAACAATCTATACCCCAATCTCGACTAGAGTCATAGGAAACGCCTTCAGTCTGGTTAGGATATATTAAAGACTGACAGCATGACAGCAGAACTCGAAGCCTTTCCTCTTGACAAAACATTGGAGGAAATAGGCAATAATTCTCTCATTCTGCTGAACCTTTGGCAAGTTTGAGATGAGAGAGAGAGCCCTTGTATCAAGCAAGTTATTGTTCATCACATTGATTATTCATATAATCCTATTTGATTACCACCATGGGTACACTGGTTGTTTATCTTTACCACGTCCAATATTAAAACCTAACAAACTTCCTTAATTTCCAAGAGCAATTTTGGATCCATCTAACTTTTTTTTTTTTTTTTTTTTTTTGTGAAGGAAAGGATTTCTGCAGTAGATGGCTTGTGTTCTTACAAACCCATCTCTCAAAATACAGACCTTAACCAGCTGGTCTTGCAACTGCTTACTCAGTCTTCATGAAATAATGGATGGTTGCAAGAGTACTCTTTGTTTTTAACAGAACTTTGGGTTATATATATTCTGTATGTTATATATATTCTGTATATTTTAGACCATGAATAAGGCTTTTTATGATTGATGGACTTTGTTATAAACTGGTTTTGTTATAAAAAGTTAATTGCTTTAGAATAAAATGCTAACCGTATTCTGTTGGTTGTAAATTACTTCAACAGTTATGACACTCTTGTGATACAGTACTATGGTTTTTGTATTAGTCCCTTTTACTAATTTTTTTAATCCATATGATAAACAGGAACTACGCAGTAATTATGCACAAAATAACTATTTATCAGCAATGTTGGCTTTTTAGTAGTTTCAAAGCTGTTTCTTGAATAGGAAGAATATGTTGTCAGTCAAGAAAAAACTAATAGCTCTTAGGAGTTGCTTGAATTAAGGTAGAAAATTTATTTCTACATCAGTCCATAAAATTTCTATTGTAGAAATACCAATACCATAGTTGATTTTAATTTTTCAGATATTAAATAGCTCTAGTCAAAGCATCTTTTATGCTGGATTATTTTTTGTAATTTAGTTTTCTTAAATAGGTAGAGTCCAAAAATCTTGTGAATAGTGGTTAATTCTTTGCAAAATTGGTAGTAAACAATGAGTTTAAAATACACTTTAAATTGTTGATATTTTTTGCACCAAGACATTTTTAAGCTTAGATTTAAAAATTCTATTGCCATGCATGTTTGCAACTGGTTTTTATATTGTAATGATTTTAATGAAGTTCCTTAATTTTTGGTAATGTATGCAATGATTTTATAACGAAGATTAATTATATAAGCATATTTGAATTAAAATTTCACAATGATTTTCTTATTTTCTTTAAAGGTACTTAAGACACCTAAGGCTTGGTTACTAGTTTACTCCACAAAATACCAACCTCTTAAAATGAGGTCTTAAAGAGGGGGAAGCAGCAGTGATTGACAAAACAAACATTAGTTCTCAAGGCACTTTTTCTTGAGAAATAATACTTGAAAAAGAAAACCCAAAATTTAGTAAAACCTGCTTCTACATTTTAGGTGGCTGTTCAACACATTAAATCTATAACCTCAAATCAACCCAGAGGTACTTTTTAGACTTGGCATGGTAAAGGGTAAATAAGGAAAGAGCAAGTATAATTTTATCCAAGGTTTTTGATTATAGATTACACAAACTAGAAAAAAAAATTCAGAATCAAAATTTCAACATTACATTAATAACAATTATATTGAAATGTTACAATAATATTCTTCACAATAATTTCCCTTCAGTCATTAAACAAAAATTCTTTCTTGGGAAAAATTATATTTTAATTATAAAATAAATTTTTGAATATACTTACCCGGTGAATATATAGCTGCAACTCTGTTGCTCGACAGACAAACTCTACGGAAAAAACTCGCCAGCGATCGCTACACAGGTTGCGGGTGTGCCCAACAGCGCCATCTGTCGACCAGATACCCAGCTCTTATGGAAACAAAGACTCAATTTTCTCCTCGTCCCACTGCGTCTCTATTGGGGAGGAAGGGAGGGTCATTTAATTTATATATTCACCGGGTAAGTATATTCAAAAATTTATTTTATAATTAAAATATTTTTAAAAATTTAACTTAGCCGGTGAATATATAGCTGATTCACACCCAGGATGGTGGGTAGAGACCAGTAATATATGTTTACATTTTATGAGCTAAGTGTTTTTTATTTCATTTTAGAAGTTATCAAAATAACAAAAACAAAATAAATAGGTACCTGGTAAGGAAGTCGACTTGAACAATTACTCTGCCTTTTAAGTACGTCTTCCTTACGGAGCCTCGCGATCCTCTTAGGATGCTGATCGACCCCTAGGAGCTGAAGTATCAAGGGTTGCAACCCATACAACAGGACCTCATCAAACCCCTAATCTAGGTGCTCTCAAGAAATGACTTTGACCACCCGCCAAATCAACCAGGATGCGAAAGGCTTCTTAGCCTTCCGGATAACCCATAAAAAAACATTTCAAGAGACAGATTAAAAGGATATGGAATTAGGGAATTGTAGTGGTTGAGCCCTCACCCACTACTGCACTCGCTGCTACGAATGGTCCCAGTGTGTAGCAGTTCTTGTAAAGAGACTGGACATCTTTCAAGAAAAATGACGCGAACACTGACTTGCTTCTCCAATAGATTGCGTCCATTATACTTTGCAGAGATATATTTTGCTTAATAAGGCCACGGAAGTTGTTACAGCTCTAACTTCGTGCGTCTTAACTTCGTGCGTCTTCACCTTAAGCAAAGTTCGGTCTTCCTCACTCAGATGTGAATGAGCTTCTAGTATTAACAATCTGATAAAGTCTGACCAAGCATTCTTTGACATAGGCAAGGATGGTTTCTTAACTGAACACCATAAAGCTTCAGATTGGCCTCGTAAAGGTTTAGTACGCTTTAAATAGAACTTAAGAGCTCTAACAGGGCATAAGACTCTTTCTAGTTCATTGCCTACGATCTCCGATAAGCTGGGAATATCGAAAGATTTAGGCCAAGGCCGAGAAGGCAGCTCATTTTTGGCTAGAAAACCAAGTTGCAGCGAACAAGTGGCTTTTTCCGACGAAAATCCGATGTTCTTGCTGAAGGCATGAATCTCACTGACTCTTTTAGCCGAGGCTAAGCATACCAGGAAAAAAGTCTTAAGAGTGAGATCTTTCAGGGAGGCTGATTGTAACGGCTCCAACCTGTCTGACATGAGAAATCTTAGTACCACGTCTAAATTCCATCCAGGGGTAGCCAAACGACGCTCCTTGGTGGTCTCAAAAGACTTAAGGAGGTCTTGCAGATCTTTATGTTTGGAAAGATCTAAGCCTCTATGCCGGAAGACAGATGCCAACATGCTTCTGTAGCCCTTGATAGTGGGAGCTGAAAGGGATCGTCCTTTTCTCAGGTATAAGAGAAAATCAGCTATTTGAGCTACAGAGGTACTGGTCGAGGATACAGAAACTGACTTGCACCAGTCTCGGAAGACTTCCCACTTCGATTGGTAGACTCTAATGGAAGACGCTCTCCTTGCTCTAGCAATCGCACTGGCTGCTTCCTTCGAAAAGCCTCTAGCTCTCGAGAGTCTTTCGATAGTTCTTTACGTGTGGCTGACGTAGAAGGTCTACCCTTAGAGGAAGACTTCTGGGAACGTCTACTAACCATCGAAGTATCTCGGTGAACCATTCTCTCGCGGGCCAGAGGGAAGCAACTAACGTCAACCTTGTCCCTTCGTGAGAGGCGAACTTCTGCAGTACCTTGTTGACAATCTTGAACGGTGGGAATGCGTAGAGATCCAGATGTGACCAATCTAGGAGGAAAGCATCTATATGTATTGCTGCTGGGTCCGGGACTGGAGAGCAATAGATTGGAAGCCTCTTGGTCAGCGAGGTTGCAAAGAAATCTATGGATGGTTTCCCCAAGTGGCCCAAAGTCTCTTGCACACATCCTTGTGGAGGGTCCATTCGGTTGGAATTACTTGCCCTTTCCGACTGAGACAATCTGCAATGACGTTCAAGTCGCCTTGGATGAACCTCGTTACTAGGGAGATGTCTTGACCTTTTGACCAGATGAGCAGGTCCCTTGCGATCTCGTACAACGTCAGTGAGTGGGTACCTCCTTGTTTGGAGATGTACGCCAAGGCCGTGGTGTTGTCCGAGTTTACTTCCACCACTTTGCCTCGAAGGAGAGACTTGAAGCTTTTCAAGGCCAGATGTACTGCCAACAGCTCCTTGCAGTTGATATGCATGCTCCTCTGACTCGAGTTCCACAGTCCTGAGCATTCCCAACCGTCTAGTGTCGCGCCCCAGCCCACGTCCGATGCGTCCGAGAAGAGAACGTGGTTGGGAGTCTGAACAGCCAGGGGAAGACCCTCTCTTAGGTTGATATTGTCCTTCCACCAAGTCAGACAAGACTTTATCTTTTCGGAAACCGGGATCGAGATTGTCCTTTTTCCAGTGAAAAGCTAGATGGTATTGAAGAGGACGGAGGTGTAGTCTTCCTAGTGACACAAATTGTTCCACGGATGACAGCGTCCCTACCAGACTCATCCACAGCCTGACTGAGCAGCGTTCCTTCTTCAGCATCTGCTGGATGGATAGCAGGGCTTGATCTATTCTGGGGCTTGTTGTTCAGCAACGTCCTCATCAGAGGGTTCCTCATCTGAAAACTGATGAGGAAACGGCAACGGAATGGGCAACGTCTGGCTCGCTGAGTCCGGTCGCACTGGTGCATGCGTGCAACATCATGGAACTGCTGCACAGTCTGTGAACTGTCAACAACCATGGGTGCGCGAGGAAGCACAGCGTCCACCCGAGACTGTCTAGACCGTCTGGGTTGTGCAGTCAACACCATACCGGGTTGCTGAGGTTGACGCATTGCGTCAAAACAAGTCACCTCTGCTGGTTGTTGAACGTCCTGAACGTCAACAACCACCTCCGAGCGTCGCTTAACGTCAACGTGCGGCTGGCAACCCACACTGGGTCGCATCGGTGGAGGAACCACCTCAACTGGCAGACGCGAGAAGGTTACCTCAGCGTCAACAGGACGCACAACCGACCGGTTGGAAGGTTGTTGGCCAGAAGGTTCGGCAGCAACCTTCTCCGCATTAAAGTCCTCTATCAAGGACGCAAGCTTGGACTGCATGTCTTGCAGCAAAGCCCATTTAGGGTCTACGGGAGCAGGTGCGGCAACAGACGGGGTTAGCGACTGAGGCGGTACCGCTTTCCATCCCTGAAAGCCTTGTTTATGCATGACATAATTGTACAGTAAAACTTCAAAGGCTCGAAAACAGCTGTGAAGTTGACCTGTAAAAAACTTGGAGCGTCTCCTGGCCAGGCGCCAGGGAGAGTCTACGAGATTTGAGAAGTCTATCTGGGAAGAGGCATGAACTCCCAAGCCGAGAACTTCTCTCGTGTCATATCAGACTCTCGCTCTATAAGCCAGTTTAAAAGAAGGGAAAGCAAAGGCTGTATCCCCCAAACTCCTCCTGGTGATAAACCAGTCGCCTAGCCAACGTAAAGCTCTCTAGGAGAGCGAGAGAGCACTAGCTTAAAAACAACGGCTTCGAAGTAGCTAGGCCTAGTGTAAGCTCTGACGTTTAGGCGAACGAGGAGCAGCAGTTACAAAAAGATTCGGACAAAGATCCTTAAAAAAAACTCATCATGATTTAATTAAAGTCCATAGAGGGCTAAGCAGCTTTAGGCTCCTCTCCATCTGACAGAGTCCTCAAGGGAATATCAGTAGGAGGGGGAACAGCAACTTCCTCATCTACAGGAACCTTGTCCGATAAAAGCCGAGTCTCAAGCAAGGGAGAGACCTACCGTGGTGGTAATGCTTTACAAGCAGAGTCCACATTCACTGGTGCATTAGTAGCGGACCAGGATGCAACGTCATGTAACTGCTTGACAGTCTGTGAATTGTCAACAACTGAACTGTCAACCACAACAGGTGCGTGAGGACGCACAGCGTCCACTCGAGACTGCTTTGACTGCCTAGACTGAGCAGTCAAAACAACTCTAGAATGCGGAGGTTGACGCACAGCGTCAAAACAAGTCAACTCCGATTGTTAGCGAACGTCTTGAACGTCAACAGGAGCATCAGCAAGTGGCCTAACGTCCAAATGCGGCTGAAAATCCATACGAGACCGCATCGAGTGTGGTTCTAAACAACCTGACTGACGTGACTTAGCTACGCCAACGTCAACAGGAAGCACAAAGGAACGTTAGGTTGGCTGAAAGCCAGGATATCGATGAGATAAACGGCTAGACTCAACGGACTAATCGGCGGAATAGTCTTCCATAAGGGAGGCAAGCATATTCTGCATGTCTTGCCATACAACCCATTAAGGATCAACGGAAATGGTTGTGGTAAGAGACGAGGGTAACGTCTGTGACCGCAACACTTTGCCAACAAAAAAGACTCTCTGAGTCTGTGTTACGCTTTTGTTAGGCGGCGAGCAGTTATCCGATGACTGCATAGGGTCAGAGCTGTCCTAATGGCTGTAACCAGGACGCTGGACCTGTCCTGAAAGGACTGACTTTCGCTTAAGGGCTTCGAAACCTTGTGACAGGTTTCTTATGCGAAATGCCTTCGGATGACGAGGAGAAAAAACGTCTCTCTCGTCTTATGGTAGGGGAGATCTTGGTAAGATACACCCGATACCATAGAGGGAAACGTCTGTTCGTTGATCAAGGCCTCTCGAACCCATAATTCGTTCGACATTACTTCTCCCCTGTTTGGGAGCTTGCTAGAGGTCCCGGACTAGGTGAACGACAGGCACGAACAGACGAACCCTCGGACGCAACACTGTAACACTTTGCGTAATATCACTTTATCACTTCGATTTTCTGTTTTGCACTTATTTCACTGAAATTGAAACTTTTACTGATTTCTACCTGAAGCACGCAATTCTACCCTTATTAAAAAGATAGTAATTGTGAAATCAGTCGTATAATGCAAGCTCATTAATACCAGCAAAAAACAGAAAACATATTTTAAGATAAAAATTTCAGTGGCTGGAGAAGAGACTAAACACTAGTTCCTTCAAAACTACGTTTTCAATCTCTAACCGCACATAGCCTGGGGACGAGAATAAACACTAAAAACGTTTTATCCTTTCTCCCCGTACCGAGACTAGGGACGAGAGCAACTCGAGAACAACGTTACCCGCTTGAATGGAACGTTTTCTCTCCTCTCTCTCCCTCCGTCTCTATCTCTCTTTCTCTCTTGATTTCGCACCTAAGAGATGAGCCCAATTACATTTCGTCAAAAAAACATGTTATTTGACCAAAGGAAAAAACTGAAAGGTTTTTCAATTAAAAAGTTCCTTTAAAATAGAATTTAAAACATTTAAGCTTAGAAAGAATGAACAAAACGTCAGAATCGATTTACTCTTTCTGCAAAGTGAAACCGTGATACACTCTCTCTCTATCGTAACGATAGAGCGCATGTTGAACTTCCTGAACGTCAACAACTGCGTAGCATAAATAAACTAAACATTAATTCATCTTTGAAAAAGGTACGAAGACTATTCAAAGAAATTCTTTCATAAAATATTTCATTTAAAAAGTTTTAAATCCTTAGCTCTTTAAAAGCTATTTACGATATAAAGGGCTCAACGTTGATTAACTTCGGTTTCCAAGTTAGGACCGCCTACTCTCAGGAAAGGTCGCATGTAAACAAAACATTAAAATTTATTTATGTTTATTATAAATGGAAAGTTAATCGAAGAGGAAAATCTATATTTAATTTATAACGTGATAAGATAATTACTAAAAGCCTAAACACACTTCCGTCTAAGGGAAGGGTCGGCCATTTAAAAGTGAAAGAAAGTCCATACTCTCTTTGTCACCAAAATTAAATCTATCCAAAACGAGTTCAAGATTTAAGATGAAGATAAAACACCTGCACTGCGAAAGCTCAAACCAGAATATAGTACTTCACCAAATATGATGGGAAAAACTCCAGGTTTCAACAGCGAGTAAAGTACGTCTTGTCGACACGTCGACAGAGAGAAAATTGAGTCTTTGTTTACATAAGAGCTGGGTATCTGGTCGACAGATGGCGCTGTTGGGCACACCCGCAACCTGTGTAGCGATCGCTGGCGAGTTTTTTCCGTAGAGTTTGTCTGTCGAGCAACAGAGTTGCAGCTATATATTCACCGGCTAAGTTAAATATTTAAAATTGTATTTTGCCTAATTATACAAATCCAAGTCCTTTAGGTAGAGGTATGATTCTGGTGGCAGCTGGTATCGGCCAATGAAAAATTAAAGAGTTTCTGGCAGTCGCCAACCACTACCACTATAGGTCTGGGTCTGCGGTCTGCTAGCTTGTTAGGCCCCCATTGAGATTCTGGCCATGGTATTGAATAGAAGTATTCCCACTGCTCTCAATTTGACCTGACGATTTGTGCAGCACTTCTAATGTTTTCCTCTTTACAGTAAGAGTATTTGTGAACCAAGTAAGATGCAGACATGTCTAGGACTGCCCAAGTGCCATTGTGGTACATTCATGAGCAAAGTCAAAGTCGATCCTCGTCCTTTGTGTCAAGACGTGCAGAGGCCGCCGCACCTTTGAGGATTCCCCTTGTGTACAAGAAGTGAATGCCTTCCCAGTTGTTAAGATTCAAATGAAAGAAGAAAATGGCCAGGCACTAGGCCGACGTGTCCAGGAGAACAATGCAGTGGAACCAACAGCTGTGCCCACCACACAAGAGTTTTTCAGCAAAGGAAGAGGGATCCTAAACTCAAACAGTATGACGATCAGGAGAGAGCAAGCTCCTCAACACCACCCTCTCCGACTATGAGAGCTTACTCCACCTTGATGAGTTGACCACCCTAGGAAAAGAAAACCTTCAAGAGGATTCGGCTTGTGAAGTTGAGTTTAAGAAGAAACGCAAATCTTGACCAGTCCTGCAGCTGAACCACCGGGCCTGTTTCCTCCTTTTTCTAGGCTCGTAGAAGACTAAATACCATTTCAAGAACCCGGTGAGTATACGAGGCACGTCCATTGACGTCTACAAAGAAATGAAAGGACAAAGTATTGGCCATCCCTTAGGACTTACATAGTCTTTATGAATGTAAGAAATAAGTAAATTTTGTTGCTGTTCATAGTCGTCTCTGCAGTGGAAGAAAGTTGTCATTGATTAGATGACACTGAACAATCATCCCCCAAGGTCTACTATTGGATCACTGTCTTCTCAAGTCTACTGTAGAAACTGCCTCGGACCAAGATCCCAAGTTTGCTTGACGAGGTTGATCCTTGCCCAAAAGAAGAATTAGCATCATCTTGTCTCTCTCCAGGGGGGAGAGAGAAAAAAAAGAAGTCTCTTTCAAGAGGATCAGATTGCCATCCCTCATGAGAGACTGAACACTTCAGGAATAGCTATCTACTCAGAAAAGAACAAGACATCTCTCTCCCTATCCTGCAAAAGCATCTCATTCTGGCACTTCCTCGGGTCCGGGCGATGCAAAGCCCTCAGAATCAACTTCTAATAACCCTGAAGAAAAAAATTCTTCTTGGAACTATGTTTCAGAGTAAGGTGATGGATCCCAAAACCCCTTTCTATAGAAGATACTCATACAAACAAAGACATCACCTAGAGTTGCCATGATCGTATCGGTCCCATCGTTTCGTCTAGAAGATGAAGGAAAGTGTCGTAGACACGTTCCTCTGACGTCATACTCGACATTATACTACCCATCATTTTTAAACAGAATATATTGTGTTACAGAGGGAGCCCATCCTTCTCCGCTTTCCTTAAACAACATTGCCAATGTTGACTCCAGGGATGTCAGTAGAAAAGTTAGCGCTGTAACAGTCAAGCCTTCTCAACTGAGGTGATTATGGAGGCAGTAACATATTAGTTCTCCAATCTTTATCTTTGTTGAACCACTGAGCAGGTACGTATTTGTACTTAACAGTTTCTCATCTCAAATTCTGGTGAAGCTGAAGACATGAAAAAGGTACAGTATAAGGAACTGACTTCTTATCAGAGGTTAAGTGGTGGACTTCTTGGGTCCATCAAACCTCTTTTCCTCCGGACAAACTGTGTTTTTAAGAGTAGAGACGCAGTGGTAACCAAAGTTCCACCAGGCATATAGCTTGCTTCGCAAGACATTATTTGGGAACACTTCCTTAACACAGAGTGCCCCTTTCTTTCTCTCAACGAAGTGAAAGTAGCAGTGGAAAAATGTGAGAATGCTAGTGAAGCTCCCTTCTTCAAGAGGGCTGCAACTTTTATGCAAGCAACTACCCACAGCTTCTAAAGTCATGTGTGGCAGGCAAGGACCTCGTTAGGGGGTAATGCCTAACAAGTCAGGGGACAAGAAGGCAGTTCCACAAGGCAGAACCTCAAACAGGAGAGGTTCTTAACATCATACTGTGTCCCATTTACCAAGTCTCTCCTTCCTCTCACTTGAGTGCTGATGAACTGATCATTATATTTGACAGGATCAATGAATGACCACCCCCTTCAGGGAGAGGACCAAATTTTAGACAAACAGTTGAGGAGAGTGAAGGACTTGGAGGATTTTACAGCAACTTTTTCCTAGAACAGAAATTGTCAGGAGGTTGCGAGTCATCGACCTTTTCCACCTGAACGACTTCATACTAAGGCGAATTCAAGATGGACACCGCCAATACCTGTAAACCAAGTGACAAGACATAAAAATAATAACCTTTATTCCATAGACTTGAAAGATATATTGAAATGCAGGAAAGACCCAGGCCCCAGGCAGGAGTTTAGAGAGACAAGGTGCAGGGCTTCATGGACAGACATTACCCGACCATGATGGGTGGCAGAAATGGATTGGAATAATAGATTTGGCCCATATGACACAGCACTGGGGCCAGGGAATTTAAGAAAGATTGGACAAGACTAAAGAAAGAAAACATGAATACATGTATAGCAGAAGGCTAACAAATTCTGCTAGAGACCAAGAGGATGACACTGCAAAGACCTCTACGGAAGGCCTTCAGCGCAATGCTAAATAAGCACTGCCTATGTGGTAACGTCCCTGACTGGTGATCGCCAGACTGGGATTTGAGTTACACTCAAACTCTTTAGTTCCGGCAACCTCACCGTCCTTGTGAGCTAAGGATGGGGGGTTTAGGGGAGCCTATAGATCTATCTGCCGAGTCATTAGCAGCCATTGCCAGGCCCCCTTGGTTCTATCTTAGGTGCAGAGGGAGGTTGGGCACTGATGATCATGTGTTTATAGGGTCAGTCTCTAGGGCTATGTCCTCCCTGATAGTGTAAGGTCACTATCTCTTACCTCTGCCATTCATGCACAGCCTTTAATACAGGGGGGTTGGCAGAAATGTGCATCAGAAACAGTTTCTTCATTTTAAGCAATAGCGTATAATATAAATGTGTTGGATGCAGGTGGATATGGAGAGACTGTAAGCAGGGGATTAAGATGCTATTGAAGATGGTAGAGAACAGACGCAAGAACTCAACTTTAGAGAAGTCACCTGACCAGGGCAGCACTTCTGTAATAGCAGCTGTGCAATCCCACTTTAGATAATTTCCCTTGTAGTTCTGGTAAAGCATTTGTGGGAGTGTGAGTATTGAGAGCATTCTGTGACAAAGTGGAGCTCAAGCTTTGAGAAGTCATCCCCAACTACCAGGCATCACATTAAGTTGGCCTGATCTGTTCTTGAGCTTCATCACTTACACTAGAACCAAGACTAATGAGATTTTCTTCCATCCACTAGAATGCATTTGACACTGGAGAAAGCATGCTGCTCACCTTCTTGCTTCACCGAGGCAAAGACTAGTACGGTTCGAAGAAAAAACGCCTGCATGGTTTGTGCAGGACTGCATTAGAACCCCCCCCTCCCCCAAGGACTCTAGTGATACTCCAATCATTCCTCGATTTTCTGAGGTCAAGCCTTGGAAGATACTCATAACCCTAAACAATTTCCATGAAGAAGAAAAGTCTAAACCCTTAACCTGAGAACCTGTTTCAAGGTTATGCAATAGCCTTTCTTGCAGACAGAGCTTCCCAAATTTATTTAGCATAGGATATTAGCTGATCAGAATGCCTGTACTGTGTCATTCAAGAGTTAATGTCAGCAAGATTAGAAGGCCTGTACTGTGTCATTCAAAGAGTCCCAATGTCAGCAAGATCAGAAGGCCTGCTGGCTGTGTCATTCAAGAGTCCCAATGTCAGCAACTATCTTTCAAGAGCAACGGGTGAATGTTTCTCCAGAGATATTAGAAGGCAACCTTGAATATTAGAAATGTCTTGTTCAAAAGAGTGGAAAGCAGGTCACTTGATGGCAAGTTGCAAGGAGTCTTTTCACCACACGCGGCTGCTAGAACATCGTTTTGTCTGCAATTAAACATGTTGACAGCTCTACTGCATTGTCAACTATCCAAGCAGGAATCTGCTTTGCCAACTCGAGAAGTATCTAAAACAGTATCCTGCTTGTTTGGAAACTTTGAGCCAAGACAGTAGTGCGGTCACTCATCGACGCTTTAAAGCATGCCCTATCAAACAGTTTGATTCCTAGTAATGATATTTTCAGTTCTAATATGTTGACATGCATATATCGCAGAGATAAACTAGTTCCCTCAGATGTGTACTCTATTCCCTATGGACGAATCTGCGAACAGCAGCATGTCTGAGGGCGAGGAGTTTCCCTGATGATGTTTTAGTTATTTGACCACCAGGCTAGATTGTGCAGCATTTCTAGTTTCACTAGAACCAGATGGTAAGGGGGGGGGGGGTCACAGATTGCTAACTAGTGGTTTTAGATAAGACTAGAGTGATGCTAGTGTAGACTTCAGCAAGGAGCAAGCTTCTCAGACAATGAAATAAGTCCCAGAAGATAATGACACTGTCAAATTTAAAGTTTCCACTAGACTGCTGCTACGCTCATGCAATGGGAAACTTAACATGTCTGAAGAACAAATTTGTTCAATGGAGAGAGCTCGATGACAATCTCCAGCTGCCTTGGCGCATTTGATTCCATCAGGAAGTATTTACTGTAAAGCCCAGATAATCTGCAATAAATACTTGAAGCAACATTTCACTCTGCCCCTAGGGCCACACCTTTTGGCGGTTTCAGATAGTAAGCCTAGAACATCAGTGTGTGAATGAGGAGGGCAAGATTTGCCCAAGAAACTTTGGGAGAAGGCAGATTTCAGAAGAGGGCGGCGAGATTTTCCCTAGCACCTGTAGGAGGAGAATGCAGACTTCATTAGAGGAGGAAGATATTTTTCTAGCAGCAGCAGGAAGAGAAGGCAAACTAAAGCATCTCGTTCTAAACTTTATCCATATTTCTGGACCGGCCAGATTAGGGCAAAAGGACGAAGCATTGTCCACAATCTTTCTTCGAGGAGGCAAAGACTAAAGGTGCAAATCTGACTCTTATGTTGTAGGAGTCTCCTTTAGCCGCTTTTCAAAAGGTCCGATGGCATTCAAGGTCTTTACATGTAACTGCTCAATTCACAAGGGAGTTCTGACTTTTTCCTCCCTTCTTCATAACCTCTGGACCATCTGTATTCTCAACCGGTGTGTTCCTCGACGCTAGTGCCTCCTCTTGCCCCACCTGCAATTGGGAAGCAACTGCATCGTTCCTCTTCTGAATGCAGTCAACCCACTGGTTTGCGTACTAATGTGTCAAGAAGTATACAGCCTTGGCACTGACAGTATGAACTTGGTACAGTATACTCCTTCCTCTTTTCAGGAACTAACGAATAATGAGTTCAGGTGAAATAAGCAACTACAACTAACCAATATTTGATCCAAAGGCTAATTGGAGACTGGGCATTGACTTAAAAGGCTTTCATGGCAACGCCCTCAAGTCTTGAGAATGAAGTATGCTCGTGCTAAGAGTATCCACCATGGTCACTGCCTTCAGCATTGGTCACTCCTCAATCAATCAATAGGTGGAGTAGAGTTTGCATCCAGCACAAGAGCAGACTTCGTTCCTTGAGGAGCTCTGAAGACCCAATATTTCTTCCCAATATGGGATAGATTTCCCCATGTACTTAATCTCTCTTCCTCTCTACTGAGAGCGTGAGATGGTCCAGGAAAAGGGGAAGAACCCCAACTGACAGTTTATGCTTGGTTTGGTATGTTAGCAAGCGGAAGAAACAGGAGCGCGAGCAACTGTAAAGACAAACCTCCCTGGAATAGGTTGGTTCTCTGGATGGCAAAGTTCCTCCTATGAGCATGCATGGAGAGACTGGTTGAAATCCACAGTTGCAAGACACTTATCAATTAGACTTCAGGACCTCTTCAACTTGTTTTTCCACAGGGGATGCTTCGAAGTAGCAGTTACCTCACTACCATGTGATACCGTTAACACCTTTCCAGGGTAGACAAAGGGTGACAATGGAGCCCTCAAGCATTCTGCGGCAGTAAAACCTCCTTCCTCAGATGGAGCAATAGCGATGTCCATGGAGTGCCAACTAATTCAGGATTAAGCGTGTCATCTTAAGGTCACTTTAGTGAGGTTATGACACAGACATGCCGCCCAATATGTACACGCATGTTTTGGATAACGGCTGGTTTGTAAAGAAAACTCAAAAAGAAAAAGTAATTAAAACAGCCAGATGAGGCAGCAAGTAGTAAGTCTACTAGTTTAATGCTGAATTCAAAGCGAGAGCTATGCCGACTGTCAGGTAAGCGGGGCCTACCTTCCAAATATAATCGCCTAGTTAAAAGTTTGAATGGCATTCCAGCTTTGCAGAAAAAATACTCCTAACAAAGGACTTTGGTTTGTAAGTGCGGAAATAAAATTTGTAACAAGACAATATAGAATATGAACAGTATAGTACATCTACACAAATGCTCTGACAACTTGCATGAACAGGTCCCTACTTACAAAAAGGACTTAGACTAAGCAGAAAGGTGATCTTCCCATGCGAGCAGTGACTAATGGCACAAGTTCCTCACATAGGGTTATAATTATGTAACAGTCTTGGATAGAGTTCTTTGACCAGTTGCATTCATTTTTCTTGGCCTGCTGTGCCTTTGATCTTGCTTCCTTCCTTCCATTTTGCTGTCCAGCCCCTTTAATTTTCCTTGTACACATTTTAAGAGATTTAATGTCATTTACCCATGGCGCTCACTCTTCCTACTTCATCTGATCTTTGTTGCTCCCCATAGTGTTCTTGTAATTATGTTCTCCCGTTGGTCAGTTCCAACTCCTGTGCCTGCACACTTACATTTGCAAGGTTGCGTGAAGATTCGAGATGTGACAAAGTTTGAAACCCCGTCGTCATGAGAACAGTGTAGAATCACAAGGCCCTAAAATGAAAGAAAAGTTAATCACATAGAATAGAATTTCTAATACAAGTTAGAAATTCAGGAATTTAATAATCATTTAAAAACTTCTTTATAACAATTTCCATTTATTTATGTTAGAAAATATACTGTAGTCTTTTTATCTTATGGCTAGCTTTCTCACAGTGTTTTAAATAGTTTCAGCAAATATCACAAAAAAGGGATTTTGACGAAGGAAAAATCTATTTCTGGGGAGAGACCTGTGACGCCCGGCGAAAAAGTCCTTCTTTGTACTTTTTCTGATATAAATCTTCCAAATATACCAGAGAAAATTAAAAGCATGGAATGCAGAGGTTACAACCCTCGCGCGAGCACCTTGTTGGTGTCGTATATCTAAAAAGGGCGTTTGTAAAACACTATTCACAGGCTGTCTTCCATTTAGATAATCCCTTCATCAAAGGGGGAGGGCCGTGACAGGCCCTAGAGAATAAAGTTGGGTTACCCTACCGACACCTACCACTCGCGCTCACCAGGTCATCCTTCTGTTTTGGACTTGCCCGCTAAGTTGATAAGTGTTTTGCCCAGTGTTTTTCTTAGTGATTGTCGTTAATTCAACATGACTGACGTTGATACTTCACCCTTACCATTGTTAAGTACCATAGTTTGTTTTGGCAGCTTTTGACAGTACCGGGCATTTGTTCTGTTTCCAATATGGTGGTTTTTAGTTTTGGAAGCGATTGTCCGGCCGAGGTATCGGCAGCCATTTTGTGTTATGTTCGCTTTGGTAAATATTCTAGTTAATTTTGCCCATCTGGTACTCTGTCATCTAGGTTATATCACTTACGTTTTATGGCCTTTTAGTGTTATCATTAATTTTTACTATGGTATTTATTTGCTTGCAAGTCCAATTTGGACCTACGAAGAATAGCGATTTAAAGAATAGCGAATTAAAGTTTAGCGATTTAGTTGTACTCGCCTCAGAGGCTTCGATTTAGACTATATCCATGTTTATTTGTTACGTTGTCGTTATTCTTCGTTCTTGGTTATTACTAAGAAAAGCAATCAATTTTATTAATGAGATCCTTCATGCTCTGACAGACAACAGACTGGGCAAGGATTTTGCAGACTCCTTTTAGCCACCGACTACACGCTTCTTTACCTTATGCTATACTTGTACCAGTTTCCTTTCCTCCATCTTGCTGTTCAGTCTTACTAACTTTAAATTCATAATGCAAGGTTATGCCCAGTAGCAGCATTCAAGGTCCTAATGGCCTCAGTGCCAGGTTGTATGGCCCAAATTCATAAATCCAATCCAATCCAATATTGATGCGTCTAAAATTCAGCCAGTCAGTGAGGTGGCTACAAAGCCTGGGCTAGTCCAACAGATGCGGAAATTTCGCCATAAATTTGTACATGCTCAAAATTTTTGTTGACCTGAAAAATAAAATTTAAGAAACTGATATATTTATGATTGAATAGATCATGTTAACCATTTTTTAAAAATAATTTTTTCAGCAAACACTCCAAACTGTCATAAAATAACATTCCAAATCTCCTTTGGGAGATTTTCTGAAAACCATGGTGGCAGCAAAGACATGTGCTGGACTATATATCCGCTTCCGAGGCAAACATGGTAATGTTTATAGTGTCTTTGAATAAGTTTGTGAACCCATAAAACTCAAAATAGTAAACAATAAATCAAAGTAGGGTGTCAGAAATGGAAAACAAAAAATGCTGCCATCTAATGTAACAGTGAAATTGTATGAAGCAATTGTAAGGTTGATAATTTATTTCATCATTGAACATATCAAGGTTAAAAAAATTCAAATACTGTATACCTAAACAATCAGGCATTTATACCTCTACTTAAACAAGAATTCAAAATCTGAATTTTGTATGTGGAGAAAAAAAAAATCAAATTGAAGACTATAGCTAAGCTATCTGCCTTTTGTCATTTTCCAAGTGGCACACCAATGAATTCCAATTGGGTGGCAGCCATGGCATTTCTATTTTCTAAATAAATTTTCTGAACTATGGATTTATCACTGATCATGGCTGAGCTGACTGAATAAAGTAATGTCCAATGCTATTCTGCCCAAGTTTTGATAAGAGCATTAGCAGGTGGTGTGGTATCCATCTTCTGCTACTGTCAACATCAGAAATATCATCATTGTGGTACATCATGAGCAAGTTAAAGTTGATCCTCGTCCTTTGTGACGTGCAGAGGCCACCGCACCTTTGAGGATTCCCCTCGTGTGAAAGAAGTGATCGCCTTCCCAGTTGTCAAGATTCAAACGCAAGACAAAAATGGCCAGGCACTAGGAAGACGTGCCCAAGAGAACAATGCAGTGGAACCAACAGCTGTGCCCACCACACAAGAGTTTTTCAGCAAAGAAAGAGGGACCCTAAACTCAAACAGCACGACGATCAGGAGAGAGGGAGCTCCTCAACACCACCCTCTCCCACTGTGAGATTGATTGATTGATTGATTTAAAGTTTTCAGGCATCCTGACATCTAAGGTCATTGACGCCAGTAACATTTAATTTATGTATACAAAAATAAAAAATAAAATAAAAAATAAAAGAGTATTCAATTAAAATCATAAAAGTTGAATGTCATAAAAGTTGAATATTTTTCAGAAGACCTGCTTCTGAAATAAATCTAAAAATGCCACTTGCGTGGTAGGACACATCATTTCCAAGAATCTTGGCAAGGATGAACCTGCCACCCTCACCTCGAGCCTCAAACAAATATCTATTCCTTAAGTTGTTATAATTGGGGCATTCGGTCAACAAATGCCTCACTGTTAGAGGTACTAAACAGTCGTCACAATACGGTTGGTGTTGGCCCTTCAGCAGAAACTCGTGTCAACAGAGTGTGACCAATACGGAGACGACAAAGAGACGTCTCCCATTTTCGGGGCATCATATTATACCTCCAAGGAGATATGTCATTTGTTACCTCTCACATTTTATTGCCATCTAGGCTATCCCATTGCTGTTGCCATCTTTTGCAAACCAATTTCTTGATGTCAGGTAAGAAATCATTACAGGGAATGGGATACCTTCTTGGCAGCAACTCGGATGCAGCCTTCTTAGCCAGTGAATCTGCCTTCTCATTCCCAGACACACCTACATGTGCTGGAACCCAACAAAATTCAACTGTTATACCTCTCCGTCCAATAATAAAAAGCCATTCTAAAATCTTTAAAACTAGAGGGTTATTAGAATTAAAAACTTCTATAGCTTGAAGGACACTCCTTGTATCACTAAAAATTGTAAAATTACCCTCCTTCTCCAACGCTATTTTCTCAATAGCGGTTAATATGCCATACAGTTCGGCAGTAAATATGGAAGCGGTCAGAGGAAGTGCACCTCTACAATTAAAACCATTACTATGTACTCCAAATCCAACGCCAGCATCAGATTTGGAGCCATCAGTATAGATAAAAGTTGATCCTCCATGTTCTTTAAAATGTTCATTAAAAAGAGACCTGGCTTCTAGGTCTGACATATTCTTCTTATCTCCAACAAAATATTTACAAAAAGATATCTCTGGTAACTTCCATGGAGGCGTTGATGATACCTTGAATGGAAGTACCTTATTTCAAATTACAGTATATCCAGACTATTTACTAATCGTTTTACCCGAAAGCCATAAGGTTGAGGATATTTTGGGTGCAACTCAAAGTATGATGCGTGTCTTACAAGGCTTGCAGTCTGAAAGGCTAGAGAGTTAGGGAGTCTTTGCAATCTAAACCAATACCGAAGAATGGAAGACATTCGGTAAAGGTCTAGAGGTAACTCTCCAGCATCAACAAGGAGACTTGGGATAGGCGAGGTTTTAAAAGCTCCAGTAGACAATCTAATACCTGCATGATGTATCGAGTAATTTTTAACCGGCTTGGGGTGGCTGAAGAATATATTTCACAACCATAACTAATTTTGGAAAAAATCAAGGCCTTGTACAATTTTAAAATAGTATTGCGGTCTGCCCCCCATGATGTATGGGACAATACTTTTAAAATATTCAGAGCTTCAACACATTTAGCTTTTAATGCTTTTAAGTGAGAAACCCATGTAAGCCTACAATCAAATATCAAACCTAAAAATTTAGCTTCTCTTGCACATGGTATCCGTTGACCTTTAATGTATATATCCGGGTCTGGATGTACTCCCCGGATACGACAAAAATGGACAATGGTAGTTTTACTTGTCGAGAACTTAAATCCATTCATGTCAGCCAACTGGATAATTTTATCAATAGACAGTTGGATTTTTCTCTCAACCATTGCTATTCTAGTGCCAGCAAATTATATTGAGAGATCATCCACAAATAATGTTGAAAGAACATCCTGGGGAATGGCTGAGGATATCCCATTAATTGCTAGTGCAAAAAGGGTTACACTCGGCACACTACCCTGAGGAACTCCTTCCTGGCACTTACTCTCTGATAGAGTTTCCCCAACTCTCACTTGAAAAACTCTACGTGAAAGAAATGCCTGAATAAATAGTGGCAGCTCTCCTCTCAATCCCAATTCATGAATGGTTTTAAGTATACCATATCTCCATGTGGTATCATATGCCTTTTCAAGGTCAAAAAATACTGTAACATGGTGCTGTTTGGAAGCAAAGGCTTCACAAATAGAAGACTCAAGTCGTATCAACACATCAGTCGAGTGCATTTTTCGGAATCCACATTGAATCGATGATAAAATACCTTTCTTTTCAAGGTACCACATCAGCCTTGCGTTGACCATCTTCTCCATGATTTTACATAAACAAGATGTCAATGCAATAGGACGATAGTTTGCTGCTAAAAACTTGTCTTTACCGGGTTTTAAAAAGGCTAAAATAATGGCTAGTTCCCAAACACTTGGGTAACTATGATCATGCCATATTCTATTAATAATGCTTAAAATAAATAGCTTTGTATTAAAATGTACATGTTTAATCATTGCATATGGAATTCCATCGGGTCCAGGGGCTGTATCATTGCAATGAGAAAGTGCGGAATCAAATTCTCTTTCAGTGAAAGGAGAATTAAAAGACACTTCCCTTCTTGTTGCAAAATTTAAAATTTTCTTTTCTCCAGTGCTCCTTCACACTTGCTGGATACATTTGAAAATTGATTAGCCAGGGCATTGCTAACATCATTTGCTTCAGTTACATACTGGCCATTCACCTTCAACACAGGTGGTAGGTTGGGGGTGAATTTTCCAGCCATCTTTTTTACTTTCCTCCACACAGAAGATGGTGGTGTTCTACTGTTAATGGAGGAAACAAAAGACATCCATGACTGGCGCCTTGCTTCTTTCATGGTATGTCGGAACTGTGCTCTATATTTCTTGTACATAATTAAATTCTCATCAGTTCTACGTCTACGCAATCGTGTTAGAGATCTTCTTGTGGCTCTGTGGAGGGCAGTTAGTTCTGAAGACCACCACGGGACTGGTCGTCGTTTGTATAACCCTGTTGTTTTGGGAATTGAATTGCCTCCTGCTGTATGGAGGGTTCCATTCAGTAAGTCTATGGCATCATCGATATTTTCAACCTGTCCTGCATCCCCCTCAATTTCGCTTAGCTCACGAAATTTATCCCAGTCCGCCTTGTCAAGATTCCATCGTGGCGATCCCTGTAAAGGTGGACCATTGTTGGTGTTTATAATGATTGGTGCATGATCACTAGTATGCCAATCATCTAATGTTCTCTAATCGAAGTCGAGAAGGCAATTAGAGCTTACGATTGATAGGTCAATACATGACAAGGTACCTGTCTGGACATGAAAGTGTGTGGGCTCTCCTGTATTAAGGAGTCCCACATCTTCATTTTCCACAATTGATATGATATTTCCCCCACAATTGATATGATATTTCCCCTCGTGTTTGCTAAAACATCACCCCACAAAGGATGTCTACCATTCAAATCTCCAAGTAAAAGAAAAGGTTGAGAGAGTTGTTGAATCACCTCCACTAAGTTATCATACAAAATGTTATCATTTGGAGGCAAGTACAGTGAACAAATTGTATATTTTCGCCCTATGTCAATCTGTACAACCACTGCCTGCAGAGGTGTACGAATAGACAGAAACTTGGGGAACATCTCGACGAACGTATATGAGACTTCCGCCATGGCTCCCCACTTGGTGATCATATGGTGTCCTATAACTAATATATTCGCGAGGACAAGGGGTATTATGATCAAGTTTGCTCTCCTGTAGACAAATAATTATGGGGGAATGCTCATGAATAAGGAGCTTAAGTTCTTCATATTTGGCCCTTAAACCCTGACAATTCCATTGCAAAATGGAGGAAAAAACTATGGTTTTTAATTTGGTAGACCCCTTGGATGGAGTCTTCCCATTAGCAGTTTTTGATCTAACACTATTTTTAGGTGGTTTTATTAAAAAGGGTCTTGATAGATTGGGTTTAGCATTTATGATTTTCTTTTTGTCTTTTTGATCTAATAGTTGAGGAGGTTGGCGGACCTCCACTTGAATTTCCGATTTATTTAAATTTATTTAAATATCAACAGACAAATCATCATTTTATTTGACGTCATGATTTTGATATTTCTTGTGGAAGGGGGCGAGAGAGATGGAGGTCTCTCTCTTTTCCGATTAGTAGGTTTAGAGCTACCAGGTTTTGGCACCTTCCCCAATACAGGTGCACCTGGTAACTTGGTGTCAGGTGGCATCTCCATCAAATCAGGCAAGGACATGGCCTGGGAGAGGTTAGAACTATTGTTGGTAATGGGGGACGAAGGCTGTACAGAAATGGGCAATGACCCATTTTTAATACACTGTTGCAGAGCCTCAGAAGGCAATATGATTACCTTGTCATGCAGTACTTTATCATCAGAGGTTGTATTTCTTTTCTTAAGATTACTGGCAGTGCTAGGTGGGGTTGATGTCTCCTGTGGTAAATTTACCTTTGATTTTAAGGCCTTTGCATAGCTGGTTGATTTATTCAACAGTCTTTTTGCATATCCCACACTTATGTGTTCTAAACTTGATTTGTTTAGGGCAGCTTCCTCCAACTTATACAGTTCGCATCTCCTATCAGTTGATTTATGATTCAAATTGCAATTTGAACACCTGGCCTCAAGTGTACATTCTCCATGATAAGTTTTGGAGCAAATACCACACATTTTTCCATTTTTGCATACTTTGGATGGGTGTCCAAATTTAAAACAATTAAAACATTGCAGGGGCTTTTGTTTGAAAGGCCGAACTTTAATCCTTTCATTTTCAATAAAAATATGGAAAGGTACATCAGCATCCTGGAAAGTAAGTATAATCATTGAAGTTCCAGGAACCTTATGCACTTTCCATACATTTAATGGACACATAGAAAGTATCTCCTCCTCTGTAAATTCGTACAGGTCCTTATTAAAGACCACTCCCCTTCCATAGCTAAAATTTAGAGGAGGTTTCATTTCCAATGTAATTTCATCACTGCCTGTCTTTAAGTTAGATAGTATTGCAGACTGAGTTGAAGATTTGGCATGGATGAGAAAACTATTCTTCCCAAAAAGAGATATATCTCCAGGTGCTATGGTTCCTACTTTTTTTTGGATAAACTTACATATCTTAAAATAATTCCCTATTATCCCTTTAGGTTCAGCTAAGAGCCACATTGGTGGTTTGGGTTTTCTCTGTGAAGGCATGGGTATATTTCTATCTTTTTCAAACCAATCAGCAGGTTTGTACACATCCAATTCCTTTGGGACCTTATCACAAAGAGCTCCCATGATGTTCAATTCGTTGATTTTAATACTACTAATATTACTTATGGCATTAAATGCTTCATCATGACTTTCAAAAGATATCCAAGAGTCCCATTTTTCATCTCCAAGTCTCATCCTTATTTCCTTTATCAATCCATAGCACTCAAATGCTCTATATATATCATCATAATTTGTCTCTAATGGGATTTGGGAAACATGAAGGAATCGTAGTTTCCCTGTGTTACCCAAATTGCTAGATTTTTTAACATCAGTAGAGTGGTCCTTTTTAGTTCAAAGGTCGTCAACAGAATTTTCCTTAATTACAGTAGCAGAAGTCGTCAACAGTGCCGGGGGGGAGTCAGCAAATCCAGGGGATGGGGAGTCAGTATTTGAAGGGTCCATATTTAAGGGTGGGATTTTCAAGTTTTTTGTTGTTGTTTTGTTGGTTTACCTGCTTGAGAATTATAAGAAAGTATCATACGTTGGAAAGGAAATTTGTATTCTCCACTATCGGCACAATGAGAGTATACTTCCCAGGTGATCCACTCCATACCCTACCCGAAGGATAGCATCAAAACAGATATAGAGGCACAGGTGTAAGCTAAACCCGCCTGTTAGGACTGAAACAAAGGTAATATGGAATCATCCTCCCCATATCTGTAATGATGGGCTTCCGGCCAAAAGCCAAGAGTCCCACCTCAAGGATTGGATCCCCCTGGATTCCGATGACCCAACCCTTGAGAGTAGTTCCGCCAAAAAGGTCCAAACCATCTTTGGGATGGCTGAGATCATCCAATACTCTCATACATAGCTTTGAATGCGAATACCTCCCAACCGTGATCCCTTCTCCCATTCATCTAAGCAGGCAGTAATAACGAATGTGGAAATATCCACGCCATTTAAATAAAATAGAAAAAAAATTGATAAATAAATAAATGAACAAATAAAATAAATATATATATATATATATATATATATATATGCATACATCTACATATATATATAACTAAGAAAAATAATAATCAAAGAGATAGGACAGCAAGATGAAAGAAAGTTGTTAAAATTAGGAGAAGGTCGAAGTAATATTAAGCAGAAGAAAAAGATGAAAGAGAAATTTAGATTCGAACTGGGGGAGCAATATCCCGAAGTTCGAGAGCCCTCTTGCCCGTCACCAAGATTCAGCACTGGAATGAAATGCCGTGCTGAAGCTCAATGACTTCATCAAGGCATTCTCTCATTAAGAGGGTCCCACTGTGAGAGCTTACACTACCTTGATGAGTTGACCACCCTAGGAAAAGAAAACCTTCAAGAGGATTTGGCTTGTGAAGTTGAGTTTAAGAAGAAAAGCACATCTTAACCAGTCCAGCAGCTGAACCACCGGGTGTTTCTCCTCCTTTTTCTAGGCTCATAGAAGACGAAATACCATTTCAAGAACCAGGAGAGGTTAAGAGTCATGTCCATTGATGTCTACAAGGAAATGAAAGGAAAAAGTATTGGCCATCCCTTAGGAGTTACATATCGTCTATATGAACGTAAGAAAGTAAATTTTGTCGCTGTTCAGAGAAGTCTCTCTGCAGTGGAAGAAAGTTCTCACTGATCAGATGACACAGAACAATCGTCCTTAAGGTCTACTACTGGATCACTGTCTACTCATAAGTCAACTGCAGCAAAAGTGCCTCGGGCCAAGATCCCAAGTTGCTTGACGAGGTTGATCCTTGCCCAACAAGAAGAGTAAGCATCATCCTGTCTCTCCAGGGGGGAGAGAGAGAGAGAGAGAGAGAGAGAGAGAGAGAAAAAAGAAGTCTCTTTCAAGAGGATGATCAGATTGCCACCCCCATGAGAGACTGAACACTTCAGGAATAGCTATCTACTCAGAAAAGAACAAGAAAAGAGCAAAAGAGTGGGGGAATAGAGTAGGTGGATGTAAAAGGGAGCTAGTGAGGGTTGAAGAGCTAATAAAACCGGGGGTAAAAAGTAAATATCAGGAAAGGTTGAAAATGGCCTATGACGAGGTGAGAGTAAGAGAAACTGGTAATTTAGAGGAGGAGTGGAAGTTAGCAAAAGAAAATTTTGTTGGGATTGCAAGTGATGTATGTGGCAAGAAGGTTGTTGGAGGCAGCATGAGGAAGGGCAGTGAATGGTGGAATGAAGGAGTGAAGGTAAAAGTGGAAGAGAAAAAGAGGGCTTTTGAAGAATGGCTGCAGAGTAATAGTATAGAGAAGTATGAAAAATATAGAGAGAAGAAGGTGGAAGTAAAGCGCAAGGTACGCGAGGCAAAGAGGGCAGCTGACCTGAGGTGGGGTCAGGGACTGGGTCAGTCATATGAAGAGAATAAGAAGAAGTTTTGGAAAGAAGTGAAGAGAGTAAGAAAATCCGGCACAAGAATTGAAGAGACAGTGAAAGATGGAAATGGAAGGTTGTTAAAAGGAGAGGAGGCAAGGAAAAGGTGGGCGGAATATTTTGAAAGTTTGCTGAATGTTGAGGATGATAGGGAGGCAGAGATAATTGCTGTTCCAGGTGTTGAGGTGCCAGTGATGGGAGATGAGAATGAGAGAGAGATTACAATAGAGGAAGTGAGGAGAGCACTAGATGAAACGAGAGTAGGAAAAGCATCTGGTATGGATGGTGTGAAAGCTGAGATGTTGAAGGAAGGGGGTGTGACTGTAATTGAATGATTGGTGAGATTGTTTAATGTGTGTTTTGTGTTGTCAATGGTACCAGTAGATTGGGTCTGTGCATGTATTGTACCGCTATATAAGGGTAAGGGAGATGTGCATGAGTGTTGTAATTCAAGAGGTATTAGTTTGTTGAGTGTAGTTGGAAAAGTGTATGGTAGAGTACTGATTAATAGGATTAAGGATAAAACAGAGAATGCAATCTGGGAAGTACAGGGGGGTTTTAGAAGAGGTAGGGGTTGTATGAATAAGATTTTTACAGTTAGGCAGATATGCGAGAGATATTTAGCAAAAGGTAAGGAGGTGTATGTTGCGTTTATGGATCTGGAGAAAGCATATGATAGAGTTGATAGGGAAGCAATGTGGAATGTGATGAGGTTATATGGAGTTGGTGGAAGGTTGTTGCAAGCAGTGAAAAGTTTCTACAAAGGTAGTAAAGCATGTGTTAGAATAGGTAATGAAGTGAGCGATTGGTTTCCGGTGAGAGTGGGGCTGAGACAGGGATGTGTGATGTCGCCGTGGTTGTTTAACTTGTATGTTGATGGAGTGGTGAGAGAGGTGAATGCTCGAGTGCTTGGACGAGGGTTAAAACTGGTAGACGAGAATGATCATGAATGGGAGGTAAATCAGTTGTTGTTTGCGGATGATATTGTACTGGTAGCAGACACAGAAGAGAAGCTTGACCGACTAGTGACAGAATTTGGAAGGGTGTGTGAGAGAAGGAAGTTGAGAGTTAATGTGGGTAAGAGTAAGGTTATGAGATGTACGAGAAGGGAAGGTGGTGCAAGGTTGAATGTCATGTTGAATGGAGAGTTACTTGAGGAGGTGGATCAGTTTAAGTACTTGGGGTCTGTTGTTGCAGCAAATGGTGGAGTGGAAGCAGATGTACGTCAGAGAGTGAATGAAGGTTGCAAAGTGTTGGGGGCAGTTAAAGGAGTAGTAAAAAATAGAGGGTTGGGCATGAATGTAAAGAGAGTTCTATATGAGAAAGTGATTGTACCAACTGTGATGTATGGATCGGAGTTGTGGGGAATGAAAGTGATGGAGAGACAGAAATTGAATGTGTTTGAGATGAAGTGTCTGAGGAGTATGGCTGGTGTATCTCGAGTAGATAGGGTCAGGAACGAGATGGTGAGGGTGAGAACGGGTGTAAGAAATGAGTTAGCGGCTAGAGTGGATATGAATGTGTTGAGGTGGTTTGGCCATGTTGAGAGAATGGAGAATGGCTGTCTGCTAAAGAAGGTGATGAATGCAAGAGTTGATGGGAGAAGTACAAGAGGAAGACCAAGGTTTGGGTGGATGGATGGTGTGAAGAGAGCTCTGGGTGATAGGAGGATAGATGTGAGAGAGGCAAGAGAGCGTGCTAGAAATAGGAATGAATGGCGAGCGATTGTGACGCAGTTCCGGTAGGCCCTGCTGCTTCCTCCGGTGCCTTAGATGACCGCGGAGGTAGCAGCAGTAGGGGACTCAGCAGTATGAAGCTTCATCTGTGGTGGAAATGTGGGAGGTTGGGCTGTGGCACCCTAGCAGTACCAGCTGAACTCTGCTGAGTCCCTGGTTAGGCTGGAGGAACATAGAGAGTAGAGGTCCCCTTTTTTTGTTTTGTTCTTGTTGATGTCGGCTACCCCCCAAAATTGGGGGAAGTGCCTTTGGTATATGTATGTATGTATGTATATCTCTCCCTATCCCGCAAAAGCATCTCATTTTGCCACTTCCTCGGGTCCGGGCGATGCAAAGCCCTCAGAATCAACTTCTAATGACCCTGAAGAGAAAAATCTTCTTTACCGAGTCTCTTGGAACTCTGGAAAATCCGAGTAAGGTGATGATCCCAAAACCCCTTTCTATAGAAGATACTCACACAAAGACATCACCTGGAGTTGCCATGATCGTATCAGGGCCATAGTTTCGTTTAGAAGATGAAGGGAAGTGCTAAAGGCACGTTTCTCTGACATCATACTTCCCATCTTTTTGAAACAGAATATGATGTGCTACAGAGGGAGCCCATCCTTCTCCACTTCCCTTTCACAACATTGGCAACGTAGACTCCATGGATGTCAGTAGAAAACCTAGCGCAGCAACAGTCAGCCTTCTCAGCTGTGGAAATTATGGAAGCAGTAACAATGTTAGTTCGTCCATCTTTATCTGCGTTAGATCACTGAGCTGGTATGTACTCGTACTTTGCAGTTTCTCTAAATCTGAAGACAGGAAAAAGGTACAAGGAACTGACTTTTTACCAGAACCTAAGTGGTGGACTTCTTGGGTCCACCTAACTGCTTTACTTCCGGACAAACTGTTTTGAAACGTAGAGATGCAGTGGTAAACAAAGTTCGCCAGGCATATGGCTTCTAAAGACATTATGGCGGAACACTTCCTTAACACATGACTTTCCCTCAACGAAGTGAAAGTAGCAGTGGAAAAGTGGGAGAATGCTAGTGAAGCCCCCTTCTTCAAGAGGCCTACAACTTTTAAGCAAGCAACCACCCACAGCTTCCAAAGTCATTATGGTGGAACACTTTCTTAACAAAGTGCTTCTCTCTTCCCTCAAAGTGGAAGTAGCAGTGGAAGTGTGGGAGAAAGCTAGAAAAGCCTCCTTCTTCAAGAGGGCTGCCCCTTCAGCAGCCACACCCGAGGGAAAGATAGAAGAACAAATGAACAGAACTAGATCTTTCCCTGAAGGCATCAGGCCAAACTGGGGTGTTGCAGGCAAGGACCTCGTTAGGGACGGCGTTCCAATTATACCGCCACCATGGGATAATACCTAACAAGTCAGGGGACAAGAAGGCAGTTCCACAAGGCAGAACCTCAGACAGGAGAGGTTCTAAACGTCAGATACTGTCCCCCATTTACCAAGTCTCTCCTTCCTCTCACTTCAGTACTGATGAACTGATGATTATATTTGACAGGATCAATGAACGACCACCCCCTTCAAGAAGAGGACCAAATTTTAGACAAACAGTTGAGGAGAATGAAGGACTTAGAGGATTTCACAGAAACTTTTTCTAGTACAGAAATTATCAGGAGTCATTGACGTTTTCCACCTGAACGACTTCATACTAAGGACACCGTTCAAGATGGACAACCGTGGCGGTTGCAAAGATGCAAAAATTTTCTTTTCATTCCACAGACTTGAAAGAAGTCTTGAAATGCAGGAAAGACCCACGCAGGAGTTTACCGACATTTAAGGTGCAGTGCCTAATGGACAGAGGCAACATTACCAGACCATGATGGTTGGCAGAAATTAATTAGAATTATGGATTTGGGCCATATGACTCAGCACTTGGTCCAGGGGATTTATGAAAGACCGGACAACAAGACTTCAAAAAAAACATGAATACAGGTATAGCAGAAGGCTAACAACTGCTGCTAGAGACCAAGAGGATGACCCTGCAAAGACCTTTACGTAATGCTTTCTGCACACTGCTAAAGCAGCTCTGCCTACATGGTAACGTCACCGACTGGCTGGTGATCGCCAAGATTGGGTATAGAGTTTGGCTCAAATTCTCTGGTTCTGGCAACCTCACCATCCTTTTGAGTGAAGGATGGGGGGTTCGGGGGAGCCTACAAGTCCATCAACCAAGTCATTAGCAGCCATTGCCTGGCCCCCTTTGGTCCTAGCTTAGGTGGAGAGGGAGGTTGGGCACTGATATGTAAATAGGGTCAGTCTCTAAGCCATTGTCCTCCTTGATAATACAATGTCACTGTCCCTTACCTCTGCCATTCATGCACAAATGAACATCAGAAACTATTTCTTCATTTTCAGCAAGTGTAATATTATAAATGTGTTGATTGCAGGTGGATATGGAGCCTCCGTAAGCAGTGGTTCGAGACTATAGAGAACAGACACAAGAACTCAAATTTAGAGAAGTCACCTGACCAGAGCTGTAAACTTTTATGGTTTTGCCAATCACAAGGCAGCACTTCTGTAATAGCAACTGTACAATCCCACTTTAGAAAATTTCCCTTGCAGTTCCGGCGAAGCTTTGCGAGTGTGATCACTGAGAGCATCCTGTGACAGAGTGGAGTGCAAGCTTAGACAAGTCATCCTCAACTACCAGGCATCACACTAAGTTGGCCTGATCTGTGCTCTAGGGCTTCATCACGAACTCTGGAACCCAGATTAATGAGACTTTCTTCAATCCTTAAGAATGCATTTGACACTGGAAAAGGCATGCCCCTCACCTGCTCACTTCGTCGAGGCAAAGACTAGTACTGTACGAAGAAAAGACTCCTGTCTTAATGGTTTGTGCGGGACTGCATTCGAGACTCCAAGGACTAGTGATATTCCAATCATTGCTCTATTTTCTGAGGTCAAGACTTCAAAGATACTCAAATGAGTAACCCTAAACAATTTCCACAAAGAGGAAAAGTCTAAGCCCTTAACCTGAAAACCTGTTTCAAGGTTGTGCAATAGCCTTTCTTGCCGAGATTAGAGAGCTTCCCAAATGAAGTTATCATCAGAATGCATGTACTGTGTCATCCAGAGTCCCAATGTCAGCAACCATCTTTAGACCAATGGGCGATTGTTTCCCCAGAGATGTTAGAAGGCAACCTTGAATACTTAAAATTCTTTTTCAAATGACTGGCAAGCAGGTCACTCGGTGATGATTTGCAGGTCTTTACACCGCTCGTGGCTGCTAGAACATCCTCCTGCATGTAATTAAACATGCCAACAGCTCTACTGCATCATTGACTAAGCAGTAATCTGCTTTGCCAACTCGAGAAGTATCTAAAACGGTAGCATGCTCGTTTGTAAACCGAGCCAAGACAGTAGTACAGTCGCTCATTGACGCTTCAAAGTACGCCCTATCAAACCGTTTGAAAACTAGAAATGAAACTTAAGTTCTAATATGTTGACATGCAGGTGCTATTTTTCCTTTTCCAATATTGCCGAGATGAACTGGTTCCCTCAGATGTGTACTCTATGCCCTTTGGATGAGTCTGGCATACTCCATCACCTTTGGAAGAGTCTCCGAACAGCAGCATGTCTGAGAGTTAGGAGTTTCCCTGATAATGTTTTAGTCATTCAACCACCAGGCTGGATCGTCCAGTATTTCTAGTTTCACTAAAACCAGGAGGTAAAGGGGTTCACAGATTGCTAACTAGTGATTTTAGATAAGACGAGCGAGATGCTGGTGTAGACTTAAGCAAGGAGCAAGCTTCTCAGACAATGAAAGAAGTCCCAGAAGATAATGCCACAGTCAAATTTAAAAGTTTTCACAAGTCTGCTGCTGCGCTCATCCAATGGAAAGACTTGACATGTCTGAAGACCAAACTTGTTCAATGGAGAGAGGTCGATGACCAATCGCCATCCCTCTCGGTCGACTTCTTCATCAGGAAGCGTCGACTGTAGAGCCCAGATAATCTGCAATAAATACTTGAAGCAACATTTCACCTTTGCTGCTAGGGCCACATCTTCTGGCAATTTCAGACGGCAAGTCTAGAACATTAGTGTGCGAATGAGAGGAGGTCAAGATGTGCCCTAACAACTTTGGGAGAAGGCAGACTTCAGAGGAGGAAGGCAAGATTTTCCCTAGCACCTGTAGGAGGAGAATGCAGACCCCAGAAGAGAGGGCAAGATTTGCCCTAGCAGCTACAGGAGAAGAATGTAGACTTCATTAGAGGAGGAAGAGATTTGCCTAGCAGCTGCAGGAGGAAAATGTAGACTTCAGCGTCTCATTCTACTCTTCATCCCCATATCTGAACCGGCCAGATTGGGGCGAAAGGGCAGGGCGTTGTCCACATCTTTCTTAAAGGAGGCAGACTAGAGGTGCATATCCGACTATGTTGTAGGAGTCCCCTTTAGCCGTTTTTCAAAAGGTCCGATGGCATTCGATGTCTTTAAACATAACTAGTCAATTCACAAGGGAGTTCAGACTCACTTTCCTTCATTCCTTCCTCGTAACCACCAGGATCATCTGTATTCTTGACAGGGGTGTTCTTTAACGCTAGTGCCTTCTCTTGCCCCACCAGCAATTAGGAGGCAACTCACTGGTTTGCTTACTGATGTGTCAAGGAGTTCACAAGCTTTGGCACCTGACAGTATGAACTTTGTACAGTATCCTCCTTCCGCGAATAACCGAATAATGAGTTCTGGTTAAATAAGCAACTGCACCTAACCAATATTTGATCCAAAAGCTAATTGGAGGCTGGGCATTGACTTGATACGAGGCTTTCATGACAGCGCCCTCAAGTCTTGAGAATGAAGTGTGCTCGTTGCTCTAGTATCCACCATGGTCACTGCCTTCAGCATTGGTCACCGCTCAATCAATAGATAGGTGGAGAAGAGTCTGCATCCAGCACAAGAGCAGACTTCATTCCTTGAGGAGCTCTGAAGCAAAATAATTTCTTCCAAGTATGGGATAGATTCCACATTCCCTTCATCTCTCTCCTTCCCTCCCGAGTGTGCGAGTTCGTCCAGGAAAAGGGGAATAACCCAAACTGACACTTGATGCTTGGTTTGGTATAATAGCGAGCAGAAGTAACAGGAGCATGAGCAACAAACCTCCCTGGAATAGGATGGTTCTCTTGACAGCAAGTTCCTCCTATGCGCATGCAGGGAGAGACTGGTTGAAATCCACAATTGCAAGACACTTATCAGACTTCAGGACCTCTTCAACTTTTCTTTCCACGGGATGCTTCAAAGTAGCAGCTACCCCACTACCAGGTGATACCATTAGCACCTTTCCAGGGTAGACAAAGGGTGACGATGGAACCCTCAAGCATTCTGCGGCAGTAAAAGCTCCTTGCTCAGATGGGGCAATAATGATGTCCAAGGACTGCCAACTAATTTAGGATTAAAATTGTCATCTTAAGGTCACTTTAGCAAGGTTATGACAAACAGATATGCTGCCCCATATGTACAAAGTTTTTTGGATAACAGAAATATGTACAAAATGTTTTGGATAACAGCAGGTTTGTACAGAAAAATCCAAAAGAAAAAGTAATTAAAACAGCCAGATGAGGCAGCAAGAAGTCTGTTTGTGCTAGTTTAATGCTGAATTCAAAGCGAGAGCTATGCCGACTGTCAGGTGAGCGGGGCCTACCTTCCTACTATAATCGCATAGTTAAAAGTTCGAATGGCATTCCAGCTTTGCAGAAAAAATACTCCTATTATAGGACTGTAGTTTGTATTCGGGTGAAAATAAAATTTATAACAGGACAGACAATAGAGAATATGAACAGTATACAGTATAATACACCTACACAAATGCTCAGACAACTTGAATGAACAGGTCCCTACTTACAAAAGGACTTCGACTAAGCAGAAAGGTGATCTTCCCATGCGAGCAGTGACTAATGGCACAAGTTCCTCACATAGGGTTATAATTATATAACAGTCTTGGATAGAGTTCTTTGACCAGATGTATTAATTTTTCTTGGCCTGCTGTGCCTTTGATCTTGCTTACTTCCTTCCATTTTGCTGTCCAGCCCCTTTAATTTTCCTTGTACACATTTTAAGAGATGTAATGTCATTTGCCCATGGTGCTCACTCTTCCTACTTCATCTGATCTTTGTTGCTCTCCATAGTGTTCTTGTAATTATGTTTTCCCGTTGGTCAGTTCCAACTCCTGTATATGCACGCTTACATTTGCAAGGTTGCGTGAAGATTCGAGATGTGACGAAGTTTGAAACCCCATCATCATGAGAGCAGCGTAGAATCACAAGGCCCCTAAAATGAAAGAAAAGTTAACCACATAAAATAGAATTTATAATACAAGTTAGAAATTCAGGAATTTAATAATCATTTAAAAACAGTTCTTTATAACAATTTCCATTTATTTATGTTAGAAAATATACTGTAGTCTTTTTATCTTATGGCTAGCTTTCTCACAGTGTTTTAAATAGTTTCAGCAAATATCACAAAAAAGGCAATATATAACAAGATAAAACATATGCAAAGAAAGATTAAAGAAAACCTAATGATTGACTAAATTTAAAAAGGCACTTGAAAGGAAGAGATCCTTCAAGCTCTGACAGACAACAGACTGGGCAAGGATTTTGCAGATTCCTTTTAGCCACCAACTACACGCTTCTTTACCTTATGCTATACAGTACTTGTACCAGTTTCCTTTCCTCCATCTTGCTGTTCAGTCTTACTAACTTTAAATTCATAATGCAAGGTTATGCCCCGTAGCATTCAAGCACCTAATGGCCTCAGTGCCAGGTTGTATGGCCCAAATTCATAAATCCAATCCAATCCAATCCAATATTGATGCGTCTAAAATTCAGCCAGTCAGTGAGGTGGCTACAAAGCGTAGGCTAGTCCAACAGATGCGGAAATTTCGCCATAAATTTGTACATGCTCAAAATTTTTGTTGACCTGAAAAATAAAATTTAAGAAACTGATATATTTATGATTGAATAGTTCACGTTAACCATTTTTTTTAAATAATTTTTTCAGCAAACACTCCAAACTGTCATAAAATAACATTCCAAATCTCCTTTGGGAGATTTTCTGAAAACCATGATGGCAACCTAGACATGTGTTGTACTGTACATCTGCTTCCGATGGAAACATGGTAACGTTTATAGTGTCTTTGGATAAGTTTGTGAACCCATAAAACTCAAAATCGTAGACAAGAAATCCAAGTGGGCTGTCAGAAATGGAAAATAAAAACAGCTGCCATCTAATGTAACAGTGAAATTGTATGAAGCAATCGTGAGGTTGATAGGTTAAAAAATTCAAATATCTAAACAATCAGGCATTTATACCTCTACTTAAACAAGAATTTAAAATCAAAATTTTGGGAAACAATAGTTAAGCTAACTGCCTTTTGTCATTTTCCATGTGGTACAGCAATGAATTCCAATTGGGTAGCAGCCATGGCATTTCTATTTTCTAAATACATTTTTTCTGAACTATGGATTTAATACTGATCATGGCTGAGGTGACTGAATAAAGTAATGTTCAATGCTATTCTGCCCAGGTTTAGATAAGAGCATTAGCAGGTGGTGGGGTATCCATCTTCTGCTACTGTCAACATCAGAAATCTTATCATTGGATGGGCAAGACCCGCTTTCATACTTTCGTTCTTCAATTTCGGCATTGATTATCTTTGCTTCAGCAGTTAAGTTTCTTATCAGAATACCACTTATTAATAATGTACTCTGCTATGTTTCTACAATACACAACTTTTTGCTACATCAACTAAGAACACAATCTTGATGGTTCTCTTGAATGGATTGTTTGTGCGTATTAAACAAGTTGCAAAATGTTTGTATAAAGTTTTACATAAGCAAAAACCTAGCAAATGAGTGGGTACAATTTTAGTTTATAATTTTAAAAAATACATAAAACCATGACTTTCTTTCTTATATTCTCAACCAAATTACTGTACACGCCTGTCCCATTAGTTAAACTGAAAGCTGTGGAATAAAAGACTGCAGACATATAGCAGAGTACAAATATGCAGTGAACTGAATTGGGTCGCTGTAATTATCCAAGTTTGTCCTACAGAAGAAGAGGTATCACTAGCTGGCTTCATAGTATAAAATAGTAAATATACTAAAGGGCTATTAAAGCTTCAAAAACCAGAAAAATTACATGAAAAACATAAAGACCTTAAACAGAAATTATGCACAACATTCAATATTCAAAATGTTATCTCCAGATGGGATTAATGGGGATGTTTGAAATAAATTTTATATTTAAGCTTATCTGGAGAAAAAATCAGCTTAATTTTACCAGGACTATCTTAGTTCTGTCCAATGACTGAATGGGTTGAAGGTATAATGCAGGATACCTATGAATGTTAGGATTCTAAAAGATGAAAGGAAAGAATACAGTGATTAAAGGTTTTATAAAGATATTCAATGAAGAGAATTTATATTAAGAAAGAGAATTTTATATTGGTATTGTATAATAGAGGAATCTAAGAGAATTAAAGGTTTTAACAAGCCTTGAGGGTTAAAATTAGGTTAAAGTCTCAGCAACACCTGTACTGTGACTGTTTACTAAAAGCAGTTGAGGAGCTAGTCATTGATAAGTTGGGTGTATGAAATGAGATAAAATGAGAGGTGAAAAACTAAGATACACATACACTACCAGAAGAATTGGAAAAAGACTACTGTATTTAACTTTTAATGCAATATGACGAAATTGAAAGAAAATATTACTTGAGCATGTGAAAATAATGGGGAAAGGAGCTGGAAGTGAGCATGTGAAAATAATGGGGAAACGAGCTGGAAGAAAGGGGGGGGGAGAGTTGGAACATAAAATTTAAAACTGCCAATAAAGCTTTTTGCCAGAGGTAAACAGAGGTACAGTAACATCAGATTATGAAACCTGTTCAAGAAATGTGGCAACATAGTTTTGAGGTAAGTCAAGACACCTAAAAACAAAAGCACTGAAGTCACTTCCTCTGCCAAAGCAGGAAGACTTCAATCTAAATAAAAAATTTACTTCATGACATGAAAACTTAATTGGCACTAAATAAAAATATTTAAATAAAATCTTTAAAAAAATAATTCCTTACCTTCACTTCACTAGCAGTTTCCACCTTGAAGTTCATGGTTATGATAATTTACAAGATCCTTTCAAGTGTCTTTCTTTCTCCTCCGTTAACTCAAGGCTTGGGATACGATGTTAACACAGGTCTTCTGACCTAAGTAACAATCTTTTCATCTCTTCCTACATGGACGGATCCCTTAACATTTTCAAGGATACGATCTTTATCCTTTTATAGTCTTAGAAACTGTTATGGCTAAGCGTACATGGCTGATTATTTATTTTTCTCCCTTTTCTACCCATTTTACTTCTATGGTGTTGGCTCTCATTTTCTTCAAAGCACTGCATTTATCTAAGTAAATAGGAGAATATTAAGATTAAGATTCTTTTTTAGATAATTACCTGAGGATAGCTCAAGATCTATTGTGTTTACAATGAATAATACAAGTATAACTAATTATAATAATGATAATACAGTAGACAAAATATATTGTTAGCAATAAATATGAGGGAAACCATTTTATGTTTATACTAATAATGGAGAAAAGACAAAGGCATGCAAAAAGTTAGGTTCCTAAAAACCATTACACTACCTCATTAACAAATCTAAAGAGAGAAGGATGCAATTAATTTTATGTTTAAAAGCTGCGGATTGCCATGGGAGAGGAGAAGAGTAATTCATCAGATGAGAAAAGTTACAGTGTCTGAAAAAGCAAAAGAATACTATAGTATAGCTTGAAAACAAGTGCTATGTGGATGTTACAGGAAAGATGGTATGGGTATATGCCGAGGATAATCGAAGTCCACATGAAGTAGAGATTCAATGCCAGAAATTTGTAAAATGTAAAAGTCAAATGGGGAAAGAGGGAAGTGGAGAAGCAATGCTTAAAGATTGCTCATGAATGGCGAAGAAATATTTAAATGTCTCATGAATTGCAGAGGTAAGGGACAGAATAATGCCCTAGAGACTGATCATATACATAGGGGTGATGATCAGCACCCAAGCCCCTCTCCAAATTAAAGCCAAGCAATATGGCTGCCGAGGACTCAACAAGTAAACCTATACGCTCCCGCAAACTACCCATCCCTAGCTCACGTGGATGGTGAGGTTGCAGATACTACTGGAAACTATAGAAATGTAGCTGGTCTCTTGACTGCCTTCAAAAAAGCCTGTCAGGAAGGGATGTTTCCAATAGGCTATGACAACCTAATGGTAAATCTAAAATTGCGTACATTCAGGATTTGTAGGGCAGTAAGAAAATATCAGTGCAGCTGGAAGAGATGGGCAAATACGAATGTGTTTTGCATTCTGTTAATAGGCAGCCCAGGAGGTTAAGATGCCAACTTTTTGGAACATTAAATACAAGTGGATGATCATACATGTCTTATCTCGAGTAATTTCATGGTCTCAAGAAAAGACAACACCAGGTGGATGGGGTTGAGGTTTGTTAAGAGTTTACCCCCCTAATTAGTAATTAAAATATTCCAAGTTAGGTTACATTGCTTTTGCCTGGATATGGATTACTAATGAAAGTTATTGATATTGAAAACTTGAGTGAATATTTAGTAAAATACTGTATTCTAAAAAGAAAACAATACTTTAGCAATTCTTTTATAGCCATTTAAATTGCAATAAAAAACAATCTCTAGGAACTCTAGCACTTACCATCATCTTACGAGTCCTATTGCGCCCGTAGCAGTTGTCTTTATGGAAAACAAAATTTTTATACATTCAATTAAATCAATAAAGTCGAATTTTACCTTTCTTCAATATGGTAGTCTCCATGTCAGCTTTTGAGATTTTCAAGCGTATGGTTTCTGCCTCCCCAAGTTGAAGTGTCAGGCATCGAATCATAATCACTCCATAATTGTCCAGCAAATCCACTACTGTACACCTGCGGAAAATTGATTTGAAAAGTACCAGGTAATGTATGAGTTTAATTGAGAAATGCGAGATGAGAATTTAAAAAATTCAATGATTAAAATATTAACTAATAGAAATAGAAACTTACAAGTTCTCAAAATCTTCTCAGATAAAAGAACTACACTGCACCCATTACACAAAATACAAGCCAAAGAACAGTATTGGAAAATTAACAAAAACAAGACATGAGACTTGACAAAAATTTAAGACATTTAGATATGCAAACCACTGACAACTCTGCACATCAATATTGCATTTTCTACTTCCCAGCATTAGCATTAAGTCTTAGTACAACCAACAAGGACATTAATTTCCTCAATAGTCAGTTTATTCCTTTTCTGAGTCGAGGGGATTCTGTAAACCTCCAAGACCTGTCTTTCCTGATGAACATCAAGACTTCTGATGAATATCAACATCATGATTGGGTTCATCATTCTCAACTAAATAATCCCCACAAGCATGCATTTATGAAAGCTACAAAAGGTATAAATCAAGCATGGGCAACTGTTCGTAAACTGGGGACCAGATTTTACAACTGTATATCAGAGTGTAGATTGTATGACGATACACATGCAGGTAATATTACTTCCCAATATGCTGATTTTTTGGCAATTTCTCCTCGTTTTACTTCTTACTATGAAAGTTTACATAAAATTAGCATCTTTCATTGTTTCCTAATGATAAAAATGATTACAACTGGTGTAAATGAATAAAAATATTTCAACCTTGAAAGTCTTGGTAGCAGGACAACAGGCCGCGGAATGACATTATGTAAAAATAACTTTTTAACGCTACAAACTACACTACAATGTTCAACAATAAATTCAAAAAGTAGCTAACCACCAATATGGACTTTTTAATCATTTTCACCAAAACCACATTGCCAGCTTTAATCTTATTGTGCCAGCTACACTGATGCAATAGTATACAATGTTCTTTATGTAAGATAACTATACCATTGTTCTTTAAAATTAGGAATGACTTAAACTCTAAGTTAACTGTAAACTTAAAACTAATGAATTTCATGAAGGAGGCTCAGCTCCCACATGTAACTTTATTAGACATTTCTAGAAATTAAACGAGAATTTGAATAAAATAAAAAGGACAAGGCATGACATTCTTAAAGTCTTTCTATGAGGATCTATTTGTTTATGGTCTAAAATTGATCGCAGACATTATAAATCATTCAAGAACTCAAATATCAAAGTCACTCTTCCAATAGCCATTATAAAGGAAAGTTTTGATCACTGATAAGGCTCTCCAATGTAGTGCCTACACAGATAAAACTTAAAAGAATCTTGAAAAAGTCAATATTGTATCAATTATCAAAATATACCTTATATTCATCCCAAACTAAAGCTTGTTCTAAAGCTTGACAATGAGAACATCCAAGAATTTACCACACATGATTTAGCATAATTAACTGTGTAATAAGGTACTTCATTCAAGTTTAAAATTCTCAAAAAAGCTATGGCGAGTGAGTTAACATCAGCACAACTTTATGTAAGGCTGACATTTAAACATGAAAACCAACATACATTTCAAAATCCATCCACATTCTTAAACCATAAACGTCCTGTGAAATCAAACCCTGTTCATATGAATGGCCTAACAAAATTAATTATGTTCAGGCTTAATAAATTTACCATAAGCTCCAGAGTAAGGTCTTTGGTTTTAAAGGTGCTACCTTAACTTTGGCAAACTACAACAGTTACTTGCTATCATACACTGTACTATAATCAGCAAATTCTTAGTAAGCCCTGGAAGCATCACCAGAGTCCTCACTAACAAATGACCTTGGATATTCTAGTGTAAAAATCCAAGATAGGTCAGAACAAGGTTTTACCACTAACAAAGTAAAAGTCTTGAGAAGACATTCATCCAAAGAAAGTTTGTCACCATAATTTTTTCATCAAGACTTTTCCTACAGTAGTAATAGGCAATACAAGCCAAAGTAGGTCAAACACCTTTGAAGTTTGAGAACACTTCCTTTTCATATAAGCATGAGCATACTATTTACAATCAGAATTTGAGTGTCTAACAATTTGCTCATAACTAGAACTTTTTTAGTCATTACCAAGAGTATAAATGTTAAATCTTCCTGCATAACATATATCGCAACTCTTAGATAATTACTGTTCCAAAAAAGCAAATAAAAACCACACTTTTGTATCCGTACCAGGGATCAAATATATGTTAAGAGGAAATCTACTGAGTTACCCATTACTGTATAATCAAATAACCAACAAAGTTATAGGCACTTTCCAGAACTTTTCACAAAAACATACTCTTATGATGCTTTCTCAAATAGCTTGAAATTAAAGAAAATGTATCCAAGACAAAAATTATCTCTTGTACCTATTAGTACTAGCTTACCATCTTCTTTCATAAAAGAGGAAAAGATTCTAATCCTCTAGTTTTACAAGCATTATCTAATGAACATCCAGTTTGATATCACTCGACACGACAATGCTGTTAAATCTGAAGTAGAGGGATGATTTTGCTGTCGCCCATAATTAATTTTTGTAAAAACAGTATCATTCAAAGATGGCCTATTAACAGTCTTCAACAAGCAACCGAACACAGGGCTTACCTTAATAGTAGTATTAAGCTCAACATTAATTGGCCTGTGTGATATCTAAAAATACTTGCGTCAAAATCTTCATGTTTTAACTTTAATCCTTTCAATAATCTTATCCTGAAACTTGGTTTTGAAACCTTTTGATAACACTTAAACTTTTTGACTTCTCTTAAGTACAGTACTATATAAACACCTTAATAAAGACAACTTTACGATTGGAAGGCACTTTTTCTACCTGGTTCTTCCCAGGCAGATTCACTTAACTATAACTTTTAAAGTGAAATCCCTTAAAATATTCCACCACCATCAAATCCAAATGTGAAAGTTGGCTTGGGTCTTCCATACAACTTACCAAGTCCAGGCTGAACATCTTACTTACCATTACTCAGGAAAAAAAAAAAAACATAAATAAAGTCTCTAATGGACTGAAATAAGACTAGCAAGTATGTAGCACAAAATTAACTAAAGTAAAAGGGACACCTTTCTCTATCTTTTCTACAGCTTAAGATAATTAACTTTAGCTGCTACAGGTTTCAGTACAGGAAGAAACTGATTACTATACAAGGATTGCATTTCATTTCCAAATGGGACGATGCTAGATAGCACCTTCAATGCATAATAGATACTACAAAAAATTTGTGGGAAAACTGTAGTACAGTATGACCACTTATCAACCCTTGAAATTAATTTAATTACCATTCTTGACCAAATCAAGCTCATCCAAAAAATTTCATTACTATTAAAGGTTTAAAGGCCATTCATGAATGGTAGAGGCAAGGGACAGCGACATTGCCTTATCAAGCATGACAATACCCTAGAGACACCATATATTCATATAATCAGCACCCAAGCCCCCTCTTGAACCAAACTAGGACAAAGGAGGGCCAGGCAATGGCTGCTGATGACTCGGCAGATAGACCTATAGGCTCCCCCCAAACGTCCCAACCTTAGCTCACAAGGATGGCGAGTTTGCAGCAACCAAAGAAACTAGAGTTTGAGCAGGACTCAAACGCCAGTCAAGGACGTTACCACATCGGCCACCACAACCAAATCAGGTTCAGCCAGAAATATACCAGCTGGAATCAAATAACTCAAAGCGACATCCAGCAGCAAAATGCAAATCTCGTTAGTTTTAAAATCTAAAGAAGCATAACTCCCTACAACCTGAAACTGGCAGTCAATGTAGTTTCTTTTAAGATGTCACTCAGATGAAGCAAGCAATGTATCAAGATCATACAATGCAGATATACTTTCTTCAACTCTTAAATCTCTTAGTTTCTTCACCCAAATATCTCCTCAGACGAAAGTGCCAACCAGAAACCTAACGGTAGGAGAAAACTTATTACTATAAAAGGTCACTGCCAAATTAGACAACAAAGGTTGAAAAGATTAAAAAGTAGTTTTTCCTTATTAATGATCATGATGGGAAAGAAATAAGAGAACCCTTTACAAAGAAAACTATAAGGGCTCTCGGTTGAAAGCATGTCTTCACCACGCCAAGCAGTCTTACCTCTAATGCGTACTTTTACTTTTGATACATTTTCTTCAAAATCTTATAGATTTGTCCATAGATCATACCCCTCATGACCGCAAAATTTTGTTGAAATTTATTTAGTAATTTTTGTGTAGTGTTGCTCATTAACAAAAACTAAAAAAAAAATTTTCCATTTACTTAATATTGTGATTATTTTCAAAGTACTGCCGTGTACTTTACCCAAAACCTTACAAATTCATCTTTCAGTCATACCCAACATGATTACTAAGTTTGGTCAAAATCAGTAGAATATTTTTTGTGTAATTTACAAATAAAAAACGACAGGTGAATTCATACCCTTCACAAAATCTTCAATTATGGCGAAGGCAACAAAGGAAATCTGTGTGATTAAGCTGACCAGGATAATTCTACAAAGTGTGTTTAGCACCAGAGCAAAAACTAAGTCTCGACTCCTTTGAGACCCGCAAGTCTTAAATGAACTACAGTTAGGCATGTATGTTTAGAAACACTACAAAACTTATAAAACCAGTTATTATACTTGGCATCCCTTTTCTTTCTACAGAAGTAACATTAACCTGTACAAATGTATTAAAATTCTCCAAAGTTGAAGCAGACTAACTTTAAATAGGAAGAAGGTTGGAAATCCTGGTTCCTAAAAGGCTTGTGTGTCCTAACCTTGATGAAGCAGTCTACCTCATCGACAATAGAGTCCTTTCAATATACGTCATCAAACTTCCGGTCCGCCATCTTGGAGGGCATACAAAGACGTGTCGTCGTGTTCAGTGAATAGCTGTAAGTTGAACTGTCGTCATCTCATTACATTCTCATTCACACAATGCCCAGTTTTTGCGTTATTGTTGGCTGTGGGAATCGAGGAGAAAGAGATGGCAAGAGTTTCTACCGCATACCGGCAGTTATTCAGAACCAGGACAAGGATACAGAAGAATTATCCAAGCGCAAACGTGACTTGTGGTTGGCCAGAATATCACGGGCCGATCTTCGTGAATCCTCACTACCCTACGCACGTATCTGTTCTGATCATTTCATATCAGGTTAGTCTTGGCTAGGCCCTAAAAGTATCATTATTCTTGTGTAAACATGCTATATCCGATCGCATGGGTGACTTCACAAGTATCATTGTCAGTTCAGTGTGTTGTGTGTGTGGGGCTATAATAACAAAGGCTACTTGCCTTCTCTATTTCGTCAAGGTGCTCATGCCTATATATAATTAAGTGTATATTTATATTCATTTTAATTTGTGTATTAAATTGTGCAGACATACAGGCCTATGTAATGAATAAACATTGATTATAAATAATAATTATAATATCTGAAAGCTGGTTTGACCCGAAGGGGTCTTCAACATATGAAATATCGAAAAAATAAATAAATTTGCGCATTTAATTGCAAGGAGGCAAAACGATCATCCAAGAGCATTACATTAGAGGTTGTCCATCATATGTTTATATGTATATAAGAAATTATAGCATTTGTAACCAAACAAACACAATGGTTAGGTATGAACTGATAAAGATTTAACATTATAATGCAAAACTTTTACATACATTTTGACAATCAAAAATTATAATACACAAGGTTAGGCTAAATGATCAATATTAGCTTTATAATTATAAACACTCTCTTCATTGGCCCAGTGTTTATCTAATTTTGGACTTAAAATCATTAAAGGGAAAAACAAAAAATTCTGGAAGCAGATTATTCGGTGCTATTATAGTATGCTATCTACCACAAAGTATGTTATCTACAGTCAATGTTAATTCTCCTGTTTGATGAGGATTATCAACATTACTTACCACCAGTATGTTATCCTCATTGGACTTTAATGATAGTTTAATATTCATTGGCAAGACAACATGGGTGCATAATTATAAGCAGTTTGTAGGTTAGGTTAGGTTAGGTTATCAAGTCTGTAATGATCCTCATTATTAAAGGGAAAAACAACAAATCTGTTGGTGCTATTATAGTATGCTATCTATCACAAAGTATGTTATCTACAGTCAATGTTAATTCTCCTGTTTGATGAGGATTATCAACATTACTTACCACCAGTATGTTATCCTCATTGGACTTTAATGATAGTTTAATATTCATTGGCAAGACAACATGGGTGCATAATTATAAGCAGTTTGTAGGTTAGGTTAGGTTAGGTTATCAAGTCTGTAATGATCCTCATTATTAAAGGGAAAAACAACAAATCTGTTGGTGCTATTATAGTATGCTATCTATCACAAAGTATGTTATCTACAGTCAATGTTAATTCTCCTGTTTGATGAGGATTATCAAACATTACTTACCACCAGAATGTTATCCTCATTGGACTTTAATGATAGTTTAATATTTATTGGCAGGACAACATGGGTGCATAATTAAAAGCAGTTTGTAGGTTAGGTTAGGTTAGGTTATCAAGTTTGTAATGATCCTCATTATTAAAGGGAAAAACAACAAATCTGTTGGTGCTATTATAGTATGCTATCTATCACACAGTATGTTATCTACAGTCAATGTTAATTCTCCTGTTTGATGAGGATTATCAACATTACTTACCACCAGTATGTTATCCTCATTGGACTTTAATGATAGTTTAATATTCATTGGCAAGACAACATGGGTGCATAATTATAAGCAGTTTGTAGGTTAGGTTAGGTTAGGTTATCAAGTCTGTAATGATCCTCATTATTAAAGGGAAAAACAACAAATCTGTTGGTGCTATTATAGTATGCTATCTATCACAAAGTATGTTATCTACAGTCAATGTTAATTCTCCTGTTTGATGAGGATTATCAACATTACTTACCACCAGTATGTTATCCTCATTGGACTTTAATGATAGTTTAATATTCATTGGCAAGACAACATGGGTTTATAATTATAAGCAGTTTGTAGGTTAGGTTAGGTTAGGTTATCAAGTCTGTAATGATCCTCATTATTAAAGGGAAAAACAACAAATCTGTTGGTGCTATTATAGTATGCTATCTATCACAAAGTATGTTATCTACAGTCAATGTTAATTCTCCTGTTTGATGAGGATTATCAAACATTACTTACCACCAGAATGTTATCCTCATTGGACTTTAATGATAGTTTAATATTTATTGGCAGGACAACATGGGTGCATAATTAAAAGCAGTTTGTAGGTTAGGTTAGGTTAGGTTATCAAGTTTGTAATGATCCTCATTATTAAAGGGAAAAACAACAAATCTGTTGGTGCTATTATAGTATGCTATCTATCACACAGTATGTTATCTACAGTCAATGTTAATTCTCCTGTTTGATGAGGATTATCAACATTACTTACCACCAGTATGTTATCCTCATTGGACTTTAATGATAGTTTAATATTCATTGGCAAGACAACATGGGTGCATAATTATAAGCAGTTTGTAGGTTAGGTTAGGTTAGGTTATCAAGTCTGTAATGATCCTCATTATTAAAGGGAAAAACAACAAATCTGTTGGTGCTATTATAGTATGCTATCTATCACAAAGTATGTTATCTACAGTCAATGTTAATTCTCCTGTTTGATGAGGATTATCAACATTACTTACCACCAGTATGTTATCCTCATTGGACTTTAATGATAGTTTAATATTTATTGGCAGGACAACATGGGTGCATAATTATAAGCAGTTTGTAGGTTAGGTTAGGTTAGGTTATCAAGTCTGTAATGATCCTCATTATTAAAGGCGGATTAGCAAGTAGAACGTATCCTTAGGGACTGATGGTAGATATACTATAGTCAGAAAGGGGTGGTAGATAGCAAAATCAGCGGTACTGTAGATAGCATACTATAATAGCACCGATTATTCAATGGAAATGTATGCCCACTCATGTTCTGCCATCGTAAGTTTAAAAAGCATCTGAATTGCATGTGCCATAAGTTAACTTGAGGTTTTTTTCTCAAGGTCGACCTGCTGCACTACGTGACACTACAAATCCAGATTGGGCACCATCAGTGAAACTGGGACATGACAAGAACACAACAAGTCCATGTGCCGCAGATAGATATCAAAGGAAGCGTCTACGGACAGAAAGAATCGCTGAGGAACTGGCTGCTGCAGCACTGCTTGATCTTGGTAATATCGAAGCAAAAGGTGATGGGGACAGCAAATCAGTGGAGGTGCAGACTGACCTCACCAGTGAAACCATCATTGCTATGCAGGAAGAGATTAACAGACTAATGGATGAAAATAAAATTTTGAAAGAAAGAATAGACCAACTAACTCTAAACGAGGATTTTTTTCGAGGCAATGATGAGAGAGTGTCATTTTACACTGGGCTGCCGAATTTTCTAATCCTCATGCATGTGTTTAATTTTATGAGTCCTTATTTAACAGTTACTGGCAGGACTTGCCTCCCTAAGTTCCAACAATTCATAGCTACTCTGATGAAATATCGTTTAAATTTGAAATTACAAGACCTTGCCTACAGATTTTCTGTATCTATGCCTACCATGTCAAGATATTTTAATATTGTAACTTATATATATGCCAGGATTAAATTTTTGGTCAAGTGGCCTTCAAGAGATGAACTAAGAAAAGCCATGCCTATGTGCTTTCATGTGAGTTTTGGAAACAAAGTAGCAGTAATAATTGACTGTTTTGAAGTCTTTATTGACAGACCATCCAATCTAATGGCCAGAGCTCAAACATGGAGCTCTTATAAACACCATAACACTGTGAAATTCCTTATTGGTATAACACCACAAGGTGTCATTTCTTACATCTCTCCTGCATGGGGAGGTCGTGTCAGTGATAAATATCTAACGGAAAATTGTGGATTTATGGATAATCTGTTACCAGGAGATGTTGTGCTAGCAGATAGGGGGTTTGACATTTCTGACTCCATTAGCTTCCGCTGTGCTACAGTGAAGATCCCAGCATTTCTTCGTGGGAAAAAACAGTTATCTGCTTCAGAGGTATTTAACACTCGAAAAATTGCAAATGTTCGTATTCATGTGGAGCGAGTCATTGGCTGTGTTAGGCAGAGGTATTCAATACTGAATGGACCAATGCCTCTAGATTTCCTCACTTGTAGTGGTCCAGGGAAGAAAACTTTAGTAGATAAATTAGTAGTCGTCTGCTGTGCACTAAACAATTTATCTCCACCAGTTGTAAACTTTGACTGAATAACTGTGCTGCCTGTTTTTCCTTGAGAAATTTTTTAGTTGGCACTTGTCGTTTGCTTCATGGCTAAAGGTGCTACCATTAAATGTTTTTTAATCTTACATTTTTTAATTTTAAATTCTATGGTGCCCCTATCCACTCTGTAAGAAGCCATGTGTTTTTATGACAGTTTTCTGTTGCAGTTTCACTAATGAGAGTTAGACCCTTAATGCTTTGTGAATTAAATCCATAGAATTTTGCATTCTAGGAAAAAACTACCAGTACATGTAGAAATTCTGAAAAAAAAACAAACATACATGTCTTTAAAATTTTAATTTAAATTCTGTTTTCATTATCCATTTACATGTTGTGCAATGTCTTAAAAAATAATAAACTTCACAATACTTTATACACCTAAACTTTTAGTTTTTTAACAGTGCTTGTTTTCTTCAACTCATATTTTGGTCTTTTAGTACACTCTGGGCAGTACCACTTTTTTTTTCCTTTTGGAGACCAAGTCATGTTGAGGCATGCAAAATGAAACCACTGAAAAGGACAGTTTTCAAAGTCACAAGCGATCATTCTGCCATCTTCACCTTTTCTACAGTAACAATAGACGCCACTGTCCTTTTTAGCAGTGATTTGCATTCTTTGACTGACTGAGGAACTTGTAACCTCAGAAGGATCTGAGCTTGGAGATTGAGGAGCAAGAGAAATACTGGTCAAAGGTGCCCGAGAATAAAACATTCCAACAAGTTCTAAAAGCAACACGCGATGAAAAAATGCTGATGCTTTGGCTAGGACACTCTCCCAAAATTCCAAATCTGGTAATATTCTTTCAAAATGATGCCCCTTTTCAGTCCAAACAACAAAATCACAGTAGTCTCTATGACAAAGAAAAAGTTGTGTTTGGACTTGATAGTAATATGCATGGTTCTTGTCCAAACAGTACACACCATTGCCATCTTGTTTCAAGCAGGAGTGTTCAGTAGCATCTCTGTCCTTGACACACCAGGGACACTTTATTTCAAGAAGGCCTATTCCACAGCACGAACAGGACACTAACCCATCAGGCGATGCACCCAGGAATGGGTGCTCTGGATCTATGACAAGCCCAGATTCACTTACTTCAAAGTTTTCATGTGAACAAGACATGTCAACCAAATAGTCCTCTCTTGCTGCCTTCTCATGATCACAGCCCCAAGCAGTTGCCTTCGAGTAAAACTGAACACTATCAGGGTAACAGATTGCTTTAATTAGACTAAGGGAGGGTCTATCAATATCTGTGTGACAGACAGATTTAATTTTAGATGCTGTGATCCTCCCAGCTCTATACCTGAACCACAACTTCGAATTGGCTTGGTCCCTGGTGCTCTTTTCAATTATGTCTGCTTCCGCTTTAGTCATTTCTAGTTTTATATTTGAGCACTCAGTTATTAATTCGTCATATGATAAACTACACATTTCATCCCTCTTTAAACTTGTCAAGGGATCAGGACATTCATCTCTGGCAACCTTTGGGACAAATCTAGTATTGTATGGTTCAGTCACAGTAAGGATGCTACAATTTGTACCTATAGAGTTCAAACCCTCCAAAAAACGGTTAACTTCTGCAACACTAGGTTGTGGGACTAGAATTTCCGAAGTTGCCTCAGAATTGTTAGAAAAAACTATTGTTCCCTACTTCACTGAAACACTTCTCCAGTTTCTTTTTTTTCATTTTGGCAGATGTAAAGTCAATGTCACACACAGCTTCATATTGCACTTTCTGTATTCCTGCAGGCAGTAGCCAGTATGCTTTTTCCTGAGTCACCGTCTTTTTCTCCCGTAGCTTTACAGCAGCTTCCAACCAAAACAAAACTGCAGACACGTGGGTGCAGGTCCCTCCAAGGCCAGCTTTACAGTTGCAATTTGCAGCCAAAATAACACCAGACTTTTCTGCAATGATCCATGGCTTAGTAGCGGTTTCATTCATACTCTGGGAATGTAAAACCTGCAAGACAAAAATTAATAATTGTAAAAAAGTTATATAAAAAAAAAAATACCATAGCTCCACAATTCTAGGAATTTCTAACATATTTTCCTTCTTTTTTTTTTTGGGGGGGGGGGGGTGAACTAGTATTTTTTGTGACTCCAGAATCATTGCAGTCATAGGTAAATTTACAGTTTCATCCATTATGTGGAAACTGGAATAAAAATATATTTGTTGCATCAGAAATAGTGTAGTTTCAACGAATTTAACGTTTATTTTGACTGCAAACCATCCAATTTAGAGATTTACTATGGAGTTAAAACAACAAGTTTTTCCAGAAAAATCAGTTTATGTAACCATGTTTTTATTGTTTTTGTTGCATATTATGTTGTAATGCAGAAGTACCCTACTTTATCCCAACAATTATGGGGGTTCCCAGGTGGGAACCGGGGTTTTGGGTGGGGGAGGGGGCGTCCAATGATATTTGCACTAATTAATGTTCCACTACCCCTCCTTCTATACCCCTACCTAGCCCTACAGGAGGGGGGGGGGGGGGCTCCGCCCCCCCTGCGACCCCCCCTTAAGGTCACAGTGATTTTCAGGGCACTACCGAACCTATTAAACCCACCTAACCTAGCCTAGGGGCCCTGTACCCCTGCGGGGGGGGGGGGGGGGGGGGGGGGGGGGGGGGGGGGGGGGGGCTCCGCCCCCCTTTACCCCGGGCTAAATTTAAATATATATTTTAAGTCACTTCTTACCTTAAATGGAACCTGACGATGATGATGTGGAAGGCTGTGGTTGACCCTCTTCTGAATCATCAATAGCTACTGGAACCCGTTGTGCCTCACATTGTGGAGGATACAGTTTGCTGGCCGTGATAAAAAAAATGATGGAGCAGCTCCTCCTCAGTGTATTTGTGTATAAAAAATAAAACGTGACAAATATTGCCTGAAGTATTCACAACGGTTACCAGGCCGTTGTATCCATTCCTTCAGCTCCCGCCAAAGACGTTCAATGTTTTGGGTATGGGTGTCGGGGTTTGAAGGATCCACAAAATTTTCTGAATGGTTTACAGTACGGTGATCGTATCCAAGAGACTGCAGAGAATTATAAGCCCGCCACTTATCACTAACAACAATGCTGCCCTGTTTAATGTACTTCTCAATTAAGGGATGAGGGTCGCTGCATCACGCTTCCGTGGTAATGGGTCAATTAAAGGCACAATAAATGTTTTTTTGGACTGCCTCTCAATACCCCCCAACACCCATATGTCACTCAGAGGCCTTCCACGGTCATACTTCCGTTTCCCAAAATGAGATTCGTCAATCTCAACGATTACACCTTCACCACCAATAGCCTCTTGGTTATCAAAACTAAATTCAGTCACTTCTGAACAAAAGCTTCTCCAGTCTACACTAGTAGAAGGAGATATACTGAGGCTCTTAATTACAAAATGGTGGTCCCAACACTTATGCAACCAGTGATTGACAAATAAAATTAATTTACACGGGGGAAGGTGGGACCCGTGAAGAAAAGTTCCCTTATAGTCACTAACACTATAATTGCACAAACGCCTTTTCTTCATTTTAGGTATTTTCACTGATTTTGTACAATACCACACATGTCTATCTTCACGGAAAAGTAAAGGCGAATCACATTTAGCACACGAAACACTTGTAGGTAACACTAAATGCTCTCGAAGAAACCGATTCACAATGTCTGGGGGTACCATTATAATTACCATGAAATCGGCCGATCACTTCAAAATAAGAATAACAACATATATCGCACACCTGCACCGGAGGATCCATGACAGTTAAGTAACGAGAAAACTTAACCGGCAGGTTTCCAACCCAAAAACAAACGACAATCAGGAGTTTTTCCCATAATGAAATAGGAAAAAAACAAAATACTGTCGGTTACAATGTTATTTTGCACGAAAAACAGATCCTTGAAACAAGAATAAGAGACAAAATGAATCGTCCAATAATAACCTTTGAAAAGATCCCAGTAGTATTTTGATTGGAGGAGCGACATTAGTGGGAGGAGCAAATGCGCATTCAAGTAAATATTGTCACATTACGCAATGGGGAGGAGCCAAGTAGGATGAAAACAGATATACAAACTAACAAGAGGTACCTTGCGTGCCCATGGAAAGATATACACTAAACTTAGAAAAAGTCAAGACCTTCAATACCTGAAATAGTTTTTTCTCCGTAAGTATGCATTAGCGACAATAATGTATTAAGAGGAAGTATTTGGTTATCACGTGCTGTACTAGGGAAACATATTATAATACATTTCCCATAATGGATGAAACTGTAATAATACCCAGTCATATTTACTAAACAGTAGTACTAGGCCCATTCAAAGTTATAAAAAATCTAAATTATAGTGTGAATCGGAGGCTCTAGCACAGTGATTCTTAAACTGGGGGGGGGGGGGGGGGGCGCCAGGAGCTTTCAAGGGGGGGCGCAAGTAGTTAAAATAGTAACAATGAAAATAAAAATGTAGTATTTATGATGTCTTTTCTTTTACAATACTACATAAATATGGATAGATCAATTACTAAGGAGGATGTGTAATATTTTTAGATGTGGCCATGATCCATGAATGATTGTATTAAGAGTAAAAGTTAGGTTTATATTTGCAGTAATTAGTATTTTTTCTAGTATTCTCTATCAATGTAATAACTGTAATCTGTATAATGCTAAAACAGTTTGAAAAAAAAATATGATAAAATTTTGTTTCATCATAATATATTTATTTTACCCATTTTCTATGAACAATGTTTATTTTATTGAAATATATTACAATGCATTCCTATAAAAAATCAACAGCAATGAAATAAAATTCTATCATTCATCCATATACTCACATAACCAATGAAGTATATTATCATACAAAATGCAACATATTGTTTATAAAAACAATACATACATACATACGGTTCTTTCTACTTTGGCAAAAATTTCAAGATGGGGAGGGGGCCGTGGGACCTATGCTTAATGCAGAAGGGGGGCGCAAAGCAAAAAAGTTTAAGAACCACTGCTCTAGCAAGATAACTACTCAAAATATTAATGAATGGCCTGATGCAAAGAATATACAGATACACATGTCAAATTAATGCAAACAGTTTGCCACCAGGCTCTGATTTACTCAAGGCAAATCTGATTTAGTATTGGGGTGTTGTTTTCCATGAAGAAACAAAAATCCTACTAACCCTGCCTGTGATTACAGCTGTGTTTTCCTTGGGGTAGGCAACTGCAACGTTTCTCACCCATCCGGACGTGAACTGATTGTGAGCTTCCAGGCCTTTGTATGCTTTCATCTGCTCGCTAGTGTACACTGGGTTGGCTGACAGTACCAAGTAGTTCACCATATCTATGTATGAAATACTGGGAAAATCCTCAATATTTTGACTGAATGCATTCTGCAATTGGTATGGATCTAGGCCATCAATTACATCGAGTTTCTGCTTGTAAAAGCGCTTATCATCACCCGACAATTGTTTGATAAAGTCGCTCTCATTGTCCATATTCACTGTAGCAGCCGCCATGTTTTCGCTTTGTATGCCCTCCAACATGGCCGCCGGTGATTCCCAGTGACGTCATTGAAAGCACTCTATACCATCATCAAGATTGAAGTAAAGATAGAAGTACAATTTAAAGTTTTCAACTGAAATAGTCAAATAATTCCCCAACTGAAGAAGAATTGCTATCCAATTCATGAACACGATCCTTTTTAATTACAAGGGGAAATAGAGAAAATAATGTAATATAAAAATCTCACACATGCTGAGCCCTCTTCAAGAAAGACCACGTTGAACACCTGCTCTTGAATAACTGAACGTCATTAATTAATGTATCTTCCATAAAAGAACCGTCACACTTCAGTGTAGTACTTGGCGGAAACTCAAAATTCTCATTATTATATATTCCACATTAAAGAACGCGTCCTTTCAAAAATTATATGGCAACAACATTATTCTCATCAGAAATGGAAAGACTTACCCAAAAAACATACCCATACAAAAATCTCCTTAAATAAGTAGCTTAATTTATTGGCGGTATAAATAAGTCCTTTTTTGAAGGAAACAGGCGTTTTTCTTTGGGAAAAAGTTGTATCTATAATAGGAAAGTTTTACCCGTCCGTAACTATAATAACACCGAAATTACAGGTTAGGCTTACAGTCTTCTTATGTTAGCATCATTATCATCTACGTCTATTGAAGCAAAGGGCCTCTGGTAGATTTCGCCTGTAGTCTCTACCTTGAGTTTTTAATTCAATACTTCTCCATTCATTTACTTCACGCTTCAAAGTCCTCGGGTAACCCATTACGATTAGCCTAGCCTAAGGGTAGGACTATACAAACCCAATCTTACGAAAATCAAGTCTATTTGACCTAATAACGTTTTCCATCAATAACAAGAGCGAAGTTAAGAACGTTCTATACAGTAATAAATTAAAATGTACCCCATTTATCATAAAATGCTCGCCTAAAATTGCCGATTTCCGTAAAGAAAGAACAGAACGACATTGCGTGCTTTGTGAAACTTCCAGTTCCAAAGTCAAGCGCCCTGGACAAAAGGCTCCCCAATACAAGATGCACTAAGATCAATGCCAATGCTGGGCCGAGGAATTCAGACTTTTCAATAGCATTTAAATGGTTAGGTCTATTTTATTATATTTATTTGCCTTTCTTAATTTATTCAACATTCGGTATGTATATATATTTAATAGTTCTACCTTGAATCAAACAAAAGGCTCCCCAATACAAGATGCACTAAGTTCAATGCTGGGCCGAGGAATTTAGACTTTTCAATAGCATTTAAAGTTATTTCTATTTCATTATATTTATTTGAATTTTTTATCCATATATTCAACATTCGGTAAATAAATTGCTTTCTTCAATCTTTCTACCTCTGGATCAAACAAAAGGCTCCCCAATACAAGATGCACTAGGTTCAATGCTGGGCCGAGGAATTTAGACTATTCAATAGCATTTAAATAGTTATTTCTATTTTATTGTATTTATTTGAATTTCTTATCTATATATTCAATATTCGGCAAATAAATTTCTTTCTCCAATCTTTCTACATTGGGTCAAACAAAAGGCTCCCCAATACAGAAATAAATAAAGAATTTTTTAAATTTAATCTTAAAGCCTAAGACTACCAAAAAACGTGGAAAATATTAAAATTTAATTTATCAATTTAGTTTTATAATAATCTATGATAAAACCTTACTATAAAATAAAATTTGCCACTTAAAATTTAATCCTTTACGTTTACCATAAAAATATATCCGTTTTCTTTTAATCACTACTAAATAGACCGAAGAAAACTTGAAACATTATATTTGATGGTAGACTGCTTTTAAGATTTCCTACCTTAAATTTTGTTTTATTTTGATAATCTAGTCCACGATTCCTAGTATTTTCTTAGGTCATCATTGAATTTTCCACCTCTTTGCTACTAATTATGCTTAATAACAAACAATTACGCGGACAGTAAAAAATGATAGTCAAATACAGAGGCATGAAATGTCCATTTACAAAAATACACCAATTACCCTAAACGTTCTGTCAGTTCATAAAGTTAGGGCTGGGTCTTGCAATCACATTGAAATTCCTAAATCCACGAAAACAAAAGATCTATAATATTTCCCAAGAGACATTTAACATGACAGGAGTGAGATTTCCTATTATACCTGCTATAATAGTATCAGCAGATATTGTAATTTCTTAGGTATGGGCATTTTGTGGAATCGTCAAATTGTTAACAAAAATTAAGGAAAATTTTGAATCAATCTTTGAACTACGGGGCCAGAGAAGCCTTTTCAAACAGCAAAAATACAATTTAGACATTGTACACATGCATATAATGCCTGCTAACCTAAATCCCCTTTTTGTAGTATGTAATATATTGCAAATTCTCATAAAATAACCCACAATATTGCTTGAGACTATCATATTCGTTGGTAGTTATCATAACAGTAAACTGATACCAAGCGAATTAGAAATAAAGGAAGGTTCAATTTAGACTTTCACATGCTGTCTGCTCAAAGCTGTAGTGATGCACTAGCAGTGTGCATTGCTCTTTCTATTCAGTGTGGTTCCAGTGTAGTGGCCTATGGAAACTAAGCGACCACTCGTGGGGAAAATCTTTTGTGTGAAGATTCCTCTAACAGCTGAAATATTTCCTTACGGAAAAAAAAATCCTCTTGTGTGAAGCAAACCTTAATGGCTAAGTTTCAGACTGTTCTTCTATTACCTTAGATTCGCTTCTATATCCTTTTAAATTCATTAACTCTTCAATGACACTGGAAATCAGGGGTTATTTCCCCCAAAGTACGTTTAGTATACACCAATTTACAATTCAATCTCTCTCAGACTGCGTTTCCTCAACTAGGATCAACGTAATCTTTGGGGGTACAAATTTTCTCCCATACTTTTATATTTTTTTTTAATATCATAAAATTTGTTTTTACAAAGAAGATTGACAAGGGAAAAAATCACTTAGCTTCTACCTTGCCAGTATCTGCTTCCACCAAACAGTTAACACTTATTTTCAACCAAAGTTATAATATGTAAACATCGTTCCCCCTCTACCAGCCTCCCTAGGGGTAGGGGCTCCTCTTCCTCCTCATTTAAGAAGACAATAGAAAAAAAAGTTAAGTGAGCAACTTGGGGAAAATGCAATTATACCATAAAATCTATGCGATACATGTGGCTTGCTAAATCATATCATATTTTAGTGAGAATTTCTTTTGCCATGGTAGATTATTACCACCGAAATAATTGCACTTGCACATTAAGTCCACGTTCAAGACAATGGCAAAGGCAGCTTAAAAGTTTCTGTCCATTAATTGTAAACATTCAAGATTTTCACAAATATTTGCAAGGCCAATTTTAGGTCATGATAAGTTAGCAATAAATCGATTGCTGGTGTAATGGGTGACCGACTTCAGAGTTACTTGTTGTGATATGACCATTTCTAAAAGGTATTGCAGTGAACTATCAGGTTTAAATGGATTCATTAATTTGGCCCAAAAGGCCTGACACTGGGACCTGAGAAGCCATTTAGCACTCATGTGCAGTATGGAGAAAACCCGACAGTTGTAGTATGAAGGAAAAGTTAAGATGCTGGAGTGCGGGATGGAAGAAAAGGGGGATTGGAGGTATAGTCAAAAGATAAAAAGAATGCATCTTGGGACCAAAAGGATGCTGCAAAACCTTTTAATACCTACAGTGCACCACTCAAAGTACACCGTCGGCACTGGCACCACCACCCCACCCTAGGATATTAGGTTTTTGACTAGCAAGTCCCCCTTTGACCGTGATTACAATTACAGATTACTGATTAGTCAAGAGAATAAAAATAGGAGACTTACTACACTCAAAGAGAACTGTGAAACAGTGACGCTATAATAGCAGTCTTTTTGTCAATAAAGCTTATGGCCATGGCCTGAGAAATTTAAGCCTTTGCAGAAAAATCGTTTGAACTACCATAAGATCACCATATAAAAGTTGTTGGGAATACAGTGGAAAAAACAAGGTTCTTTTTTATGAAAAAAAATGACTGGTTTGTACCAATAATAATGGTCAGAAATACACGAAACAAGATCAACAGTTGGAAAAAAGGTTTGTATATTTGGCTTAAAATTTGACGTTACGTAATTAACTATAACTTATGTTTCTTCCCTTAATTGGTCCTTAGTTCGCCATGGATCGCTTCGCCCAAGACATTGAGACATTTTTGACAAGCTCATACTGATCTGGTAGGCAATACATGATTTAGCAATTATTTGCAATATTTTTTGCCCTTTAGTTGAGGAACAACAGCTATGTAGTAAACCGCGAAAAGTTTTACGAAATCAATTACTAAAATTGATTAAATTACATCTGCTATATTTTTGGAGAAAGTTATAAATTTATTCACAGTAAATTGAAATTAGATTGAATGTCGCTCATTACTTTAAGGGCTGTTTTCCTGGGCCTATCATACAGGGAAACCCTGCCCCCCCCCCCCACCTCATACAGAAACTACAAGATCAGTTAGTCGTATTCATTGTTAGGTATCTAGAGTATCACATATCATATTGGGAGTCTTATTATGACGATTTTCTTTTGTAGCGACAGTCAGGATGAAACTAAAGAGGGAATGAGGAG